>NC_090928.1:780153467-780454717 GCF_040938575.1 Ambystoma mexicanum
AACAGTAGGCATAATTTACCACACGGGTGCCACAACCAGTGCATATCACTATACTGCATAGATTACAAAGAAATGTGGGTGGTTTGAATGCAACAATACTTCTATTACTCTGAAGCAGAGATTACCAGCAAATCTTGCAAATTCCTACTTAATATTCCTGAAACCTAAAATTACTCACTGACCTACAAATCTAGCATAGCCTACTCCCAACAGCCATCAACAGGTATGTAACCGCAAACGAAAAATAACCTTCTGCCCTGTGAAACTGTAACAACTTAGAATACACCAACTGGCCCATGATTACATCACTTGCGCTGCTATACAGTTTTCCCCCAATGACACACTGATTATAGGCACAGAAACAACTACTGTGGAAAACACACAATAACATTATTTCACCCATAGTACTTAAAAAAAGTGCAGAGTATGAGGGTCTACAAACTGTCCTTACTGACCTGTAAAACTACCAACTGTTAGAATAAGCCAACGGCTGTCTAACTATGCCCATACCACTGCAATAAATACGCCACTGCATCCAACTGCACTCATAATACTGCAATGGTACTTGGCAATAGTGGAAAATTGAAATCCGCCAACAAGAATGAAGGTGCTTGAAAACATACCCTGCAAAACTGTGAAAATGTAAACAGAATACGCCAACTGGTATCTAACTGCAACCATAATACTGCAATATTAGTTGCCATTATTAGACAATTTAAAATACACCAGCAAACATTAAAGTTCTTCTGAGGAAGCCCTTCAAGACTTATTAAGTATCAACAGCCAGAATACACCAACTGGTATCTCAGTACACCCACAGTACATAAAATGTTACTTCTAGTGGTCAAACTGTTAAAACAGACCTTCAACAATCAAACTGCTAGAAAACATACCCTCAACAACTGTCAAACTACCAACAGTTAGAATACACCTACAGGTATCTAACTGCCCCACAATACTGAAATATGAGTTTTCAATAGTGCAGTACTTAGAAAACACCAACAGCAATCAAACAGCATAAAGGGATACTGTTAAAAAGAGGAAACAGATAAACTGTTAGAATACGCCAACTGGTACCTAACTGCAACCATAGCACCACCTCTTCCGAAAAGCAAAACTCAAACCCTTTCAATTCCTCCAACTGCAACAGTGCTTATAACAGCAAGACCACATAGATGTGTAGCTTAAACATTCCTTTAAGTACTGCAAACTTCAATGAAACATACAGCGCCACGTAAAATCAAATGAACGTAGAAGGTTTTTTATTTTTTATCCTGCATGTATTTTCTTTCCCACAGACCCAATGAGTATGCAACTAAACACAGGAACCGAGCACATTGCACAGTACACTTGTTTGAAGCATAGTACTTGTAATGTACTCATTATGAGGGCCCACAAAGTACATGAATGTCTGAAATTGTGTACAATACGACATTATGAAGTACCTTCCCTAACATGTTATGTTTTATTAATCACAGACAATAAAACAAAGATTTCTCCTGCATTTCCACATGCAACAAAGAAAATGTGTGCGCGCATTGCCACACTATTGAAATGTGCTATTTCAACTTCAATGGTATTCTGTCACGGTGTTCCAAAAAGTCATACAGTGCCTCAACAATATGTACAGTGAGTGTACGCTTATTGGTGTCATGCTTCTTTGGAATGGGCAAATTCCATTTCTAAACACATGTTTGTGCAATGCTTATGCCAGTGTGCACATTCTTCAGTGCATGGCCATAAAATGCTGCAGTGGTTGTGGCCAGCCCCTAGAGTCTTGGTTGCATGGCCTATGATCTCCGGCCATGCACCCAAGAGTCTAGGGCCTGGCCACAACCACTGCAACATAATACAGCCATGCACATAAGAATCTGGCCATAAGCCACACCCCACACAGATAATGTAGACACCCGAGTCTTCTGCACTTTCAGCCTTTCTGTGACTCTTGCTGCTGTATGCTGACCCTTCCAAGATGGTCGTTTCTCTGCCTGATGTGTTTTGTGCTTCTTCCTGGCCTGCACTCCCTCCCCCTATTTGTTGGCTGAGCCTTGATAGGCCAATCAGCATAACCGGGAGGCGGGAGCCGGCACACCATCTAAGGCCACAACAAAGGCCCCGTCTACCCCTGTCCACTGCAGGGACGCCCCCTGTGAGTATATGTAACCCCTTCTGCCCCTGTGTCCATCTGTGTGCCCACTCCTGCCCTGTGTCCATCTGTGTGCCCCCTCCTGTCCTGTGTCTATCTATGTGCCCCCTCCTGCCCCGTGTCCATCTTTGTACTCCATCCTGCCCCCGTGTCCATCTGTGTACCCCCTCCTGCCCAGTGTTCATCTGTGTGCCCCCTCCTGCCCATGTCCATCTGTGTACCCCCTCCTGCCCCATGTCCATCTTTGGGCCCCCTCCTGCCCCCGTGTGTCCCTGTGTCCATCTGTGTACACCCTACGGTCCCAGTGTCCAACTGTGTGCCTCCCCACTTCTTTTCTTGCCCCTTCCTCACCCCTTGCCCCATGATTTTCTCCAAGTCCTCCTCCCTCCTACCCCATGCCTTCCTTACGGGTCTCTTTGCCCCCTATTATCCTCTGCTTTCCTTTTCATCCTGTGCACTCCCCCCCCTCTTTCTCTTCTCCTACCCGTCCACCTCCTCCCCTCACGTCTGTCAAACTCCGGCACTAGCCCAATTGCCGTCAGGCATAGTAATTGCAGCTGCCTGCCTTATGCAGCTGTCCTCCCCTTCTCCCTTTCTCCTTCTATTATCTAAGCACTTACTCCCATCACTGTCCCTTGACCCTGATGAGAGCTTGTCTGCCCCCCCTTTTCTTCCCTCCCCCAGCACTACCTTGATCAGTCTCTCACCGTTTAAGATAGACACTTGTTTTGTTCCTCACCTCTTCCCTTCTCTCCCCTCCCCCACACCTCCCTTCCTCCCACTCCTCTCGTCATTCTTGCACTGCAACAATTGCCGTCAGACATAGTAATGTTACTGATAGTATTGTCTCCTTTTTTCCTTCCATACCTCTCCCTTATTGTTCCATGCACTTGTACTATCTGTTATGATATGATAGTTATTCTCACATTCTGATTTGTTTCAAGGACCTGTTAGAATGTGATTGTATTCTCCCATGTTCCCTCCCTCCTTGAAGTGCTTTGAAACATTGTGTATAGGCGCTATACAAATAAACAATCAATTCCATTCAATTGTATCCACTTCTGTACACATAAAATTATTCTTCTTGCAACCAGTGGGAAGACTGTCATGCACCCAAAAATCTAGGAGCAGCCCACAAGCATCACAGCATAATGCACTCATGCACCCAAGACTCTAGGGGCAGGCTACATCGATTGCAGCATAATGCACCCATGCACCCAAGAATCTGGCCAGTGCCCCCAACCCACACACACAATCCAGGCACCCAAGGCCCTGTCCACTTCTGTACACATACTATTGCAGTACTTGCAACCAGTGGGCAGACCCTTGCACCAAAGAGTCTGGTGGCTGGCCATAACCACCATAGCTTAATACAGCCATGTAGCTAAGACTTTGGCCAGTGACCACAACCCACACAAATAAACCAGCCACCCAAGGCCCTCTACACATACTATTACAGTATTTACAGCCAGTGGGCAGACTCTTTGGTGCACGGCCCTAGGCCATGCACCCACAAATCTAGGGGCTTGCCACAACCACCACAGCATAATACAGCCTATACAAACATCCTCATATCATCTACATTCCACTCTCCTACCCTAATGAAGCCTGCCTGCAGTCACCAGATAAGCTGCTTGCCCGAGGACCTAACCCGGGAACTGCCATGGTGTCTGCAAACTGCCACGGACACAACACAGTCTTCTTCCACCTAAACAAATACATCATATGAACCATCTTTCACTCCCCCACCCTTTCCATCCCCCTATTACCAACACCAAATGCACCAAAACATGTTTCCCAGCGTTTTGGGAAAATGTGACGCACATCACGCTGTGCTTCCGTCCAGTCAATCAACGGGCACGTTGGTTGTCCGTGGACACAGAGCGGACCCATATATCACTAATTTCTGGCACCTACATTTTGCCTGTTTAAAAAAAAATACTGGACGGATTTACCCCAAATCTATAAAAGCATGCTTTCGGGACCAGGCAATTTGGTTAAAATCTGTAGAGCGGTTTGGGATGTGGGCATGAGTAACATTTCTTTCCATTGCGTCTATGGAAAATAATTTTTTTTGGGACCCCTCTTTAACTTTGCCCCCCTTAATGAAACCTCACCAAACTTACCAGAATAATTCAGAGAGGTCCATATGCTTTTTTTGCAAAGTTTGGTAAGGACTCATCCAGAGGGAGCAAAGTTATAAGCCGCCCTATGAGTTGAGCTACTTAACCATAACTACACAGCCGCTACTGCAGGCCGTGTAATAAGTGAAAAAAATCAGATTTAGAATGAAGAGCTTTGGGAAGTGATTACATGTCGCAAGATACACAAGGGATTAAGAGCACAAAACTCCCGCTGAGCACATACCTGGCAGAGACTACATGTCCCAGCACGTTATGTTAAGGATGTTTTCTAAAGTCCTAAGTATCATGCAGTATTAGAGCGCACGAGAGTGAGCAAAGGGTATTGTAAAACATAACATTGGCCGTCATTATAACTCTGGCGGTAGCCGTGCCGTTAAAAACGTTGCATTTTTTCTGGCACCCGTGAATGGGCAAGAACCGGGTCATGCCGAGTACGGCAGACCGGGTACTTACCCATTTTCGGGTGTTGGAATCAAGGGCCTCTCCATTCTTCCCCATAGAGCTGAAAATGGAATGGGGATGTTGGATGCATCGGCACAACTCTGCATGTGCGGGTGCATCCGACGTGCTCTGCTCGCGGGTGCCGTTACACCCGCCAGGAAAAACCTGGCAGGTGAAATTGTTCCCGCGAGCAGAGCCCGAAGTATGTTGGTCCGGGAAGGAACAAGTTACTTACCTGTAACTGTTGTTCTCCAGCATTTGTCTGGCATGGATTCACATGCTCATGAATATTCCCCGTCGTCAGGCTGGGAATCCTCGGTAAAGAAAAAATCAGTATCAGTTTTGTTTCTGATCTGACTTTCGTAGTAGTAACCAATCACTGACTTCTGCGTCATACTGACCACAGCCAATGACTGCCCTCTCCCTAAGCCCCGCCTCTGGCAGCCATCCTCAGATTTGGTAGCACATGAAGTGGCAGTATGACCAAGTGAAGAACCGCAGAGGGGTAGGAGGGAGGGTTCGCATGTGAATCCATGCCAGACCCATGCTGGAGAACAACAGTTACAGGTACGTAACTTGTTCCTTCTCCAGCATGGGGTCTGGCATGGATTCACATGCTCATGAATAAGAGAATACATAGCAGTACACACATGCACAACCACGGGAGGTGGCAACAGGCTCAACATTAAGCAATACAACAACTCAACATTAAGCATCTATTACCTCCTCACCAGGCTCACCTTAGGCGAACAGGTTGCGCAGCACTGCTTGGCCGACCCTGGACTCCTCCCTGGAATCCCGGTCGACGCAGTAGAATTTCGTGAAGGTGTGCGTCGACCTCCACGTAGCAGCACTGCAGATGTCCAGCAGGGGCACACCAGATAGGAACGCCGTGGTAGCTGCGATCGCTCTGGTGGAATGGGCTCTCGGACAGCCGGGCAGCGGTCGGTTTGCCAACCGATGACAGTACATGATACAGCCGGAGAGCCATCTGGAAATGGAAGCCTTTGAGAGAGCCTTCCCCTGATTGACGGGTCCAAAGTTCACAAAAAGTTGTGACGTTTTCCGAAAGCTCTTCGTGCGGTCCACATAGAACTTCAGCGTTCTAGCGACATCCAGCGAGTGCAAAGTCCTCTCTGACGGCGACGAAGGCGACGGGAAGAAAACAGGCAACACCAAGGGTTCGTTGAGGTGGAAGTCCGACGGCACCTTGGGCATGAAGGAGGGTTGCGTCCTGAGCACTACCCTTGTGTCGTGAAAAGTCAAGCACGGGGGCTTGCAGGAAAGGGCCTGGATCTCTCCCACTCATCGTGCGGAGGTGATGGCCACAAGGAACGCTGTTTTCCACGACAAGAACTTCAACTAAGCTGAGTGCAGAGGCTCGAACGGAGGTCCCATGAGCTTGGTCAGCACCACGTTGAGCTCCCACGCCGGGGCCGGCGCCTTCACCGGTGGGAACAATCTGAACAGTCCCTTCATGAATTCCTTCACCAGACGATGAGACCACAAGGACGTCCGTCCAGTGGTTCTGGTGTATCGGGAGATCGCAGCAAGATGAATCTTGATGGAAGCGTGCACTAGTGCAGCCTTGGCCAGCGTCAGTAGGTACGGCAGTAATCCGTAGAGGGTTAATCTTCTGTGCGTGGCACCAGACAGAGAACCTCTTCCATTTGTGTCCATAGCATTTAAGAGTTGAGGACGCCCTGGCCTTTGCAAGAACCTCTCTGCAGTTGGCCGGTATGTCGTAACCTCCAAACTCTAGCGCTGCAGGAGCCAGGCCTGCAAGTTCAGCGACTTCGGGTCGTGATGGAGGATGGCGCCTCCTTCCCTGGAGAGAAGATCCGCGTCCACTGGCAGCTTGATTGACGGGGACGCAGACAAGTCCAGAGGTCCGGGAACCATATCTGCCTCGGCCACGCGGGTGCGACGAGTATCATCCTGCACTGTGACCTCTTGAGCTGGTTGATGAGCCAGATCAGCAACGGCAAAGGAGGGAACACGTACAGAAATAGGCCCTCCCAGGGGAACGAGAAAGCATCGCCCATGCTCCTCGGCTGGGGAAACCTGCTGGCGGACCTCCGGCACTTGGAGTTCGTCGCCGTCGCAAACAGATCGATCTGGGGTGTGCCCCAGCGTCGGAAGAGGCGGTCCACTAGATCCTGTCGTAGTTCCCACTCGTGGCACGAGCGCAGCTCTCTGCTGAGCGAGTCGGCGATGGTGTTTTTTATTCCTGCCAGATGAAACAGCACCAGAAACATCCCTTGGGCGACGGCCTAATGCCAGAGATCCTGCGCCTCCTTGGACAGGGCTGGGGATCTGGTACCGCCCTGCTTCCTGATGTAGAACATGGTGGTGGTGTTGTCGGTGAAGATCCTCACCACCTTGCCCTTGAGGGACGGAAGGAAGGACCTGAGGGCCCAAAACACTGCACGGAGCTTCAGGACGTTGATATGGAGGGATTTCGCTGTCGGAAGCCAAAGGCCTCTCGCATGCAGATTTTCGGTGTGCGCACCCCACCCTTCCAGGGAGGCATCCGTGGTCACTGTCTTCTGGTGGCCCGGGGTCGGGAAGTCCATGCCCGCCGTCAGATGCGTGCGGGTGCCCCACCACCGGATCGCTCGGCGGAAACTCTCATCGAGTGTGATCCTGTCTTCGAAGCTGTCCGTCGTCTGGACCCAGCGAGCGTCCAGAAACTCCTGCAATGGGCGCATCCGAAGCCTGCACAGGCGGATTAGATAAATGCAAGAAGACATCATTCCGAGGAGGGATTTGATGGACCTCACCTTGGCCGCGTCCGCAAGCAGCATCTGCTGCACCTTGCCCAAGATGGCCCTCGTTCTTTCCTCCGACGGCGAGGCCAGAAGCGCCACTGTGTCGAGTTTCGCTCCCAGAAACAGTGCGTCTTGCGCGGGCACCAGGTGGGACTTGGCGTAGTTCATGGAGAATCCCATGTCCGTGAGTAGTTGGACGGTCCTCGCCGTGTGTTCCGCGGCGAGCTCCCTTGTCTTTGCTCGGATGAGCCAGTCGTCCAGGTAGGGGTAGACGTGGATCCCCTCCAGGCGCAGCCACGCCGCCACCGGTGCGAGGCACTTGGTGAACACCCTGGGTGCCGACCTCAATCCGAACGGAAGGGCTCTGAACTGGTAGTGCCGCCCTTGGACCACGAATCTGAGAAACTTTTGGTGTCCCCCTAGGATGGGGATATGGAAGCAAGCATCCTCCAAATCCAACGACGACAGGAAATCGCCCTCCTCCAGCTGACCCAGGATGTGCTGGAGGGTGACCATCCGGAACTTCTGCGCCTTGATGAATGTGTTCAGTCGTCGTAGGTCCAGGATGGGACTGGGACGCCATCCTCCGGTCTTCTTCACGAGGAAGTATCTTGAGTAAACTCCGGAGCCCCGACGCCTCTTTGGGACGAGTTCGATGGCGCATTTCTTGAGCATCGCCTTTACCTCCAAGAGAAGTTGAGGGACGTGATGTTCCTTCCTGGCCACGGGGGTGGGGCGCGCGGGCACTTCTTTAGAAACTCGAGCGCGTGACCCTGGGCCAGGGCGTCCAGCACCCAACGGTCGGTGGAGATGGACTCCCACACGCCTTGTCCTCCCTGGCGACGACGACGGGGTCCACCCGACTAGCCTCGTCCCCTGTAGGCTTCCTGTGACGACGAACGGGCCGCATGACGGTAGGTGGAATATCCGCCGCCGGAACCTTTGGAGGCACCCCGCTTGCCTCCGGTGCTCCGAAAGGGCGGCCGTCGTTGCTGGAGAACACCAAGAGCCCGGGCCGTCTCCGTGTCCGCCTTGATGGCTTGCAGGGAATCGTCCACTGTTTTCCCAAACAGGCTGTTCCCGTCGAACGGCATGTCCAAAACTCTGGTCTGCACGTCCTGCCGGAAGGCCGTTGCCTTGAGCCATCCACGCCGTCTAAGGCACACGCCGTTGCCCAACTGGCGAAAGCCAGTATCAGCGATGTCCGTCGCCGCCGTAATGGCATGGTCCGACGCCACTTCCCCTTCCTGCAAGATCTCTAGGGCCTCAGCCCTCTTGTCGTCCGGTAGGAAGTCCAGCAGGGGGGCGATCTTGTACCACAACTCCCTGTCGCAGCGTGCTACGATAGCCAAGGCGTTGGCAGCCTTAATCGTCGTCGCTGCCGATGAGATGACTCTGCGTCCCATCGTGTCCAATTTCTTTCCCTCGCCGTCCGGGGGGGGAAGTTGACGTGGAGGCCGATGCCCCCCCCCCGCTTTCTTCCTGGCCGCCGCGGAGACGACCGAGTCCGGGGTCGGCTGTGCCCGAAGGCACAAGGGGGCCGCGTCCGGGACCCGGTACTTCTTCTCGTACCGATCCCTTCTCGCAGGCGTTGTGGATGGGTTCTTGAGGAGGGAGAGACCCTCATCCCAGATATCGTCTAGTAGAGGTACAGCGAGGACCGTCTTCCTCTTGGTCTCGCGCCGTTGATAAAGCAAGCCTTCCTTCTTCTTCTCTTCCGGGCAGAGCTGGAAAAGCTCGGATGCCCTGGCGATCATGGCATGAAACGATCCAATCTCGTCGGGCGGGGAAGCCCGGGGAGGAGGTGACGACGGAGGATCCTCGCCGTAAACTTCGTCGTCTGTACCCGTCGCGGCCGTGTCTGTCCCCGTGTCATCCCCCCGGGTCGTGGACGGGGAGGAGGGCTGAGACGGGCGCGATGGTTGAAAAGGAGGTGGAGGATGAATCCTTCTTCTCTTAGGAGGAGGGCTCCCAGAAGGGCCCGGCTCCGGGTCCCCCGTCGGGAGCAGTTCCTCCGTCGGTGGTAACGGCAATCTCGTCCTCATCTCCGAGCATAAGGACTGTATAGCCAACAAAATGTCCGCCGAGTTGTCTTGCGGCACTGGTTGAGGGGGTTCCGGCGGGCGGACAGGAACCTCGTCGGTACCCTCGACGTTCTCGTCGCCCCCCTCGTCGGGGTCCCTCCCGACGGGCTGGTCTTCCTCCACGCCAATGCCGTGGCTTAAGACTTTGATCAGCTCCTCTTCAGAGGTTGAGGCCGAATCCACGATGGCCTCCTGCCCCCCCCTTTTCTTCTCCGTCGGAGGTTTCACGGGGGTCCTGTCGATGGGCTTGAAAGAGGACTCCCTCCGCGGTGGCAGGGAGACTCTGGGCCCCGAGGTCGCCTCCACTGGTGTAGCCTCCACAGGCTGAGCCAGGGCCGCCGCGACTGTCTCGATAGAGGCCTTGGCCGGGTGGATCAAGACTTTCGCCACCTTAGGTGCGCTCACCGCCATCACCTTAGGGGGGGGTTCACCGCCTCGCTCCCCCTCCGAATTGGCCTTCGAGCTCGACCGGGGCCTCTCCAGAAGCTTCGCTGGGTGCTCGGACTTCCTCTTACCCGAGCCAGAGCGTTGGCTCGTGGTTGATGGTGCCGGGGAGGTTGCGCCCTGCCTGGCAACCGAAGAGCCTGACCGTTCGGCGCTCCCGGTGCCCGCGGACTCGCGGTGCTTGGCCTTCTGTTGGGCCCCCGTCGCCGGGGCGCCCTCAAAGGTCTTAGAAGACCGCTCAGACTTCTTATTCTTTTTCTCGCCTGATGGGCTCTTCCCTTCCAGCCAGTTGACGAGACGCAGATGGCGGTCCTTCATGGTCCGCTCCGACATGTTCCCGCAAAACGCACAGTCCTTCTCCACGTGCGTCTTGTCCTCATGCAGGCAGTAGAGGCAAAGGGAGTGTTCGTCCTCCTTGAAGACATTCTGAAGCTGGCATGCAGGGCAGACCCTGAACAGCTTCCCGGGCGTCGAGCTTCCCTTCTCCTGGGCCATGTCCGAGATGGGCCTGAGAAAGTTCTGGAGTCCTCCAAAAGCGTGGCTCGACGAAATCTTTACCCTTGAGGGGCGTAGAAGAATCCGACACGGGTCCCCGTTGATCGGATATAGAAACGGTGGAGCCTGAGGCTCTTTTGACCGAAAAAGAGAGTAATTTTCCTATGAAAAAAGCGCAAAAACGCACTAAAGCTCGAGAGCTAGCACGAGGATCCCAACACTTTAACGTGCGGTAAAAATCTGAGGATGGCTGCCAGAGGCGGGGCTTAGGGAGAGGGCAGTCATTGGCTGTGGTCAGTATGACGCAGAAGTCAGTGATTGGTTACTACTACGAAAGTCAGATCAGAAACGAAACTGATACTGATTTTTTCTTTACCGAGGATTCCCAGCCTGACGACGGGGAATATTCATGTGCATGTGAATCCATGCCAGACCCCATGCTGGAGAAGTACGGTACCAGCATGCTTACCGGTAGCGTACTTCCCAGTCCGCCATGCTCGTAATGAGGGCCATTGAGTTGTAGTACAATATGTTCTGTGAGAAACATACTTTAACAGAACAGCAAGGTCTTAAAATGCTTAAAAACAACATACATATTGGTATTAGAACAAAGAGTACAGGGAATTGAATTCCAAAACTGTGCATCTAGTATCACAAAAGGAGATCCCGAGTTAGTGTTAGTGTACACAGCACCATAGAGGCCATTCAGCTTCAGCGTCATCGCACAGGGGTGATGGGCATATAGCATCCATTACAGGAAAAACAGTAAAAGCATTAATGGACATAATTAGCCTACAATACCAATGAAATTCACAACAAGTAACTCTTTGGTGGACCCACCAAGCTGACTTGAAAAAGGGATTTCATACTACAGTTAGGGGAACCTGGTGCGTGTTCCGACTTCTCATCAGTCTTACTCCAACCACCCTGCATGTTACCACTTCCTCCTTCTCATGGCCACCCCCTTTCTTCCCTGGTGTTACCACCTCCTTTCTCTTCTCTCATATTCTGCATCTGAAATGTCCTCCCCATATCATCTGACTGCCGCTACCACATTTTACCACTTCCTACTCCTTATTCTTTCCCCCGATATCTGCAATCACCTCCTCCTTCCACTTGGGTTTCACTACTTCCTCATACACCCTCATTCTTACCTCCTCCTCCTCTTCTTGACCTCCACTCCCTTCTTATGATTTCATCAGCTCCTTCCGCTCAATACTGCCTCTGTTTACCAAGCCCTTGCACCCTATGTCTTTATTCAACAGACTTCTCTCCCACTCTACTTTCAGTCCTCTCCTGTTTCTGCATCTTCCACTGCACTCCAGTCTTCAATAAACATGAACCTGCTGCAAACCACACTGACCAATTTAGCCTGTGTGCTTTTACACTGTGCTCACCCCTTAACCTGGGTGGGACTGGTCTGGAGAGTTTGTACAGGTGTCTTCTAAGTGGGAGAGGAATGCAATTGGTTGTTGTCAAATAGTGCACATGGGGCTGAATTGGGCTTAAAGGACTGAGCCAAACCTCTAATTGAACACTATTTTGAAAGTTAGTTTTCCCCATCTGACCCTGCCTGGAGATGCTTGTACTGAGCCGAGTCTCCTGCGCTTCCAGTGTGATAGTTGGATGCTGGAAACTAATATTTTGTTTGTTTTCATATTGTGGGGGCAGTGAAACACTATATCCCTAGTGCGATAATCTGTTGCCAGGGAACAGTGTTCCTGCAACTTTCCCTCCTGAGAAGTATTCTTAAAATTCAGGAAGTTATGGACTTGTCACATTGTCTCCATGGGGCTTCCGAGTTCACTGATGGTCCCACAAACTCTGAGGGCATGATTCTCAATGGGGTGTTAAGAACCGAAAATATCCTTGAAAGCGGTTACGAGATTTCCGGTCCTTAACACCTATTCTGAAGTCGGCATATTTTTCTGAGGTCGTAGGAAAAGCACCACTTTTGGAATATGTGCGCCGATTGCTAGCATTGGCTGTAAACCAAACTCTTTCGGAATCAGGGGTTTTGAATGCCATTTCTGGTGGCACTCCTCCAACACAGCGAAAGTGAAAAAGTGGCGCACAGACAAGGTACCTCTTCGGTGGCGGTCTGGCCCACTTTTGTGGAGAGTGACAAGGTTAGCAGTGGTAGGTGTGTCCACACACCATGCATGTGTGTGTGTGTATATATGGCCAAGGTTGGTTTGAAAAATCGGTCTGTGAACAAAGCCTGCTGTAAGAAGGGGCCCATATCACGTGGAAAGTTTACAAACTACAGGTGCTGCCTGTTCCTGGCAAGGCTTTAGTTTAATTGCGATTACCATGCCATTTAATGAAAATGCTGAAGAGACTTGCAATCCGCCCGTTATCCCAGAAAACAGGCGTATTGCAGAAAGTGCTGTGGGCTACATTGACCCACTCAACAGAATTCTTCTCCATAACTAAGCTGCACTGTGGCAGAAACAGCAAAATGGATGCGCTGGCTCCTTTGAGCACCACTGCCTCACACCAAAACTGCGTTTTGCAACTACAAAAAGATGGCTGAACCATCTTTCCCAGCACACATTGGGCAGGATGGAACAAGGGGGCGCTCTGAAAAAGCCTGCCAGTATGTTGCTTGCATGTACAAAATAAGGGGAGTGAAAAAGCAGCGGTGCGTTGCTGCAAGCCCAAAGTTCCCATTGAAAAGGGGAATATTTCACATTGAAAAGGATGCTGGTCAGACACTATTTTCATCTGTTTTTCATCAAAATACTTTTATTAATAAGGCCTTGTCATGCCCATCCACATTATGCTTCAGCAGATGAAAGCATGATCCCTGAATGTCAGGCCAAATCTGGGAAAATCAACAAAAGTTTTACTTCAGTTATACAGAAAAACGCTTGACTTTTGCAACCAAATGTCAAAAATCACTGCTTTAAAAGCAATTCTAGCTCTCTGTGCAATGTCAACCTTGGCCTTGTACAGACTGTTGTGTACAAGAAGCTAACCACGGTTACAAAACAATGTGGAAGTGCAGATGGAAGAGACAAACCGAATTTGCAGGAAAAATGTCAACTGGCTTTACACATGGAAAAATTGGCTTTTGCAAACCAGAAAAAAAAATGCCTGTTTTAAAAGTACATGTTGAACAAAAACTTGTACGTGCGTAGCAATGTAAAGGGGTTTGTTGCTGGGAAACATATAGGGGATGTTTTATCCAACAGGTTTGTTTTGATCCAGGACAAAAGAAAAGGAATTTAACTGCATTGGCTGAATTTTGCAAGCTCCAGAACAGGTTTTTCCCTGCTGGCTAAGCTAAGGCTTCCTCCAAAAGGAACTACCATAAACTTCCAGGACACAAAAGTGATAATTGCTAGCTTGAAAAACTTTAAATGGACCAAGACAAAGAAAGTTTACACGCTTGTCAGACATTAGTCTGTGCTCCAGGCTGGGACAATCGAAGTAATGGGACACTAACCTGTGAAGTGGAGGGGGCCATAAAACCTTCAATCAAACTGGGAACCCCCATCCCACACAGGGCTGAAGTGACAGTTGGTGGTAGCTGAAGAGAAACAAAAATGGTCCAGTGAAGGACAAAAGCCAGCCCATTTGTTTCAAAAGACTATTTTATTAAGAAACTTTGAAGACGGTTGTTTTTGCAGCAGAAATTCGCAAAAATGTAAAAAGATAACAGTTTTAATGTCATTTTGTTGGTTTTAATTTAAGACATTGTAGCTTTCACTGTTGTATTGTGAACAGAAATGGCAGGGAATTGGGGATTGTAAGGAAAGTATACCCAATGCCGCTGTGAATTTCAATGCGGACATGCCGAATGATAATCCACACACATGTATAAAGTTATAGAATTTTAGGCTGCATATTTCACCCTAAAAATGGCCAACAATTACTGGAAGGGCAAAACAATGTCTTACAGACTGCAGAGTTGGACTGGCATGTGCTGCATATAATATGTAACCTGTTTATGTAATTTGTTAAAATGCTACCATTGTACAAATGTGCCATTTATGGCAAAACTGGATTTTAGCTAAAGTAACGGTGGAAGGGCCTGGACATTGGAAAACTCCCATCATAAATCTGACAGCATGCCCTTGAAACCCAACCAACTGAGAGCAAGGCGTCAATCATTACCCCTGACCAATCCAGTTGTTTAGAGGCGTGCTCAGCTAAGCCTGCCCCACCGCATAGTTCTATGATGTCACCATGATTTATATAAAGGGTGGCTGACAGGACTCTACACACACTCTTTCCTGAATTTCCTGTGCCTGCGTTCCTGATTTTCCACATTCATTAGCTGATTCCAGATCCCACTGCAAGGCCAAAGCATTGCTAACCATCCCAGCAAGGCCTCAATCCAGAGACCCCAGATCTAAAAATCCCAATCACCAAAGGGAAAGCTGTGGAGTTCTTTTGGGAAGCATCCTGAAACCAGACTGGCTTTTTGCCCACTAACTGCATGCCCGCTGCAACCCGCTCCATCCTGCTGAGGCGTTGCTGTGCTGTGACCAGACCTTTGCCCAGCTGTCTTTTCCCAGGAGAGTCTGCCGTCCGGTGACCCGAGCCCTGGAGTCCAGAACCCGGTTGACTGTGCCTAATCCCAAATTTAAGAGCGGACTGTGAGTATCCACATCCCCTCACACATAGGGCCTCATCACGACTTCGGCGGTAGGGCCGGCACTATTAGCGCGGGGCCTATTAGCGCGACCGCCATAGACCCCGGCGCTAGCGTGGGATCACAAGTTTGGCAGACTTGGAAGTCCCCATTCTCCATTGAGCCCATTCGGGAATGCCCCATTCCCCATTGGACTCAATGGGGAATTTCTGCGCTCATACCGCCGGCGGATTTCCCGCCGGCGGCATGAGCGCAAATTTTCGGCGGATTTCACACCAGCTCAGGGCTGGGTTGAAATCCGCCGAAGCCCTGATTCGGCGGACCCTTCAATCCGGCGGTAATAGCGCTACCGCCGGATTTAAGGGTTACCGCCGAAGTCGTGATGAGGCCCATAGTCTACCCCATCTTGATTTGTGTCTTTGTCCCACTCTCTAAGCAACCCTATCCATATACTGATAACTTGTCCAACTGTCAGAATTCTCTGTGCATCTTGTCATTTATCGCCACGCGTTAGCGCCACTATCTTATTCCTTTTTGTCCTGCCTAGATCATAAATTCTTAGTCATATTTTAAGTAAGTCATATTTTGAGTAATCAAAGTAATTTCCGCATAAGGTTGAACACTTGAGTGACAGGGTTGATGTTGTGAATCAACCTTGGATCTTACTGTGTGTCCCTTTTTATCAATATAGTCTTGATAATCTAGTTTAAGTCAAACCTGTACTTTTCTCAGCTTTTTCTTTCCTCTTTCACGGCTTCATTTTACCCAAATCGAACCTTTTCTATCTTGCATATCTCATCCAGCATCGTAGCTAGAGAAATCCTTTCACCTCTATCTTATCCCTGTGATATACATCTGTCTCCCAGGCCAAAAACCGCATTTAAAATCCAAGTATTTCACCCGTTTTTCATAAAATTTGTTTGTGTCATTTTAAACGGGAATTGAAAACAAATGCAATTTTCTAACGTGTGAATTCGGCTACAGCATGTTCTAGCTTTCCACTTGTTAGAATTGTATGCCTTTTGTTGATCCATTGCCTTGTGATTGCTAGTGTTTATGCCTTACTGCCTTTGTGAGAAATCATATGTGCCTGATACATTTAACCGCACATTATTTATTTGTAGATTTTCGAGTGTCATTTTATGCCATTGCAAAGGAAAGGTCGGATTTTGATTTTGTTTGCTGTCTCTTATCTACGACTACCTGCTGCTTTTCTCCATCCACTCAGAATTTGATTATTTGTGGGTTGAGGGAACATTGCAGGGGGAAACCTTAACTTGGGTACTATCTATCCTAATTCAAAAAGTGTTCCTATTCAATTGTGCTTTGGATATGTTCATGTAAAAGGTTAACCAAGTGTAGATCAGTAGTCTTTATTGTAATTATCACCCCATTGGTGATTGCTGCCCAATATTAAAATGTATGTGATTTTTGTGAATTCTAAAAATAAATATTGTATTTTCACCAACCGGCCTGGTTCATGGTCCATTGTGACCCAGGGTATTTGTAAAAAGGGGGTGTGAAACGGGTCAAGTAGCGGCTCAATTTGAATTAATTGACATTAAAGACAAAGCATTCCTATTGAGCGCCACATCACAGGATAAGACCAAGTGTCCTGGTCCAGTGTGTGAAGCCCAATTGGTATCCTTAACAGTGCACTGTTGTGCACTTTGCCGACGGCCAGGGCCACTTCAGAATAAGAGTGGTGACTGGGAGTCAGGAAAAGGCACAGTGAAGCATGCTGATAAGCGTGCTCACTGCACCTCGATGAAAATCGGGGCCTGAGGGCCCGATTTTCAACAGTTTTAATTACCGAAAACATCATAGAAAGGGTTTGTGACATTTTCGGTACTTAATACCCATTCTGAAATGGGCGCATTATTCTGAAGTCGGAATGAATGCGGCACTTTCAGGATATGAGCACTGGTTGCTTGGATGGGCTGTAAACCAACCTAGCAACCAGCATTTTCGGTATCAGTGATTTACCACACCGCACCTAGAAATACTTGTGTACGGGCTCGTTATAAATGACTTATATCATACCATGCCTATTCTCCTGTGTAAGGAACTCATGGCGGCAACAGCCTCTACATGACTGCAGTGCCTTGACTTGCAGTTACACCTCTCCCTTGACATCGCCACAACATCAAGGATGCAAAATAAGCTCCCCTGGGCTTTCGTAGCTGTGTGCATGATTGTGCAGTTTTTCCGTGAAAAATCCTCCTCTGGCATAATTGAGCATTTGTTTATTGATGCTTTCAGACAAATACCATCGTTCCCTGCGTGCATCTGTTTTGGGTGCATGCTGACTTTACTTGCTTTGTTTGCTGTTGCGAGCAGCCCATTCCAAGATAGCCACCCGCACCTTTGCGCACCGCAGTGCCTGGTGCCTGATCCTGCAGCCCTGATTGGGTGAAGCCTCCTATTACATCAGCCTATCCAGAAGCCGGCAGGCTTGGCCGGCCTTCCTACCAAGGCCCATTCCTACGACCTCTGTCTGCTCCCTGGCCGCTACCAGAGCACTCCAGGGAGAGACGCCGTTCCACTCATGTAATCCTGATTGTGCCACCATATTTGACTTCTGCATTTGTGCGCCGCAGCTGCCCTGCAACATGGGGTAGGCTCCATCTATTTGCCACCATATTTGACTTCTGCATTTGTGTGCCATGGCCTCTCTGCAATATGGGGTAGGCTCCATATATTTGCCACTATATTTGACTTCTGCATTTGTGTGCAGCAGCCGCCCTGCAACATGGGGTAGGCTCCATGTATTTGCCACCATATTTGACTTCTGCATTTGTGGGCCACAGCCGCCCTGCAACATGGGGTAGGCTCCATGTATTTGCCACCATATTTGACGTTTGCATTTGAGTGCCGCAGCCGCCCTGCCACAAAGGGTAGGCTTCATGTATTTGCCACCGTATTTGACATCTGCATTTGTGTGCTGCTGCCGCCCTGCAACATGGGGTAGATGTCATGCATCTTTTCACCCTGAATTCTCTTTTGCACTTGCGTGTGATGGATTACTGATGTACGTTTCTCTATGATGTAATCACCTCCTGCGCTTCCTTTCTGTAACCTGAAGCACTGCAGCCAATCTCTTAAGTATAAGCGCCTATATACCTCTGGGCTTTGTGCGCTATTTAAATAAAAAAATAAAATAAAAAAACAGTAAAGACAGACAAGTGATCACAAAACAAGGGGATTTATTAAACTGTATGTGCGGGTTAGAAAACGCCTAATCTAAGCCTAAATCTAAGATGGGAGCAAGCTACGAACAAATTATAATAAAACAGTCCTATTGGTGTCTTTTCAAAATAAAAGGGCCTATACTAAGAAAAACCTATTGCCAATCCTTACGCTAAATACAAACAAAGAGTGTGGGATAAGGTTCACAGGTAAAGAAGAAGTGTTTACAAATAATAAGTCAGGATGCAATAGTCTGGGCTCCCTTCCCCATGTTTTGAGCACAGGACAAGGTAGGAATCTGCAGCACAGCACGCACTCGAGATTTCCGAGCATGAGCAAACATTTTCCTTCTCAATTTATCAGGGCCTTCAGTGGTGAAGTCTCTTTTCTACTAAAAAGTCTCTTGCCTCCGAGGACCTGATATCCCCCCAAAACATTAACCAAAATGTTCCTTTCTGCTTGCACGTTGGGTGATGTCTTTTCACCCCTGGATCCCCCTCTGAGTTAGCTCTCTCATCGTGCGGTCTGCCTTGCTCGTCTTGTGCTCTCGTGCTTCACCTTTTGTCCCTGTGGGGAAGGGAAAGGGCCGTCAGGTGTGTGTGATTCTGGTCAATTGCCCGACTTTGCCTGACCCTGGCTTTGGGACATGTAGGGTAAATGGTTTTGGTGTTTGACCATCATCTTTCGTGATGTGTGAAAGTGTTTGTGTTGGAAAAGTGGGGGGTAAAGTGTTCAAGTATCCTACGGGGTAGGATGGGAAAAGGGTGTTTATACAGAATTATAACCATCATACTAGGGTGTTTGGAAACCTCAGAAGGGTGAGATTGGTAGGGTTTGGGGGACCAACGGGAATTACCAGGATTATTATCGTGAAATGAACAGCAGGGATTGTGGGAGCGGTAGTGTTTTGTCATGTTGTTCAGGAAAGAATAATCAGGGGGACATGGAGAAGAACGATGGGAAATATTTGGATAGGAAATAGGAAAACCGGGATTAGGGAAGAGGTCATTTTTGGGTGCAACCGGGTTTGGATTCCTAGGGGATTGGTTATACACTGATGGGTTGTTGAACCTGGGTAGGAGAGATTCAATGAGCGGAAGGGCGGTAGATGTTGTACAGCCTACAAAGGCTACTCTACTATAGCGTCAGCCAAAAAGTGGCATACATACACTGTACCTCTTTGGTGGCAGTATGGGTTTGATGGTGCGGAAGAGTGCCACAAGAATAGGCACTAATGCACAGTAAATGCATTTCTGGCATACCAAATTGTGTAGGGTGCTGCCAATAATACTAGGATGTTGTTCAACTATTCCAGGGTGCTGTCAATATCATGATGCTGTCCTGAAAGTGCTGCTGATTTAATATGCCACAGTGCTCTCAAACATGGCAGGTCACTGTGCCAGTCTGTCAGCTTCCACACTGCAATAACCGTTTGGCACGGGCCAGTTATGCACTCCCGGCCCGTTTTTTCAACAAGTTGTTAATTACCCAAAAGTTGTATAAAGGCTTTCCATTATTTTTGGTAATCAACACCTATTCTGAAGTATGTGCATTTTACTGAAAGCACCACTTTTGGAACCTCTGCGCCCGTTGCTAGGATTGGCTGGAAACCAACTAGCAACTGGCATTTTCACGAACCGTTTCTTTGCAGGGCTATTTTGGTGGCACTCTCCACAATAGCGACAAGCTGAAGTTGGCGCAGATATACGGTACCTCTTTGATGGCGGTCTGTATGGCTGTTTTGGAGGAGTGACACCAGAGAGCCTGCCAGAAAGGTTCATTTATTTTGTAAGCTCTGGAACGCACTGAGAAGCATCTTTACTCTTCACACAGTGCATCAAAAACATGACATGAATTACTGAGATAAGCAATCATTACTTTCTCTGCTTATATACTGCCACACATTGACTGCGTATTGCCATGCTAATCGCTGTGGCCATTCCCATCCAGTTCCAACCCTTCCCTGCTGAAAACACTTACTTACAATCATCAGGAGGGGTTCTCAGCAGCACTTTCGTCAAATTGCAATTACCATGCAATTTAACGAAAAAGCTGCTTGGACTTGCAATTCGCCGCTTTTCTGCAAAAAGATGAGGATTGCAGACAGTGCACTTTTGTGCAGTGCACGGACACCCAGGCCCACTTCAGAATAAGCGAGGTGACTGGGCGTCAGGAAAAGGCGCAGTGAAGCATTCCGTTTAGCATGCTCACTGTGCCTCGATGAGAATCAGGCCCACTGTCTCACAACCTCAGTCCCCTGAGTTGTTCTCGGCAGCACTTTAGTTAAATTGCAATTCACTCACTAACGAAAATGCTGCAGAGACTTGCAATCCGCCTGTTATCTATGAAAACAGGTGGACTGCAGACGGTGCACTGTCATGCAGTCAGGGCTGGACTGGGAACTAAAAGAGGCCCTGGAAATAATTACTGGGGACCAAAAGAGGCCCTGGAAATAAAGTTCAAAGTGGCCCAGTACGACACATTTTCAGCAAGCCCAATGCTTTTCCTATGAGAAAATTTGGAAATACCACAGAAAAGACCACAGAAAAGAGGCCCAGAGTGCAGAGGCCCACCGGGAAATCTCCAGAGTTCCCTATGGGCCAGTCCACCCCTGCATGCAGTGTGCCGAGGCCCACTGCAGCTCAAGCATGGCGCCTGGGTGTTAGGAAAAGGTGCAGTGAAGCGTGCAGACTTTCCTCTTTACCTCCTCCTTCCCATTTTCTCTCGTCTGCTAATCTCACAGTTGCTGTGATTGGTGTCCTGGGCACTTATGCATCCTCGGGCCCCTGACCTCCCACACCCAATCACCCAGCTTCTGTCTACTCTCAGCACTTGCCTTGTCACTCCCTCTGCCTTGGAGGCTTGCACTTACATCCAACACGGCTCCAGCCGTGTAGCACTTGCCACACCATGCACTTCATCTGTTGCTCACTTACGAGCAAGGACACACCAGCACCAACCCCTTCTGCCCTCTTCCTTGCTCCACTTGCACGCTCTGAATACTCGCAAGGCATAGTAGGTTTGTCCTTTTTTCCTTTCCCCTCCTCTGTTGTGTATTTAATATGTAGCACTCCCTTGTTCCCTCCCTTTGCCCTGTGTGCTCTTTGAAAGAGTATCTACTTGCTGTAAAAGCGCCTAACAAGCGATCAATAATTAAATAAATTAAATATATTAGCATGCTCACTGCACCTCGTTGAGTATCGGGCCCTGAGAAATGACTCCTTTGATTTATCATGTGAAGTTGAAACTGGATCTAAAAACATGGTAGCACTGTCCAGTGAAGGAAAATAAATTCCTTCATAGGAAGAGGTGTATTGTTCTACAATGGAGCTTAGAGTATGCTCAGAGATTTGTCCAGGTTCTCTCGGCTGGGCAAGGGTACATTATTTATTGCCACATACGGTCTCACAAAGGGTTTTGGGCAGGTTCATGACTTTTAGGACTAACCTAATCTAATGGACTACTGGAGTGGGAGAAATCCAGGACCCCAGGGCTGGTATGTAATGATGCAGACTGATTGTCCCCATCATGTGAAGGGGACTAGAAGCATGACCAGGGGATCCTCTGCATACCACTGTGGGCCCAGAATCAACCAGCTTGGCATGGCATTCAGGCCCAGAGTCACCACCCTGGTGGTACCCAGAACCAGGTAGGGGTATTCACCACAAGTCATATTGCACATGTGTTAATACAAAGCTATATAAAATCACAACACAGAGTGTATTTTATATCCTTAAGTGCAAGAAGTCAAACATCTGGTATTTCAAATGCAACAGATAACCAAGGAGCAATAAAGAAGGTAAAAGAATGACGTTGCAAATGCCAAGGGTCCTCTATGATAAATTGTATTCCCCTGGATTTATATGTGCAGAATTACCCCCTTCAAAGTACTACCCTATCATTCTTGACATGAAGCCAAACCGGACTATATCCAAGTACGGGTGATCACTCTAGTCTCAAGTGAATCTCGACCCGAACAATCATTCCTGGACTGCAAGAGTCAGGTGGGAAGGGTTTTCTCTGTAGATAACCAGATCGTCCAAACACAAGAGGAGTTGAGAAGTTTCTAGGATGTGACACTGAAATGTGTATGGGGGGAGGAGGGGGTTTCAATGCAAAGCATGCCATGAGGGGAGAGGGATGTCTATTCTTGTATAACTTTATGGTGCTGTTGCAGCCCCCCATTATTCCAAATGGTCCTATAAGGATAAAGTGACATCTGGAAATTCGAAATAACCAAGCCTAACAAGTAGTCAATAAGTATGTGTCAATGACTCTGCGTTTGACTTTAGGATAGCAGGACTTTGGCCTGGATGCCACACAAGGTTGGTTACAAAGCAACCATTGACCGAGCAATAAACATACTGACATAGTTGGCACTATGAATGAGCATGTTGAAGCACAAGCCAACCCTGCCCCTTCTCATTGCGAGAGAGTATGAGAGTCCCTACAGAAGATCCATGCCTGAAGGATGTGGTGGGTAGGATGAGGTACCCTTCCAGAGATAGGATGGGGAGAGGGGGTGACATTAAATTAATCCGGTCAGTGGAGTTGGGGCAGCTCTAACTTGGTTTGCCCAGCACATCCCACAGCCAGTGCAAGAGTATGGTGCAGGTGGTAAAGTTATACTCCCTGTGAGCGCACTGTGCAAACAGTTGGAAAGCAGCTAACTAGACCAGTATTACCCACGCAGCACAGGGAGCATTTAATCATGTGAGGGCACAGTATCGGTTCGCACACGCCACCCCGTTAGGCAGTTCTCTCGCCAGTACGGGTATTCCTCAAGAAACCAGAAGATAGCTGTAAAGTAATTAAGAATCGAGCCTCCACCTGCACCCTGGCTAATGGGCCCACAGTTTACTGTGTTGGTACAGAGAGCAGAGCAATTCCGGGATGGCTCAATTCTCCATGTTTGGCACAAACTCTAGGAAATAAAAATGTTTTCCTTATGTTTTCATGACGGGGATGATGGAAACCTGTGACTAAATGCAGAACTACTCATACATGATGTTTAAGCGCTGTTCGGGTCATACAATTGTGTGCATTTGTGCTCTTAATCCACATCAACTTTAAATCAGAGGGTGCGCACAGGAATGGCTGCATTTTGTTATTTAAAACGTGGGTAATGGCGTGATGGTAAATCCTTGCCCGATGGCATTTGCAAACCACTTCTCCTGAACCACAACCTGGAGGATTTGTCCTTTCAAAGAGTTGATGGCATTTGGATGTCTGACACACTGTTAATGTGCATACTTAATCAGGCACACTTATGAATTGGCATTGTGTCTGGTTATCAACTAAGAATTACCGTCGACTAGCCGACCTCCCCGCATTAATCCATAAGGTGATCTCCAGGTCACAATCCCGATGACATTCGCAGTTGCAAAAGTTGATTATGGCAAGCACAGCGTTATCTACGGAGGGCTCCATAACAGTCAGAACTGGTTCGATTATTAGGAAGTCTCACGAGAACATCATTTGCTTTTCCCTGTGGGCTCAAATTTGCAGAGCTGCACTCCTTTCAAAGAATGGACAACATATTTGTTTCACCACAAGTGATGTCAAGTCAAGCAGCTGAGCCTTTTGCTAGATTGACTTCGCTGTGTAAAATAGCTTTAAACCCTAGTTATCCATAAATTACATGGCCACATCCATACAAATCAATACCCTTCACAAAGAAGGGTACACTGAACAGAACTCCTAGTTTTGTCATATAATGGAGTTGCCAGTGTGCATGCTAAACAGTAAATATAATTAGCACAGTCCTTCTAATGACTAAAAACCTCCAGGAGCAATTTAATTGCCATTTCTCTTTCCACAGCAGAAACATACATCTTTTTTCATACTCAGGAAGTGAACTGCTGGCACACAGTTCCTTTAACACACAATGCAGGCATTTCCAGCAAAAGAGAACATTAGGTTAACAGAATACTGCAAATTGCCCAGATGGCTATTTAAATTATGCAAACATACATAATAACAAAAGAAGTGCGTGATAATAAGCAAGGGGGAAATCATTGTGTTAATATTTAACAAACTAGAGCCAATGCAGCAGTGTGCAATAAGAGGTAGACTGGGGGTATTTAATTTAATTGGCAACTAGTTTAAAATGCTAGGGTTCATGCAATGAATTAGTCACACCCTCATCAACAATACAATTACAAATAGAAAATCTTGCATGCTCAAACATGAATTCTGATCTATAATTTAGATTTCACATAAATATAGCACATCTTTTATGTACATTCGTAAATATTCATGACATATCCCAATTTGTATACAATCTATTTTAGTTGTCACTGCATATTAACATCACAGCTCCTAACTACCTGACAAGCTCAGCAAATATTAGTGGTGTACTTTAATTCCTTCGCATAGACTGCCTCACACTCTTGCGGATTATAAAGACAAAACATAGGTGATATATAGCATGCAGCAAACACTGGCTTAAAACGCAACAAGAACACTGGGTTTGAAAAAAAAAGACAGCACTGGTGTTCAAATGTGCACTGCTTGAGCATTACTAGACAGTATGAGGCAACTCATAAGAAACAAATCTTTGTGACTACATTTTTAAATGGAGCACAAATTGTTCCAGCAGGTACACGTATTCCTTCAATGTATGCTTGTGCCAGAGCAAAGGTTCACTCACCTGGCGCAGCTTCTGTAGTATGGATCAAAATATTTACCCTTGAAGATGGCCGCCGGGTGGAGAGCACCGTGACCGATGTTCTCCTGACCCTCGGGCCTCCACAGAGTGATCAGCATAGCAAAGCTCGCCCCAGGTGTTCGAAATGGTGTAGTAGAGAAGCTCAAACAGGTCGGCTTATTTGAGGGCGGAATGTGGGGAGGTGGGTATAGCCACACAGGACAGGAGACACATGGTCTCGCTTTATGCAGACGATATGCTGATGTACCTGAGCTATCCAGAAGAGAATTTACAGTATGTCCTGGAGGTGTTGGCACAGTATGGCCTGGTGTTCGGCATATCGGTGAATCCCTTGAAATCCAGTTTGTACACCCTTGGGGGGTACAGAGAGAAGCCCATTACTAGCCTGCCGCTGCTGCCTATTAAGCGGGAGCTAGCCATGTTCAGGTACTTGGGAGTAGACATATATCATGACCCCTGGGAGGAACATTAGCACAACACAGAGAAAGTGGTGGAGAGGATAGATAAGAGTAAAACATTCTGGGGGAGGTTGCCATTGACCATGATGGGGTGTTACCGAGACAGTAAACTTATTTTGCCAATGTCCCCTTAGCGATTCCGAAAAAGTTTAATAAATTAAACAGCGTATGCCGAAGCTTCATCTGGCACAAGTCGAGAAACAGGGTGGCGTTATGGAAGCTCCAGAACTCACACGAACAGGAGGGTATCAAATTGCCCAACTTCGAGGTGCACTTCGTAGCCAGCCAGCCAGCTGCAATATGTAGCAAAATGACTGTCGGACGAACCAACCACTGAATTGAGGCTGCTGAAAACAGCGGGCAGCCGTTTTTCTTAAAGGAAATGATATGGCTATCAGATGTGCAAGCGACTAGTGGGCACCTACTGCTGCGTTTGGGCTGTAATCATATGAAGGAGCGCACTGCATCCCCATAATTCCCTGCAGGTACTGCTGGCAGTGCTTGCTTGGGCAGATGAACAGATAGGAAGAATTAAGGACAAGTTGGGAGCCCATGGGAGTAGCTCCAGTAGGAGACATGGTTGTAGAAGATAAACCCCAGAGTTTCGAAGAGCTGGTGGAGGGTGCTGGGATACAGGCTTGAAAATGACATGGCCAGATCCCAACATGCAAATGTTGCTTAATAGGGTGATCAAGTCCTTTTACAATGTATCGGAAGGGGGACACAAGGTCTTGGGTATATACGAGTTATTGATGGCTGAAATAGGCAGCAAAATAGATCAAGTTCCGGGGGAGATGGGAGGCGGAACTGGGAGCACCACTGTCAGATGGAGATTGGAATAGAATATGGTGAAAAGGTATCATAAGAAGGTATCGCGGAATGCCGGACTCCAGCAGATCCAGCTGTACGTGACACATGGGGCATACCTGACCCCATACAAAATAGCCAGGTTTAATCAGACAGGTAACCAGGTGTGCCCGAAATGTGGGGAGAGAAACGCTGACCTGGTGCATATGTTTTGGGCATGCATGGAAATTAGCAGATTCTGGAGGGAGGTGGCACAGCTGTTGACAAAGGCCGGATCCCGTTGGATGTAGATTCTCCGAAAGCCTGCCTGCTGGGGTGCTTCTCAAGACCCAAGCAGTCAAAACATGTAAGCAAGCTGAAGGATTTAGCATATATTTTGGCGAAACAGAGAATTGCAATGGGATGGAAAGCATTGGCAAGATCGGTAGCGCAGGCATGGTGGCTGGATCTGCTGAAGTGGGCCAATGCGGAAGCAGTAGCGTGGCATCCAGCAGAGAGGAGGAACCAGGAGTGAGATGGGTGGACATGTGGAAACAGCTCATAGCAGAGGTGGCTGCCTCTGTGCATAATACTCGGGAGAGGAGTGAGATCTCAGATGGAGAATCCGATGCCACAGTAGTAGTGGAAAAGATCAAGAGTGACCGGGATTGGGAGTGTAGGGTAGGCCAAGGGTAGGGAATGTGAATTGGGGTGGGAAGTTGTTGATTTATTTGAATTTGCTTATGATTATCAAAAGTGTACATTGTTGAGTTTGTGTGTTTGAAAAACTAATAAAATTTGTTTAAAAAACAGGGCTGCAGAGACCTCGGGACAAACGAGATGGGATTGCTTTAAGTCCACCATCAGTAGAAGAATTATAGCAATCAAGTCACATAGGGAGAGTGAGTTGAGACTAGAGGAAAAGATCCTAAAGGGGAAGTTGAAGAACTTAATGGCACAAATGGGACGGGGAGTCAGCGGGGTCATGAGGAAGGAACAGAGCGATTAAGGCCGAGTAGGAATTTATACAGACAAGGGTCGCGGAAAAGGCTCTGGCATTCCGGAAGCAAAAATATTACATCAAGACCAATAGAGAGGATAGACTGCTGGCGAGAATGCTCAGAAGGGAGGAAAAGGATTCTCAAACTCAGGGTAGAAGGAGGCAGTATTAGCACTGACACCGGAGACATAACTCAGGTATTTGAGGTTCTATAGGGAGCTATATGACTCGGCCAACCCACCAGAACATAGCCACGTCCAATTCCTGCAAACAAAGGAACTGGCCCAAATCACATCTCAAGATAGGAAAATGCTGGAGCATGCCTTTTAGGTGAAGAAGTCCAGAGAGTCATAATGGCCCTTCCCTGTAACAAATCTCTGGGGCCAGATGGATTTAACACAGAGTTCTACAAAACGTATAGGGAGATATTGATCCCATACTTGGTCCCATTATTTATTGGCATGGGGCGGGAGGGAAGAATAACACATACTATGGGGGAGGCGAAAGTGGTCCTTCTTCCCAAAGACGACAAAGACCCGACACTATGTGACTCCTACAGGCCAATATCCGTGATCAATATGGACGCAAAGATATATACAAAGGTCTTGGCCAACCGCCTGGACCAATTGCTCACTAATTTAGTTGGCCCAGATCCGTCAGGGTTCATTAAGGGAAGACAGACCAGCGATAACACTAGACAAATTGCCCATTTTATAGAATAGGTCAACAAAATGAGTCTCCCAGGGATTGTAGTCACCCTTGACGCAGAGAAAGCGTTTGATAGGGTGGAGTGGCAATTCCTGTTCTTATACATGCAGCAAATGGGATGCAGGGAGAAATCCCTCACCATGATAAAAGCCAATTACCAAAACCCAACATTAAGATTATTTATAAATGGCCAGCTCTCAGAGCCCATCAGAGACCACATGGGTGTACCACAGGGATGCCCTCTATCCCCCTTGCTATATGCTATTTATTTGGAGCCTCTGCTGTTAGCAATACGAATGAATGGGAGTATAGAGGGGATAACATTTGGAAGGGTCCACAAGGTGGTTGCCTTCGCCGACGACATGCTCCTTTATTTTTTTTTTATTTTTTTTTTTAAGGTTCCAACACTATTGGTGTTATTTTATTATTAATGTGTAAAAAAGTAGCATAATCCCTAGTTGGCATTCTTTTTTTTTTTACAAAGTATTTTATTGTTATTATCATAATACAACAATCACAATAAAGCAACAAACAAACAAATCAACTTAAATACTGTCATGGTCATTCATAATCAGTGGAGATAGTACACATAACATCAGACGTCGAGTGGCTTCTTCAGTACGTGTAGTAATGTGTAATACAAAACACCCAGTGCACATTCCCCAGCTTGTAGGAGGGATTCTCAGGTCGCTCCTTCTTCCCATCTATCCCATATTTTCGAGGCTTTGTTGGGACAGCCTCGTGTTGAGTAAATCCTATGCTCCATCATAGCGCATATGTCCATATCTGATTTCCATTGGTCCAGTGTTGGGGAATCAGGGGCTCCCCATTTCTGCGCTATGTTGCACTTGATCAGTCCCATCACTGTGTGCAGGAGTAATCTCTCCCACTTGTTAGCCTCTATCTCGTCAGGCACACCCAGGATTAAGGCCCTTGGGTCCAGTGGTATGGTGCGGGTCAGAACTCGGGAGAGTTCCCTACAGCATGCATTCCAAAAAGTTTGTATCCGGGGACATGCCCACAAGATGTGAATGAAGGTTCCCTCCTCATCCCCGCATCGCAAACAAGTCGGGTTTGGGGCCCGTTTCCAGCCGTATAGGCGCGTTCTGGGGTAATAAAGCCGGTGCAGTATTTTCAGCTGCACAAGTCGAAGCCTAGAGGAAATAGCGATTTCGCGGGGGTGCATGAGGACTTGTATCCAGTCCTCTGGATCTATCTCCCCCACATCCGCTTCCCATTTCGCCTTCAGCTCGTTCAGTTGTAGCAAAGGAGGATATGGCATTGTAGAGGATGGAAGTGCATTTGGTGGGAATATACGCCGGCAGGATGTTACGCTCTATAGGGGTATAGTCTGGTATCAGTGTATCTACTGTTAAGTAAGGTGTTAAGACGTGGGCTAGGCGTATGTAATGGTATCGTTCCGTGTTTGGGATCTGAAATTGCAGTTGCAGGTCATCAAATGAGGTCAATCTCCCCTCCGTGAGCATATCCCCAACCCTAATGACCCCCGCTTTCAGCCATTTGGGCCATGGTTCAAACTTCCGGGTCTCAGCTAGGTTATTATTTTGCCAGAGGGGTTGTGCGGTAGTAACTTTGTTTTCCCACCCAATGAATCGGTGTGCCTGTCTCCATACCGTAATCATGTGTGTTGTGGTTGTGGGTGGGGGAGTTCTCGGGAGGGGTTGATAGAGGAGGGACAGCGGGTCAGTGTTCTGCATAGTGGCTATCTCAGCACGTATATGAGGTAGGTCTCGGTTTCCATGAAGAAGATCATTAACCACTGCCAGTTGTGATGCCCAGTAGTACGTTTGGAGACGGGGAACTCCTATTCCTCCCTCCCAGATCGATCTCTGGAGTGTGGTTAACGCAATTCGTGGCTGGCCTCCCCCCCATATGAGATCTCTGAGAAGTGTCTCCACTTGGTGAAATTCCAGGTCTGTGATTTTAAGTGGGGCATTCTGAAGGATGTAAAGGAATCTGGGAAGGGTCATCATTTTAAAGAGTGCCGCTCTTCCCATAAGTGTCAGGGGGAGGAGTTTCCAGTGTTGGACGTCAATAATGAAGCGGTCTGTGATCGGTCGGAGATTGTGTTCTATATAACTTGTCAGGTCCCCAGATATCCATATTCCCAGGTATCGAAAGCCCTGTCGTTCCACTCGGTACGGGCACTCCTGGGGGATTGCTTGTTCTCCACCCTTTACCGGAAAGAAGACTGATTTCTTCCAGTTGATTCTGAGTCCGCTAAATTCCCCAAAGCGGATGAGCAGTTGTGTTACAATGGGGGAAGACCTCGGCGGGTCACCCAGATATACAAGGAGGTCGTCTGCGTACAGGGATGTACGATCCTCATGTCCCTCCGGCCATCTGAATCCCTTCCAGGCTGTGTTTTGGCAAAGCCAAAGAGCCAGTGGTTCGATTGCAAGGGCAAATAGAAGAGAGGACAGCGGGCATCCCTGTCGTGTCCCCCGACCCAGGGGGAAGGACCTGGAGGACCAACCATTTACTTTCACTTCAGCTTGGATGTTAGTATAAAGTAACTGCACCCATCCCAGAAAGGCCTCTCCGAATCCCATATGGCGCATGATCTCCCAGAGGCAGTCCCATCGAATGGAATCGAACGCCTTTTCGAAATCGATTGCCAACAGGGCCAAGGGTTTGTTTATAATCGGGGATCTCTCCAGTGCCAGATGGAGGCGGCGTAGATTCATCCGAGTCGATTTGCAAAGCATAAATCCACATTGGTCCGGGTGGACCAGGGTGGGTGCAACTTATTGTAATCGGTTCGCTAGTAACTTAGCGAGGACCCTAGCCTCCCCGTTAATCAGTGATATAGGTCTATAGGAGGCATATTCATGTGGAGCTTTGCCAGGCTTGGGAATGACCACGATAGTCGCCTTGCAAAGATCTGGTGGGAGAGTCCCCTGTTCCCGGGCAGCAAGGAACATTCTATGCAGTGGAGCCGCCGTTTTATCTGCCCCTAGCTTTTGCCAGGTTTCAACAGGGAATCCATTCGGGCCTGGTGCCTTCCCTGATTGGAGTTGAGATAGCGCCTCTGAGATCTCAGCCTCCGATAAGGCAGAGTCCAGCTGGTCCCTCTGTTGCCCCGAGAGAGTCGGCAGCGTTTCCGCATCTAAGAGGGAGGGGTTTAGCGATGAGGTCGGGGCTCGGTACAAGTCTGCGTAAAACTCTGCAAAGGTCCCAGCAATCCCAGCATCTGAGTGATAGCTGTCGCCCTGTGGTGTAACTATTTCCCGGACATAGCATTGTCCTTCGTCCCTTCTCTGCAGCCAGGAGAGCAATTTACCCGCCTTGTCCCCTAATTCGTACACCCTCGCTCTAGCCTGCCAATGGGCCTGCTTAGCGTCATCCATCGCTCTGTTCCGAAGGCGTTCTTGGGCGCGTTGGAGGGATCGATGAGTCTCGGGCATAGGGTCAGAGATATGCTTAGTCTCCCAGTTACTCACTTCCTCCTCGGCTTTTAGTATTTCCCGAAGCCGGGTGTTTCTTTTATGTGTCGTCCAGGAGAGAATCTCACCCCTGAGCACTGTTTTATATGCCTCCCATAATATCACAGGGTTGTCCACCGATTCCTCGTTAATTTCGAAGTATTCGGCAGATACTTCTTCTAGGTGATCTATCAGTTCTGGGAACCCTAGATAGTAGCTATTAAGTCTCCACGTTCTAGAGGGGAGGGGACCCTGCATACATATTTCAACTAAGAAAGGTGAGTGGTCCGAGATGCCCCGAGGGAGCAAATCTGCAGACATTGCCCTGTAAAGGTCGGTATGTGGTAGAAGGAAGTAATCCAGTCTGGACATGGAGCCGTGAGCGCCGGAGTGGAAAGAATACTCCCTAACATCCGGGTGTAACTCCCTCCGTACATCTCGGAGCCCAAGAGCAGATGTAAAGTTGGCTAATCTAGTAGGAGTATCTGGGTTGCGATTTCGGAGATGGGAACGGTCAATGTTATCATTCATGGTGTCATTGAAGTCTCCCCCCAGAACGAGTGTATCAGGGTGGTGTTTCCCTATAACGGTAGTGAGGTCATCCAGTAACTCCTGTCCCAGCCCAAGTGGAGAATAGATTGAGGCAATAGCCACAGTCTGACCCCAGATCGTTCCCATGATGAACACGTATCGGCCCCTCGGGTCCCGTTCTACAGTTTGTTGAATAAATGGGATGCGTTTGTGTATCAGAATGAGGGTGCCCCTGGAGCCCATTGTGTACCCCACCTGAAAGGCAAGGTGGTAGTTGGTTCTCTGAAAAAAGGCACAGTTAGATCCGGCCAGGTGGGTTTCTGTCAGGAGGGCCACATCAGGGGAGTGTCTATTTAAAAATTGCCTGAGAAGACGCCGCTTAATTCCTGACCCCATCCCATTCACGTTCCAAGTAAGGAATTTCAGAGATTTAGTGTGTCGCATGGGTGTTTTGCTAGTCTGTGCGGAGGATATTTATTACACATGATGGGGTTTTCAAGGGTGTAGCGATCAGTGAGAGATGGCAATATGGTATCCGCCTGTATCAGAGGGGCGGGGGTGCTCTGTGGAGTGGTACAGAGCGTCTTCAACCAGAGATAATGGTTCGTTTGACCTATGAGCATGTGACAGTCTTGAAATAACAAACAAGGTTTTGAACTTTCCCAACTCACCCCCACCCTATACTCCACCCCAACACGAAGTACCTGTCGCCAAAACATTGCTGAACCTTCAACTTAAGGTGTCAGCTCAAAAACCAGACCCTTGGGTAGGGTCTAGATAAGCAAGAAAGAGAGGGGGGGTGGGGGGGAAAGGAAAGAAAAAGGCTTGACTAGGGGAGGAATGAGAGCTTCCTCCAGAGTTCCCTCCCTTGCGCCCAATGTCAACATCTTCCATGGTGGACTACTTATTCGTCGGGCTCAGAGGTGTGAAAAGTGCACGCCCACATATCAGAGCACTGCTCCTAGGCCCCGGAATAGGGGACAATAGTTTGTTTACTGTTCTTCTTGTTCTGCCACTGGCTCCAGGATCTCCTGTCCTTCCCGGTCTGGGTTTCTCCTCGGGGAAGCCCGCCTAGGCCTCGGTCGGGGTCTTCCTCTCGGTCTCCTCGGTCTTGCAGTCCAATCGCCTTCTACGTGAGCCTCTGCCCATTTCCAGGCCTCTTGTGGGTCATTGAAGTGAACAGTAGTTCCTTTATGGTATATTTTTAGTTGGGCCGGGAAGAGCAGGCCGTATTTCACATTCAGTTGAGCCAGTTGTCTCTTAAGTGGTCCAAACGATTGTCGTGCCCACTGCACTTCTCGTGTATAGTCCGGGAAGAAGGCGATTCGGGAGCCGTTATGGGTAATCGACCCTTGTGAGCGTGACAGTTGCAGGAGCGCGTCCCTGTCTCGGTAGTTGAGCAGGCGGGCAATGATAGTACATGGCGGAGAAGGATGTGGCCTCGAAGATGTCCAAGAGCCATTGTTCCAGGAATAGTTGCATGCATTATCCCTCCTCCCCCTCCGGCAGGCCCAGGATGCGGACTTTGTTGTGGCGGGATCTTCCCTCTCCATCATCCACTCTTGATTCAAGGGTTTTTAAGCGGTTTAGGGCTTGGGACAGTTGACGATTGATCCCGCCAATAGTGTCTTCCACTTCAGAGATGCGGTGTTCCGCCTCTCCTGTTCTGGAAGTCAGTTTCTGCAGGTCGTGGCGCAGGAAGGAGACATCCGCCGCCATACTGTCTATTTTGGTCTCCAAGGAGGATCGGGAGTTGGCAATGGCCGCCATTACGTCATGTAGGGAGAGAGAGCCGTCCCCCGTGGGGGAGTTCGGTCGTGTTGCTGGGCCCGCCGGGGTAGTAGCGACGGCAAATTGGTCCATACTGCTCTGTGTGGATGGTTTTTTCTGCCTGTCTTTCCCCATAGCTCCGGAGGTCGTGGAGCGTCCGGCACAATGGGTCGAATGATATTGTTTATGCTCAGTTGGAGTGATCGATCCTCTCCGGTGTGTGGTGTTGCAGCCCTGCAGCGGGTCAGATGGAGAGCCACGGGTCCCCCAGAGTGTCCTCCAACAGGCTAATATGTACTTTGGGCGCCAGGGGCTCGGTGTCCTTTGTTGGGGTTTCACGGAGCCTCCAGAGACCGTGCAGTCCTCCGGTGTATCTCACAGTTCACCCGCTAAGTGGTGGTCCCTTTATGCCTCCTGCGTGGCACCAGAGTTCGTTTTCTGTATGGAGCAGGGGGAGGATCCCACCTACCTCTGGCGCGGTCGAGCCGAGCCGCTGCTGTCCTCCACGGTTCGGGCGCTGAGTCGAGACGGCCCAGGAACAGGAGCCGCCTGTCACCGGGATCGCAGGAGGGCTCGGGTTTGTCCGGGCGTCCTCCGGATGTCAGCAGGCTCAACTGGTGTCTGCCTCGTACTCCGCTCCACACCGCACACGTCAGGCCGCCCCAAGCCCCAGTCATGCGGAGGAGGTCTGCCCTCAGGCCCCGGCGGCCATCTTGGTTTCGCAGTTCGGACGGGGCCGCCGGCCTTCAGCAAACTGTGGATTTGGCCCGCCGGGTGGGCAGATAGGTGCCCAGATTTCAGTCGATCCCAGCCCACAGCTTCACGGGCACGATCGCGGCGTTGGTGTCGCACGAAATCCCCAGGAATCAGGATAAAAGTGCAGGATTGTATCGGCGCTTACGGGAGCTCACTCGGCTCACGTCCGCATCGTTCGCGCGCTAGCCACGCCCCCCGACGACATGCTCTTGATGCTGCCCAGTGAGATCCTTGAAGGCAGTGGAAGAGGAGGTGAAAAGCTTTGGGAGGATAGCAGGGCTAAAAATGAATCGCACAAAAACAGAAATTTTGAATCTTACAATCCCGAGGGCCGTGGTGGAGAGGCTTAAAAGTAAACTCCCGTATAAACGGGTCAAGAAACATTAACCGATCTGGGAATAAAATTGACTAAAACTATTGAGGAATTGTTCTCTGCAAACTACAGCCCGCTCCTTCAAGTAATTAGAAGTAAGCTGGTGAACTGGGGGCTGACAATAACATGGCTGGGCAGGATTAATGTGGTGAAGATGGTGGAGCTCCCACAACTATTGTATTATTTCATGACTCTCCCAAATCAGGCCCCGCCCGGCTTCTTCCAAACAATCCAGCAACCCACGGGTAAGTTCTTCTGGAATAACAAAAAACCAAGGGTGGCTAGGAGGGTGATATTGCTATCAAGAAATAGAAGAGGGATGGGGGAACCAGATCTGAGAGTCTATTACTGAGCTGCCCAGATTAGGATGCTGTGGGACTGGCAGAGGGATGATCGGGGGGACATTTGGAGAGCAATGGACAAGGCCTTGATAGAGGCAAATATATAGGAGGTGTTGTGGAAACCAAAGGCAGATAGGCGCAGGAAAATGTAGCACAGTGTAATACTCTCAGTGGAAGGCAAAGCCTGGGACTCAGCGATTAAAAGGGCCCAAATTACCACGTTCCCGTCTTTCACCCCAATCTATGACAACCCAGGGTTTTCCCCAGAGTGTGGGAAACGGGCCTTCAGCGCATGGCAGGAAGGGGGATGTCTTAAAACAAGGGATATGTTCATGGGAGCGGAAATTAAAACGTTCACCCAGTGCAAGGAGGACTTTGGGTGGGAAGCGACAGAGAGGTTCCGTTACTTCAAGATTAGACACTGGGTCACACATCCCACAATTAGAGGGGCTGCCAAGAGAGAGCTAACCCCATTTGAGAAATACTTAACATCAAACTCTGGAGAGAAGCATATAGTGGGAACAATATATGCCCTAATCAAACAGGGGGAGGCCTCTGGAACAAGGAGATATATGTCTTATTGGGGGAGGATCCACGGGCGAGACAAAGAAATGGGGGAGTGGGAGTTGTTATGGGCCAATATCCCAAGACTATGCAGGTCCCTACAGATTCAAGAAATATGGATCAAATTTATGTTCCAATGGCAACTAACCCCGGAGAGACTGCATGCCTTTTATCCCGGGGTCTCGAACCTCTGCTGGAGACAATGCGTACAAGTGGGCACCTGGAGCCATATCTAGTGGGAATGTCACCACATTAGCGACTACTGGGAGATAATAGGAGAGGCTCTGGAGGAGGCGTTGAATCTGAAAGGGGGAGGCAACAGGGCCCTCACCATTTGAGCCTGGGGGGGTCAATCGCAAGAGTTACTGTCTAAAGTGGAGCAGAAAATGTACATCATTTTGATGATGGCAGGTGCATTGGGGATAGCGCAAAAAATGGAAGGCAAAGGACCCACCTTTGGAAAGTTTCTGGGTGGGAAAAGTGTTAAACTTCACCCTCATGGAATGGGCTCCATACTCCCTACACTGATCAAAAAAGCTTTTGTGAGGATTGGACTAGGGTACTGGGGTTTCTGCGGAGAGGGGTGAGGGGCAACTGGTGCCCTGGGAGAATGAGACTGCTAGGCCTGGTGGAATGACTCTGGTAAAGTGTTGACAAGAGACTTGGACTAATTTGTCCTAAGAAATCCTTCCTAAGTGGAGGTTGGGTAAGGGGGGTGAGGGTATACAAATGTTAATATTGTGAAAATGTTCAATAAAAAGTAACATGGAAAAATAATATCTACCCTCAATCTAGAAATTCCACCTAATGGAGAATATGCCAGTCTCTCCAAAATGTCACAAATAGCACAGAGTCTTTTGGCTCCTGAATTTGATAGCGATCAAACCACAGGTATTAAAAGGGGAAACAGCACTGAGTTTTGTTTAGTTCCTTCTACAGAAAAATATAAAAGAAAATTAGAAGTTAGAAAGCTACAATGATTTATCCAGGCAACAGTAGAATACTTGGAGCCCATCCATCATCAGCCAAACCGCACTTTTTATTTAGTACCTATTGGTCCTCTAAACTGCTCCAGGGCGGTTTCTGCCCACAGATGAAACAATGTAGAAACAATACTACAGATGAATAACCTCCTTCTTTAATGTCCAAAAATACTTCTAATAGCTATTTGTTCTCGGCAGCTTCTTCTCTTCTCGGGTTGCAAACTCCAATGTAGATGCTTCTTCATAGGGTTTTGCAACCTGTAAAGATTAGAACCTGCCTCAAACATATTGCAGATAGATTTATTTGTTTACATTTAAGAAGGTTGCATATTCATCTGAAGCATCGCACTTGGAATTAGGCCCTTTGCCTGTTCAGTTATTACAGTGGGAATCCTCTGCCAGAAAGTGAGCTAATTAATGAAAATCAGCAGCAGGACTATAGGATTTAATAGGTTGTGCCCTTGCTGCACATTTCTTCATGTACTTCCAGCAGATAGGGCAAAACGTTGCCATATCCATCTCCAAATGATGAATGTTTCCTTTACCTCCAACTCGATGCATGTAAAAAGGGCAGTAATTCAGTTACTGCCACATTACTGCAACGCCGTACTACGAGTTTGGAGGTGAAGTGGAGGATTTACCTCTAGCAAAAATATTGAGGTGAATCTGCCACCTTACCGGCACAAATCAGTGGAATTACCACAGTGGAATTAGGCCAGCAGTAATTTCACCAAAATACCAAAGAATCCAAAAATGGGGAGTTACAACGCCCTACCACCAATTGTAATCCTGCGGTAAATCCGCAAGAAGAAGGGATGATAATGGTAGTTGAGTTTGGAGTTAGTTGGGTGGATTGACTGCTGAACTACCACGCAACTCGTAATGAGGATCTTATTCTTTCAAGTTACTTTTCACCTTGCAGTCTGAATTCTCAGTCTATATTCTCAACCCTCAACGTTTTGGCTCTGTTCATCAAAATACCATTATTTTTACAGAGTTTGACCCATCTATGTCTTTTTTCACCACCTCTAAGGCTTCAATGATTTGACATTTTAGCACAGATTAGAAAACAAGAGCTTTCCGATTCTTACATCGTCTAAGAGTGATTTTCACTTTTTAACATCCAAGTGCTTTCATGTTCTGAGCACTTCCCAGATTATCCTCCTTTCGCTGTTCCACAGTTTGGGATTGGCTATTTTCAAAATGCCTTTACTCTTTCCTTCTAGTGCCACAGGAAGTTAAATAAAATGCTGCCACCATCTTATTTTTTTCTATCCTTCTCTTAATTCCTATCTCACCAGTCTTCTTAATATCTCTCTTATTACTTCCACATTCCCTCTTCTATTTAAACATGCCATTATACTTCCCATCTTGAAAAAGAAACCTTCTTTGGACCCAGCTATCCTTTCTAATTTTCGTCCTAGTTCTCTTCTTCCCTACCTTTCCAAACTGTTAGAATGTCTTGTCTATTCCCAGGTCTCTTCCTTTGTTACCCTTAATTCCATTTGACCTTGTTTTCAATCTGGCTTTCGACCTCTTCACTCCACCGAAACTCCTTTTCTTTCTGTCTGACTCGCTGCTCTCTGCTCGTTATTTTAAACACTCCTCTATTCTTATACTTTTGGATCTATCCGCTGCTTTCGATACAGTGGATCACTTATTGCTCCTCTAATCTCTTTCCTCTTTTGGGTTTTCTGGCCCATCGTTTGGATGGTTTCAATCCTATTTGTCACATCGCACCTACTCAGTATCTTGGGCTGGTGTCTGCTCCGATCCTTTTCCCCTCTCCCACGGTGTTCCACAAGGGTCTGTTCTCGGCCCGTTTCTTTTTTTTTCTTTATACTTCTCCACTGGCTAAAATGATCTCTTCTTTTGGGTTGTATGATAATTTCTATGCAGACAACACCCAACTATTTCTGTCTTTCTCCTCTTTCACACCCACTATTCACGCAAATCTCTCAGCCTGTCTCTCTGCTTTCAAAACATGGATGTCTGATTACTTTTGTGTCTTCAATCCTTCAAAAACTGAAGTTCAATTTTTACCAGCTAATACGATCCCTCTCCCCGTTCCTCCTCCCGTCATCTTATTTTCTCCCTCCCATCTGCATATCTCTCTTATGGCACGCAATCTTAGTCTTCATCTTGACACCAATCTCTCTTTTGCTGATCACATCTCTTCTACATCCTGTTCCTGTGGTTTCCATCTTTTCAACATTTGGAAAGTTAGATCTCTTCTAACATGTAGTGCCACTAAGCTTTTAATTGCCTTAATATTGTCACGCCTATTCTACTTTTCTGTACTTCTCTTTGGTCTCCCCATCCCTCGTCTAGCATCTCCAGAGTCTGTTGTTAATTCTTCTCTTTGCCACCTCATTCTTTATCTGCTCACAACTATTTTTACCTCTCTGGCTTCTCTTTGTTGGTTATCTTTTCAGTCTCAACTGAAATTCAATTACCTTTTTATTGTGTTCAAGTCCCTTTATGGACTTGCTTCTATGTATCTTGCAACTCTGGTCTCTTTATATTCCCTCTCGTGCTCTTTGCTCCCAATCTCACTTTCTTCTCACTGTACCCCTCCCTCCGTGTGCATCTTCACGGTTCTATCTATTGTGATTCTTGTATAGCGCCATATCGCTCACATAGACAAACAACATAAAACAGATACCTCAGGCAAAAAAGAGAGCAACAGGGACGGTTAGATTTCTCCTTCATCAAACAGGTGTGTCTTGAGCAATTTCTTGAAGACGACAAGAGACATGCTGTTTTTAATCAGAGGGGGGTGGAATTCCAAATCATTGGGGCCCAATGAACAAAATTAGGTTTGCCTACTATTTCCAGGATTTTTCGTGGTTGTTGAAGGTCATGTTTATCATTGGATCGAAGGTTTCTTCGAACGGGTGCCTTAGTTAGTCTTTTGGTAAGATAGTTAGGAGCGGTACCAGCTAGGCATTTAAGGACCATAACGGAGCATTTAAATTTTATCCGCTGTTGGACTGGCAGTCAATGGAGTTTTCTTCTGGTCGCTGAGATTTTCTCCTGACGGTTCAGTCCAAAAACAGCCCTAACCGCACCATTTTGTATGGTTTGCAGTTTTGTAGTATTGCTCTTGGAAGTACCCATCAAGAGACTGTTACAATAGTCCAGTTACGCGTTAATTATGGCTTCCGCAATCAGAGCTAGGTTTTGCTCAGTTAGGTACAGTCGAATTGCCATATTAGGTTAGTGTAAAATGCACATGTTGATTTTAGATAAGCACATGTCTGTTATAAGAGAGATGCAAGTCCATGAAAACACCCAAGGTTTTAACATGATCGGGAACCTTGATGAAGCTATTAGTAATCTTAAATTCTTTGTATTTTTTATTTAATTTCCCAGTTTTCTGAGGAGTGCCAAGTATTAAGAGTTCGGCATTTGCCTCATTTGGCGCAAGAGAGTTAGTTGCCATCCATTTTTGGATAGCACTGAACACTTCATTAACTCTTTGCGTATCTTTTTCATAGGAGCATGACAGTTGAAATACCAACTGGGTGTCGTCAGCATAGTTCGTAAACTGGACACCCAGGTTCTGAAGCATGTCACACAATAGTTTCGAGAAAATGTTAAAAAGCAACAGGGACAAACAAGAACCTTGCAGGAATGCCACAGGTCAACAGTGTTTTCAAGGAGCAAAAGTACCCCCTTACACCTGCGGCCATCCTTGGGCCGAAAAATGATTTAAACCAATTTGTTGCCAATGGAGAACATCTGCCAGTTGTTCTTAATCTCTCAGAGAGAAGAGCATGATCAATAAGATCAAACGCCTAGGAGAGATCAAGTAGCATAAGTAAGGCAGTGTTTCCTTGTTTGATAATACCAGCAATATTGGCCTGAAGGTCCAAAAGAGCGGTCTCTGTTCCGTGTTTAGCCCTAAATCCGGATTGCTCATTAGCCAGTAGTTAATTTGTATCTACGAACCCTTGGTACTGTAAATAAGCAATCCTGTCAATGATTTTGAGCAAGAAAGGCACAATTGTTATAGGCCTAAAGTTGCCAGTTATTGACATGTCCAGGTTCTCCTTTTTAGAAGAGGCATAATCCATGCTTCCTTAAGGTCTACGGGAACATAGGCTTCTTCAAATGATTGATTCACAAATTGCGCTACCCAAGGTGCTAGGGTATCTGCATAGTCCTTGAATAGTTTGGCGAGGAAAATATCCCCCTGACATGAGGACAGCCTTGACTTATGGATAACCTACAGAATCTCTGAGACAGAAACCTTTTCAAAGGAGATGAAATCTGGATGGCTATCTGTTGGGTCACTTTTACTGGTGGAGGTCATGTGGGAGGTGTTTTTAGGGTCAGAAAGCTGTTTTTTCTGGGCTTCAATAGCCTGTTGGTGTTTGCAAGTTTTTTTCAGAAAAACCTTCATATATTGCCTGACACCAACTGTCAATCTTGAGATAAGAGGGTAGCCAGGGGGTCTTTCAGTTCTTTAAGAATTGAAAATATTTCTTTGGATTGTGACTTGGCTCGTTGAATTCTCTTATTAAGGTGTTCTGCTGTTGCTTGAAAAATAGTCCTCTTATAAACTTTTGCGGCTAGTTTATAGGATGCTAGAGATGATGCAGATTGATCTTTTCTTCAGAGACGCTCCGCTTTGCGCTTAGCTTTTCTGGCTTCTAGGATATCACTTGAGAACCATTTATTGAGATTAGTGGATTTATCATTTTTTTCTGGTTTAAGTGGAGCCAGTTCATCAAAGGCTTGATTAGCAGGTTTTCTGGGCTAAACTGACTGGGTGAAGGTGTCTAGTGACATATGCTGATGTAATGATAGCAGAAGGGGATAAACCTTTTCCCTAAAAGCCTCACTAGTTACTGCCTTCCTGTTACGCCAGGTTCCCGGGTATTTAGTCCTGGTCAATTGATGTGTCTGTATGTCAACATTATGGCATGTAAAATTAACCATATGGTGACCGGACCAAGCACATTCTAGGATTGATGTAACTGTTACTTCTTGTTTTTCTGCCATTATCCAGTCAACCAGTCAAGTATATTGCCGGCGTTGTGGGTGGCGGGGGTTGGGGGGTATTTCTTACTATCTGTTGGAAATGAATAGCCTCATGTGATGCTTTGAGCTCCTTTGCCATTATGTCCTGAGCGTTATTATCCCATAGGTTAAAATCCCCAAGAACACCAAATGCTGATGTGTCCTTAGAGATGTTACCGATACTGGCCATTAAAAGTTCAAATTTTGGAGTTAGTCTGGGTGGACGATACAGTAATAAAAAGCTTATGGAGGACACATGGTTAACATTGAGTTTGACAAGGAGAGATTCGCAGTGTTCCAAGTCTGGAGTACTAGAAGTGTAAATATTTAAGTTCTTTCTAAAGATAATAGCAACCCCCCCTCTTCTCCCCACAGCTCGATCTACATGGAGCATTATGTGACTCTCTAGAATACCCAATGATATTGCATGAGATGTAGTTTGGGTCATCCAGGTTTCAGTAAGAAACAGGATGTCCACATTTTTCTCTACAATCATATCCGCTATTTCCATTGCATGTTTCACCACAATCGGGTGTTTAATAGGCAACAGTTTAGATTGCCATCTGATTGGACTAGAGTATTACTCCTGTCTGTGTCCTTAGTATCTGCTAGAACATCACATACCCTTGGCCCCTCACGTTTGAGCGTCTTAATAGCTACCTCTCAGAGGGCGCTAGAGAGCCAAACAAGATGGCCGCTTCCTGAGAGAGCTCCATAGGGCTCTAATGAATCCTGTAACATTGATGCTCCTGTGATGGTTGGCATGACCCATCCTACGGCTGTGCACCTTCACGAAGCTCCACTGATCATTTTGAGATAAATCTCGATTCAGACGCCAGCTTACAGCCCGAGACACTCGCTCGCAAATCTGAGGCCTGCCGGCGGACGGATTGGGCGGTGCGGCCCTTGCGTGTGTGCGGAGCAGCGGAGGCGGGCACTTGGCGGAGGTCTCGGCGGCGGGACCAGGAGCAGCGCCGCACAGGCGGAGCGGACGTGTGCGTGCTGGCACCCGCGAGACGAGGAGGTCTCCGTCCCACGCGGCGGCCTGTCGCGAGGACAGTGGAGCGACGAGCCGGGGTGCCAGAGTCCCGAGACAACCCAGGTAGGAGCGGACTGCAACGCGGGCAGGCTCGACGCGACCGCTGGGTGGGCCCGCCTGTCCTACCACCGGACGCGGCTTAATCTGCGCGGCCCCCGCCAACGGCTGGCCTTGCTGTAGCGCAGGCCTGGTGTGCAGCACGGAGGAGCTAACCACACGCTTTCTAGAAACCTGAGGCGCGGCGCCTGTCCCAGCGGAGCCTCCCGCGACGCCCATCTGTTCAGCCGCGGATGCGGAGAGGTCTGGTCCGGTTGACCGGATATCTGAAAGCGAGTAAACCCCGGCGGCATTGATCCTGGGCATAAGAAGATGTAACCCGTGATGGCTGGGCCTGGCGCTCTGATACAAGCCGCTGACTGCACCGTGTGCCGCCGCCCCTCGACGCAGCTCGTACAGAAGGCCTGTGGCAAACTTTGGCGGCGCACCGTGCAGGCCCCACCCTCGGTGCACGAACTCTCCACATCAGGCACCAAAGGCACAGTGCTAACATCCGGACTAAGACAGCCACAACTCAGCGCGGACACTCTCCCCGAGCTACCATGGGGAAGGTAGATAGGAATCAGAAGAAACTGACTTTCGAAGCCAGCTCACAGGCCAAGCCCACGACCAGCAGCAGACCCAACTCCCCGCCACTTTGATATAAGGGAGATTTTGATGGACCTGAAGGCCGGTATCAGCGGCCTAGGATGCAAGTTGGACACCCTATCGCCGAAGGTCGACCAGCTTCAACACAGGCTAGATAAACAAGCCGATAGACTCGACAATGTTGAACAACGCGTGTCCGACCTGGACGATGGATCAGCAGCACTGACATCTCGTGTCTCTGTGCTCGAAACCCCGATGAAGGTGGTGTGCGCCAAGAATGAGGATTTGGAGGGTCGCTCCCGCAGGAACAACATCAGGATCATAGGGGTGAGGGAGCGACAAATCCCAGGTAAAATGGAAGACTTTGTGGAACAGATCTGCATAGCTCTCTTCGGCAGAGAAACGCTGTCTCAGCTTTTTGTGGTAGAAAGAGCACACAGAATCCCGAACACTAGGCCGGCGCCCGGCGCGCACCCCAGACCAATCATTGCAAGACTTTTAAACTACAAGGATCGCAACGCCATGCTCAGGGCGGCCAGAGATAAGGGGAAACTGCAATACGACGGCGACTCCATTCAAGTCTTCCCAGACTTCTCACAGGCGGTGAGAAGATCCTTTACGGCAGTCAAGCGACGCCTGCAGGACAATCAGATGCTTTATTCCATGCTATACCCAGCGAAACTGCGGATCCAACATGAGGGGAAGGCCCAATTCTTCAATTCCCCCGAAGAAGCCAATGACTACCTAGACCGGAATGGCTGCAGACATGGCGGGAACAATCCGAGACCCCGTCGAGAAGAGCGAGCGAGGGGGGACCCTCCGTAACCTACAATCACAGCAATTGGCAGTCGTGACCTGCGCACCTTCTGCTTCTATGATCAATAGACATCGCAGGAACGAAATTACGTCGCCATAGGAAGCCTGGCACCCTCTTGGTGGGCTACCAGTGCCCCTAGCGCGGCTATGCTTGCAACTCTGTTCTACATGGGGGGATTACTGTGGGCCAGTTGGGGGTTGCCCACACATGGGAGGGACTCGGGCCGGACGCAGCCGCTTTACTCACCCCGCTCTCGTCTCACAACGTTGTTGTTATATAACTTTGATAACCTGGAAGCCAAACACTCTAGCCACTCCACTACCTCAAAGCACCACTCTCGCTCTCCCGCCCTGACAGGCATGAATTCACCCAGCTCTCGGAATGCCAGCCATAACCTTTAAAATTGCCACCTGGAACATCCGCGGCGGCAACCAGCCGGCAAAGAACAGGAAAATCCTTCAGTGTCTCCGTAGACACAAGGGTAACATCGCCATTCTTCAGGAAACCCATCTCCTGCCGGCATCGGAATCACAGTGGGCCAAGTCCTGGGGTTGTCACAGGTACTTTTCATCGTACTCGTCCTTTGCCAGAGAGGTCGCCATTCTGATTGATAGGAGAACTAACTTCAGTCTCATTGAATCGGTGAAGGACACTGAAGGCAGGGGCCTGCTGGTGAGGGCAATAATTGCAGGAAAAGAAGTGGTGATTGTAAATTCCTACGCTCCCAACACTGATGGACCCGACAACTTTAACTGGGTGATGTCCCAACTAGGGAAGTCCTACGCAGAAACAATCATATGGGGTGCAGACCTTAACACACCGATGAACCCTACCCTAGACAGATCGCATAACACCACTGGACATCGATCCAAAGCCAGTGGTCAAGTTTGTGAGATATGTCAAGCGTTCGACCTATCTGACACATGGCGGCATCACAATCGAGATGCGAGGGACTTTACATTCTACTCGCCCGTTCACAACACCAGCTCCAGGATAGATTACATCATGGCCTCTAACCACTGTCCGTTTGCCTGGGGATCAAGCCAAATTCTACCGCGCACGCTATCCGACCACTCAATGGTCACACTTGACGTTTCCATGGTGGGAGCATCAGTCCCTGGATTGAACTGGAGATTCAAGCTGGGTGCGCTTTCAGACAAAGTTTTTGCTGATGAACTGCGCGAGGAAATAACATCCTTCATTGAGAGGAATCAAGGCTCAGTCAAGGCGACCAGCATCATTTGGGAAACGCTGAAATGCTTTGTGCGCGGTATTTGTTTGGGTAAGGAAAATGGTGTACTGAAGCTGATCCGCAGTGAACTCTCAGACAGCGAAACCCGTCTGAAGGATCTTGAGAGGAAGGCCATCTCAGCTCCAAGCCCGCAAATCCAGGCAGAACTGAAGGAGGAGCTCCAGAAGGTCAGGGAAACAGCCGAAAGAGAGCTAAAATTCCTAGGGCGGAAACACCAGATTCGACAATACGGAGAGGGTCAGAAGCCAGGAGCCCTGCTCGCCCGATTACTATTAGTGGACAGAACCCCGACCCGGGTGGAATGTGTGAAAGACGCACAAGGCCAGCGTGTCTACGCAGAAGTGGACATCGCCAAGGCATTTCGAGACTTCTATCAGGACCTGTACAGCTCTAGAGGCAATTCGGACTCTGAATCTTTGCCAGTATACCTAGACGACACCGAGCTGTACTGGGTGGAGGCAGACCTACGAGAACCTCTCAACGCCCCGATAACAACAGAAGAAATACTGGAAGCAATAAAGTCCCTCCCGAGTTCCAAGGCACCAGGTCCGGACGGTTTTACCGGAGAGTTTTACAAGGCCTACGCAACTTCCCTCGCCCCTCTCTTGTTACGCGTGTATGAAAAATCCATCGAAAGCGGATGCCTTCCCCCAACATTACGGGAAGCCAATATAATTCTCCTACACAAAGCCAGCAGACCCGCTGACGAATGTGCATCCTATAGACCAATCTCTTTGATCAACCTAGACAATAAAATCCTGGACAAAATTCTTGCCTCCAGGCTCCTCCCCCTTATGCCGGCTCTAGTGATTGGTGACCAAGCTGGATTTATCCCAGGGCGCAGCACCACCTATGGCATCAGGCGTCTGTTTGGCGTCATGGAGGCCCTGGACCCATCGCACCAGGCAATAACGGTGCTTCTTGACGCCGAGAAGGCATTTCACTCTGTGGAATGGCCATTCATGCTAGCAACGCTCAGACAAATGGGTTTTGGCAACTTCTTTATTAAATTGGTGTCATTATTGTACAACAGCCCCAAATCCTATATTACACTAGGGAACACCAGATCCACATGCATCTCACTTGAACGCAGAACGAGGCAGGGATGCCCACTTTCGGCTCTGATCTTTGCTCTTATCATGGAACCCCTGGCTTCCAGACTACTCGAATTCCAAATACACAGAGGCCTCAAATTAGGTCCACACAAATTGATTGTCTCCCTCTATGCTGACGATGTTATATTATTTGTCGGCAATCCCCAGGAGAACCTTAACCCAGTTATGCGGGAGGTATTAAGATTTGGGCAAATGTCGGGACTGAAAATCAACCACTCTAAATCTGTGATATTCCCCCTGACCCGTCACACGGTGCACTTCGTTGACGACCATGGCTTTAAATGGGAGGATTCAGGGGTACGCTACCTAGGTATACTCATGTCTCGTAACCATCACGAGATATATAAAGACAACTATGTCTCCACGCTCACCTCCATTCAGGAACGGGTGCACAGGTGGAAAACGCTCCCACTAACACTGTGGGGTAGGACCTCCCTTACGAAGATGGTTATACTCCCCAAACTTCTATACCTGTTTACCAATATCCCGCTACTCCTCCCCAAATCCTTCCTCCTGAAAATCAAGACTGCAGTCCTGGAACTGCTATGGGCCGGTAAACCGGCGCGTGTGGCCTACGACACCCTGGTTCTGCCGACGTCAAAAGGAGGCCTTGCTCTCCCGGACATCGAGAAGTACTATTGGGCATCCCAGGCACAGTTTCTAAGCCACTGGTACACGATCCACTTTGTGCGCCCTCATGTGCAGGTAGAGCGTGCTCTGGCCTCCCCCAACCTGCTCAGTGCCGTTATCATTAGTCAAATCCCAGTTCCGTACAACACTCTAAATACAGTCCTCTCTACGTACGCGGTCTGGAAGAAAATGGCTGCCAAGTATGGGGTGACCGTGAGATATTCCCCTCTGCTACCGATCAGGTTCATCCCGGGTGTTCCCCTCACGAATGAGAAAGTATTTTTAATATGGGCCGACAAGCTTAACATCCACTCCTTCGGTGATGTCTTCCCGGGCGGCACCTTCCTAACGCTTCAGATGGCCAAAGATAGGGGCGGTGCCACCTCTCTAGACATTTTTCTTTATTTCAGACTGCGCTACACCCTACAAAAAATACTGCCCTCCTTTCCTGCACAACCCCCCACATGGGAGTTGCTGCACAATACCATCCAGGCTGGGGGAGAGGGGAGGTTGGTCTCGGCACTTTACCGATCCCTGGTAGCAGACACCGGATCACCCAATGCCAGAACTCAACAAAGATGGGAATCGGACCTCCAGATGACGATAGAGTCTAGAGATTGGTCCTACATTGTACACCAAACCCAGAAAGTCGCGGTGAACACACGATATAAATTGATACACTTTAACTACGTGCACCAGACATATTACACCCCTGCCAAGAAACACCGTCATCACCCTGAAGTATCGGCCCAATGTGACCGTTGCACAGCGACACATGCCGACTTTTTCCACTTGGCATGGGACTGCCCCGGAATCCAGCGGTTCTGGGCCTCAGTCCTACAGATCGTCGCTGATATTATTGGGGAACAAGTAGCCCCGTTACTGTTGGCGGCCCTCCTCGGCCTCACAAAATACCTGCGTCCTGCATCCCGCAGACTGGCAGCGCTCCTCCTGGTGTTGGCCCGTAGGCGGATAGCTATGGCCTGGAGTCGGGGCCCCCTACCCAAAATTGAAGATTGGAAAAAAGACATTACCTACTGTCAGGATGTGGAGAGTGAATTTATAAGAACCCTACCACTGCACGCTCGACCCCCCGACATCTGGGGGCCGTATATTACATATCTGCTAAACAGTGCAGCTCCTTCCACTACTGAGAGCTCCTGATTCCGAAACAGAACTGTGAGGTTGGGAGACACTATATATTTGTGCCTTAATGGTGATTGACAATTAACCAGGAAAGTCCTGATGCTTGTTGTTGTGGCCATGAGTGGGGTGGGGCAGCTCCGCGGTCGTAACCGGGAGCGGGAAATGTTATGTTTTCTTTTCGCTTTGCTCTATTCCCCTCCTTTCCCTACCCTTTCTTCAATTCGTCCCCTTTTCTCCTTTGTTCCGCTTTGCTACGTTAGTGCACCCTGATGGTGCGCATGGGTTTTCTGTTCTGTAAAATTTCAAAAATAAAGTTTAAAAAAAAAAAAAATAGCTACCTCTCGAGTACTGGGGTCCGTGGTACCAAGTCCCTGGTGTGCAACAATATCTATAGGCCGAGGTGGAGTAATAGCCTGTAATGTAGAGCTATTGGTGTTTAACTGTTCTCTAGGGCTTTTGGATTGGGGCTCTGCAGTATTGTCCCTCAAGGGAAATGTCGCTGAGATCGTAATGGAATCTGCAAGCGGAAGTACAGTCCGTAACTGTGTGGATGTGTCTAAGGGATATGATTCTATTCATTCAGCATTCTTACCTGAACTCTGTGAATTGTATAACGCGATACGAGTGAGCATATCTGCCCGTAGGCATTCCATCCTTGTCCGTTATTCTTCCTGGGCAATCTTTAGTGTTTCCATGATTTCAACAAGTCCCATGTTAGTTGCTAAGATTAGAGCCCAAGCGTGTACCTTTTCGTACCTTAATCGGTTCTTCTTTTTCTCTACTGGCTCCTCTTCAGTGGAATGCTCTCCTACTCTTTACTATCTATACACTGCTATCCCAATTTCCGAGCTGCCCTGAAAACTGTCTTACTTCAATCTTAATTGTATTTTATACCATGGTAGTTTTTAAATCCCATCTATTGTACTGTGATTTTCATTAATTTGTACTGTAAATTGTTTTTTTAAAGTGCCTGGTGTAGGGCGCTATATAAATAACAAATAAATACAAAATGTTTTGCTCCTTGCAACTTAACCTCTCACTCAGCATTCAAGGCTCTGGCAATCTCAAATGTTTGTCCACTTCTTGAATGGTAAGAAAGATCTGCAACATCTCGACTCTCGAAATCCTTTCTTCTGCGGACCGCCAGGGCTCTCCAATGAGTCCTCTCTGCAGCTTAAACTAGTACTTTATCACTTATGTGGCTAATATGATGCTATGGGTATGCAGATCCAATGCACCACATGGAAAGTCATTGGCCCTTGAATCGCAAATCTTCAGTTCTTGCTATCTAAATGTTTGGCAGCTGTGTTCTATACATCTTAACAAAATCCAGCTTTACTTCTCTGAAGGCTGTTCCTTCAACTGGGATCATGTCAGTTTCAAAGCCAACCACTATGAGGCAACACCCAGATTGAAACCATACCCACATGCAATCTTTCATCACATACGCAGGTTGAAAATAGCGTCTTAACAATAGTCTGTCATTCAAACCAACTGATTCCAACGAGGTGCGCATGGAAAAGATCTTATTTTGTAATTTTCTTTTTGCAAAACAAAGATTTGAGTATTACTTTAACCAACATCAGTAGGAATAGTAAATAGATTGTAAGTGGTTGAGGACCCTCTCATCGACTTCCACATCATCCTCCTGAGTGTGAATGCAAGATCATTTCCTTTGAAAATCATATTTAACAGGCCATGGACCAGCTTCAATGCACCCCCACCATGCCGGAAAAGTTGTGGATTAACCCTCTCATTTGAGGAAAGGCGAGCACTGAAAATATGACATAAATTTGCTGATAAGGGTGAAGCTGGCAGACATGATACAAAATAAGGAGGCAATCAATCACAAACTGGGCAACAGACCTTTCAACTGCTGCTTGCTGTACAATACCCTACTCGGAACAGTGAATAAGGGATGGATTGTTCAAAAATAAGAATTCTGCATGAAGAGTTATTCCAACTATATACATCCTTTTAAAAACACAACATTCTGATTAATCCCTCAGGAAGACCAATTATTTCAGGAATGGGTTCTGTACTTGAACGTCTAAGCATTTGTAGATTTTTTTCTAAACCCATTTGTCATCACAAAGCATGCATATGTGAAATACTAGATGCACATGATTACAACGCTAAAAGATCACATATGTGTCTATGTAGTGATCTTAAGTAACCCCAAAGTTAAAAACCCACAGAAAAATATAATGCAGGCTGATGCAATAGACATTTTATATCAAACTTTAAAATAAAGGGCTCAATCATACAATGTGGTGAGTGAATTTCTTAAAAACCAGACACATCGGTCTAGGACACAAAATTACTTTTAACCATCAGGATGCAATTGTATGCTCAGGTGAAGGGAGCATGCATGGGCAGAAGAAGTCACTCATTATGTGAACCTAAATGTGGGCCACTTTGAACAAGGAAAATGACACCAAAACGAAACCATATTGCTTATTCATTAAAATCTGTAAGCAGTTTATAGACAATCACCTCGTGATTTGGACAGGATCCGATGATCAGCTTATGGAATTTAAGGAACCGACAGATGCATACAAAAAGTTGCACTGTCTTAAAACAAAACAGACATCTTCTTGGATTTGTTATGGATAAAACTTTAAACACAAACAGCATTGTGAAGAATCACAAGATTCAGTCACTTCTCCCCGGAGTGGAGCCTTGCCTTGTGAGCCCGCTACGCAGTATTCCCCCTAGGGATGGCGGCAAGCAGGACTTCACAAGGAGAGACTCGCCTCTTTGGGACAAGGACTCCCGCTGCACAGAGAAACTCCCTAAACCCCTTTCTCTGCGGCCAACAGTAACACCACAGCTTCAGAAAACACTCTCAGACCAAGCCACTGTTTGTTATTGTACCATAAGACCCAAGACTCAGCCTGAAGAAATACATGGCAAAACTACCAAGAAGAAGAAGACTGAGCAAGCAATACCGATTGCTCAGTGGTTGAAAATCAGCAATACTGTGATGAGGCAAAATGAGCGAGCAATGAAGAGTACTCAACTGGAGGTGAAGGACTAAAATCCTCTGCTGCGGAGGACCCATCAATAGGTCATAAAAAGAGAAAGAGGACTTGTATGGAAGCTGTGAAACCCAGGAGTTTCCAATCAGCAGTGCAGTGGAAGCTGACCGAGACCGGGACCGGGAAATCCTACCTCGGGAGGAAGCAAGCAGCTGGCGTGGGCAAGAGCACTGAAGGAACAAGAGACGGAAGAACACAGTGGACGGACACCCCAAGAGAGTGAGCCAATCGTGGCGTGACCCGTTAGAGGTGGACTGTCCAGTCCGGCAACGACACAGAGATCGCTGTAACACTGGCCCTGCGGAGCCGCAGACAAGAAGCAGAACAAGACAGACTGAAAGCTGAAGCTGTGCTGACTCAAAGCGAAGTCCCTAACCTGCATGCAGTCCCAGTGACGCCAACCCGTGGGAAGCAAGGTAACAGGGATGGCATGAGACCCGGGAGGGAACACAGGAGTAAAGAGTACTGTCAGCCTACTCGTTCCAGTGACTAGCCAAACGTTAAGAAGAGTACAAATAATTCAGGCACTCAGCCTACTCATTCCATTTAATGGCTCAACACTAAGAAGGGTGAAACTCATCCTAGAACCCATCCAACTCATCACAGTGAAACGAGAGAGAACCAAGAAACTGAGAATTTTAGCAGAACTCAATGTTCTCATCTCAACAACATACAAAGTGGCCAAGATAATAAGAATACCCATTGGGTCTACCATACGTGCCTGACAGAGATTTTCAGAGACACTTCAGAAAAACCTAGTCAGAGATTCAAAAGCCAAGAACGGAAAGGAGGAGAAAGTTTCAAAGGGAAGAGAAAGAGAAATCAGAGACTTGAAACAGTCATCTGGACAAACTGTATAATCTAATCCAAAAGACAGCCAGACACTATTTAAAAAGTATATAGTGAGGCTGGGGAGCCTATCCAGGAGTGGTAGAGTTAGTGTAGTTTAGTTTATGGACGTAGGACAGACTGTTTACTTTGAACTTTACATTTGACGACGGGAACCCTAGTTAGTTCTGTTAGGCAGGGAAATCCTTAGACTAGGAATAGTGAGGACTTTTTTACTTATTATTTCAATAAAACCTAATCAAGAATGACAATAAATGCTGGTTGACGTAAGGGACAGCCTATTCGCAGGTTGCTGTCCGTGCACCACCAGACTAGGTCCTGGCGTAGATGATGTTGGATGCAGACTTGCTCCACCTGGGAACCCCTCTCCTGACTCCGGGAGGCTGCAAAGTGCAGCTGCAATCACCTCATTTTGAGACTCGTATACTGCACTGCCAGGAGACATGCCGCCATGATGCCTAAGAGGTGTTAGTACCACCATGCCGAGGTCACTGCTCTGCTGAGAAAATGCCCCATGGCCCCCTTGATGGCTGTGATCTTGTCCGCTGAGGGGAAAATCCTCTCGGAGCTCATATTCCAGATAAGGCCCAGGAAGGTTAGACTCTGCGTGAGCGCCAACTGTGACTTCTTGAGATTGATGGAAAATCCCAGCTCATGTAGTGTATCCATGAGGGCAGAGGCCGTGTGCAGAACTGCCTCCGGAGACCTTGCCCTGACTAGCCAGTCGTCTAGATATGGGTAGATGTGGTCACCCTGCGCCCCGAGTAGGGCTGCCACAGCGTTCATCAGTCTTATAAAGACCCTGGGGTCCGAATTCAGGCCAAAGGGTAAAAGCTTGTATTGGAAATGAACACCCATGATCCTGAACCTCAGAAAAGGACCAATGGGCCTGCCAGAAAGGGACGTGTAGGTAGGCATCCTTCAGACCCAGGGAGCACATCCAGTCTCCCGCACACAATGTCTCTGCTATTAGCGCTAGGGTAATTTTCAACTTTTGGAGAGGAAGGGAAAGGTTCAAGGAGGAAAGGTCCAACACAACTCTCAAGCCAGCCTGCTTCTTTTTGTATAATGTGAAAATCCGTGAATAGAAGCCCAGACCCTGCTGAGAGCCGGGACTTCCTCCACTGCCTGACTCTCTACGAGCAAGCAAGTTTCCGCCAACAGAGTTGCTGTACCAATCTGTGGGAGCAGAGGGGAGGAGAGAGGAGAAGAGGCACAGGGAACTGGAAGCTCGTGGATACTATGGAGATGATCCATGGGTCCATGAACCTTGCCAGCCAGCGGTGAGCGTGAAGGGTGAGCACGCTCCCCACCGGAGACTTGTCGATCCGGATGGATGTGTCACGATTTCTTGCCCTATGAGGCTGGGGCTGAGGAGGAGGACTGGAAAAAGCCCTTATGAGCCACCTTGTGCTGCTTGTGCCTGTGCTGGCTTAGGGATCTGTCAGGTTGTCTGGACCATCTCTCTTGGAAGCCCCTGAAGCCTCCGAAGGACCGACCCTTGTCTGAGCTATGGTGCGCTTGGCTATATGCCTTAGGGGTAGACTTGGTGAGGATCGATAAAGACTTAGCAGTTTCGGAGCTATTCTTTTTCTTATCGAGTTCCTCGCCTGTTGTTGAATGCAACAGATCACCCTCCCCTCAAAGGAAGGTCCAGTATACGTTCCTGGACATCAGGGTTGAACTTAGTCACCCTTAGCCAAGCCGTCCTTCTTATGTCGGTAGCAATACAGATGGCATGATCTGAAGTATCAATGTGAGCCACAGTGGACTCCATTATGTCCTGTGCCACTATTTTGGCTTCAGCCAGCCCAGCCTTGAAGCGAGTCTGGCTCTGTACAGGGAGTTCAGGTAGGAAATCAGCAATCTCATGCCAGAGCCTCTTGTTGACCACCGCCAGCATGGCATTCGCATTGGACTGGCGCGGATGGAGAGTACCATTGGAATAGATTTTCTTTCCAAATGCCTCCAGGATCTTCTCCTCCTTACTGAGGAGTGCTGAGACTGATGTAGCCGAGGACGATGGAGGTTTAGAGTAGAGTGATGCTGCCACTATCACCGAGGAGTTTGGCTGGGGGGGTGCTGACAGTAAGAGGGGGTCCCCTTCCGTTTGCCTAAACTTAGCGTTGAGACGCTGACTGGTAGGCTGGGTTGAATGTGGCTTGAGCCATCCTTTTTGGACAAGCGCCACCACGTCCTTCTGCAGCGGGATTCCCATTCTAGCCGTGAAGCGTAGTGTGAGAACTTCTGCCAAAAACCCCACCTCCGGTTGTTCCACCTATGGCTGTGGGATCCCCAAATACTCAGCCAGGCCCGGCAGCCGTTCGCGAAAGGCTTTGGTTGATGGAGTGTTGGGGTCCTCCTCCTCACCTGTGTCCACCATTGTATCTTGCTGGTCCGGTGCAGCGGGAGGGGTGCTGGGCGCAGGAAGCTGTGACATAGTGATCATCAGTGCTGGAGGCTGCTGCGGCAGCATAGACGGGGCTGCTGTGACTGGGACAGGCATGGAAGCCGTTGTCGTAGGGACTGGCACGGGCTCCTAGGGCTGAGCTGGACCCAAATGCGGCGGTGCCGTGGGTGCTAGCGCCTGTAACGGAGGGAGCATGTCCCTGACCATATCCCTATGGATGGTGCCCATCTGTGGGGACCTCATGAGAGTAAGGAACTTCTCAAAGAACCGGTCTTCACAGGCCGGAGAAGTGCTTGATGGAAGAGGCATAAGTGCGGGGCCCTGAGGTTGCGGAGACTCAGGCGTGCCATGTCTCGCTGTATGGGGCGAGGTGAATCTGCACTGCCAAGTTGATGGGTATGCTGTGGGTCAAGTGACAGGCGTTGACCAGTCCCACCAGGACACTCGCTCCCCTAGCTGGTCCCCAAAAGGAGATGGTTTTGTGCGAGCCACCATTTTGTCTGGCCCAGCAAACATTTTGTCCTGCTGCATGCCATGTGCCTGCGTCGAGATACTTGCTGCGCTTGGCCTGGCTTCCTCCAGTATGCAGAGTGGTGGAAGTTGAAGCCTACCCTGCACCTCAGGACAGGGCCCTAGTAGGCGGAGTGCCCACGGCTGTGGAGCCGGTAGTGGCCCTGGTCATCTGCTTCACGAACGCTTTTAGGTCCTCTGGAGGCGACCTTTCGAAGAGCTCCCGCCACCTGGCTACTCTGTTCTGGACAGCGTGCAGTGTCAAAGAATTGCACGCGGTACAGCCATCCCAGCCATGGTCAGGGCCAAAGCAGCAGAGGGTGTGGGGGTCAGACATTGGGAAGTGACCCTCACAGGCTGGGCACCCGCTGAAGCCCACCGTCATTGACATGCGCCAGGGAGGAGCGTGGCGCCAGAGGACAGAGCGGTACATGATTGAAAGAGAAAAAGAAGACAAATGTACTTCTTTGGGGAAGAGCGTGTGAAAGCGTCCCGTTCCCATCGACGCAGACCAGAGGACTGCAGAGTGGTGACGGTGGGCAGATTCAGGGGAGCGCATTCTCCCAGGGCTGCATCCCCGCACGCATCTAAATTTAAAGGGGAAGAAGATTTTTCTGGTGAAAAAGGTTCTGCCTCCCATCCCTAGTGAGGGACGCCCATATACAGTATGGAAGAAAGGGGACAGGACGTAGAAGTAAGTATCAATGCTAGCCCATATGGCAGAAAGAAACAGGTGCCAATCTCAAGTGAATTTCATGCACAGGCCCTGGCCGGCCACTGTGGTCGCTGGGGTGTCTGCTGAACCAACTGGGGCGGATTTTCTGGGGGACGTAGACACCATGTCATTGATCAAGGCCTTTCCCAGATGACCGGAAAGTCGGACTCATCAGGAGTCCCCCTCCATGGACCCATTGCTTATCCTTTCACAGAAGCCGGGTTCGACTCAGTAAATGGCAAGCTCAACAGCTTACTCTACGAGGTCAACATGATGCAATAAAGATCGAAAAGGAAAGCGGTCGAATAACCGAAACAGAATCGTGCATCAGCAAACTGGAGGATGGTGATTGCCAGCTACGTCGGACAGTGCAGAAACTCCGGTCTAAGATGAAGGCATGGAGACGAGATCCTGAAGGATCAATGTATGGTTTGTTGGCCTTTCCTAGATGCAGCAACATGGAGACTTTTATTGAAACCTTTATCAAGAAGGTTCTCCAGAAACTCCCTCTGTCATTGCCATTCCTTTTCGAGAGCACTAATAGATCCCCTGGGCCCAGCCTCCAGAGCACAATCTGCATGCTGTGATATTTGCCTCCTCAATTACGGAGACAGGGCCGCTATACTTCGCAGAGCATGAGCATTGAGTGAGCTGAGATATCACAAAGTGAGGATCTTCTTTTATCTGGATTTTGCAGCCTCCACTCAAGGAGGGCGCCAATCCTTTGCAGCAGCTAAGCAGAGACGCAATGAAAAAGGCATCAAATACGCCATGCGATTCCCCTCAGAACTCAGAGTGATACACGACAACCAGAGCCATTTTATGCGCCTCCTGATAAAGCGCATTCATTTTTAGACTTCCTGGCATCCTTGCCAAGAGCAGCTGCTTCAACAAAAACATGTTCCTCTTCCTAAATGCTTCACAGGACACTGTTATTTTTTAACAGTAAGCCACTGTATCACTCAATGAAATGGCTCAGAGAATCACCAATAACCTGTATATATATGTAAAGTATAAGTCTGCAGTTATTCTCAAATAGCAAGGCATAAAATAAGCGGTGTTGCATAGCAATTCTGTAGGTTTGCTAATCAAATGGACACTTGTGTAGCAAAGTTAGCTATTTAAGTTGCCCTCTTCAATGAAAGCACAGCTCGCCCTACATTCCTCTCTTACCCTCAGTTCTCTCTTCAACCTCTTTTCTCTGTTCACTTCAAGTGCTAATGGAGAGAAAGTGCAGCAGTAATTGTCTCCTCCACTATTGAATGCCAAAGGCATGTGTGGGAGAGCTAGGCAGGAATTTCTTTTTCAAATAATTGCAATCCAGAAGTAATCTGGATGATACTTTTATTAAGCCGTCTACATCCTGTCTGACAAAAGGATGTATATATCAACTTTATATTTCTTTTAAAGATAGTCTTGCAATTCCATTCCTAAAATGTAAGTCGTTACATAATGCATAATTACAGTATTGATACTGTAAAACACTGCATCATCTACATGCTTTACAATAATGTTTAGGTTAGTGTATCAAAATATAGTGTCAACTATATTTCATTTTGTTGGGAAAGATGCATCATATTGATGAGTGAACACTTTTGAAAATGTACATGATCAAATGCGGTTGATGACAAACCTTGTTTTGTAACCTGCAGGTTGCATACATCTTGCAACTGGTGCTCAACCCATGAGCGTACCCATACTCCTTGACATGTTATATTATCACCCTGTTGATTTATACCAGGTACCCTGAAAGTGAGATGAGCACAAACTACAATATTCCACCTAGTTTGCCCAGTTCTCTGCCTGCTATGCAATGCACTCTGCTTAGTATAATGAATACACAAAGCGAACTAGATGCTTATGCAAAGTAGTGATCAGTAGTTCCATCCAGTCTGTACATCTACAGATCCACTGCAATACCAAACACTGTAGTTAGCCTCCAGAGCTCTCACGTTGCTTTATGCTTCGGATTGTATTATATATTACCACCTGTGAGAGACAACTGGACAAACTGTTTTCATCTACTGCAATACCAAACACTGTAGTTAGCCTCCAGAGCTCTCGCGTTGCTTTATGCTTCGGATTGTATTATATATTACCACCTGTGGGAGACAACTGGACAAACTGTTTTCAGAGCCTTTTTTATCATAGCTATTTGCATCTATTCTTGCTGCTAACCTTTTACATTTTAAAGACGCATCTATGGCTCGCAAAGTCTTTTCTCCCACTCCCATAGTCGAGTAGATTTTTTGAAGGGCGAGTAGCATTTACAAGAGAAGTTTAAATTTTTTATTTAACATTTACTTTGTTTGCAGTAAATATCAAATAAATGTTTCACTGTGCATGGCTGGCCTCTGGGGGGCAGCAGTGTGCCAAACAAAGTGGGTTTGTGGTAACATGCACCATTTTACAGTAATTGCATTTTAGATTTGTTGTCCTATGTTCTTATGGGTCGATTACCTATTCACCCTAACAGAAATGCAAACTAGCTTACCCGACCTGTGGGTCTAGCTGAAATTTAAAGAATTGGCAAGGCCTGACTACTCTCACTTAATGTCTTATTTCAGCGGTACTCATAACTGCTGTATTGTTGCTCATTTCATGTCTTGGGTACAAATAACGTCATGTGACATTAACAATATTAGTAGAAAATTGCTAATCAAATGGGTCTGTTTGCTATTCAAAAAACATTTAATTAGCAAACTCTGCTAATCAATTTTTGAAAACTAATGTATGTCTTGAATAGGTAGTGAGTCCCCCAGCATTAGTACTTCTGGCAGAGCTGTTCAAAGCGCTGACCTGTTTAGAACCCCAAGGCGATAGCCTCCAGTTAGTTTTGCATTGGGAAGATTCACACAGTTCAAGTTGTGAGTGGGTGGCAGGGTGGTAGAGCGTTTTTGTGGGTTATTAAGCTAGGTTTTCAATGTTATGAAAATGATCCCGGTATGGTGCACCAACCTCAGCGAGTCCATCATTTATGTCTAAAAGTGCTTCGTATGCAAACCACATTGCTAGGAATGAGTGTACCTGAGCAATATGCATGAATAATGTACTATAATGAGTTGGAATGTTCAGGGACTTAGCGTTGTTAAGGCTCGAAAAGTGCAGACATACTGTAAATGTTTTGGCGTCCGATTTATCCTGATCCAAGAGTTCCACTGAGTTGGTGCCAGGGCTAATTTCTTCACCAAGGCTTAGGGCTCCTCCAGATTCTACACGTCTTATTCCTCTAGTTCACATGCAGTCCTGGCGATAATTCATAGGATGCTTCCATTTAGGGTGGGATCATGCGAGATGGACACAGAGGGTCACAGTTTGTTACACTTCACAGGACACTTTTTGAGGCGAGGATGAAACCAGCCAACACATATACCCTTAACATCGATGACCCCCATTTCTTTTCCACTCTTAAAGACAAATCTTTCAAATATATCAGCACGCAAATCATTTGGGCAGGTGACTTCAACACAATGCTCAACACAGTCAGGGACAGTTCGAGTACAAAGCCCAAAGGTATTACATTAGCAGCACAGGAAATCCATAAAGCGAGGTCCCTCCCTCAATATTTTCAGTTTGTGGTGAATGATGAATCAGGAAGTCTCTGACTTCTCCTTCTACACCTCAGTCCATGACGCACACTCTCGCATTGATCTAATACTTACAACCCCAGAGATGCTCCACAGAACGTCTAGTTGCAAGACGTTACTGTTACGCTCACCTGGTTCCCACGGGGGCGTCGACCGGAACTGGGCCGCTGTTATTTCCACCAGCGTGACGTGTAGCGCCGAGATGACTGACTGGACTGGCCCGCTCAGCCTAGTTTGTCTGGCTCGCAAGAATATTCTTCTGCAAAGGAGAAAAGGAATTAACCACCCGTGTAATTGAGTGACAACCCACCTTCCCCACTCCCGTTGTCTTCCCACTGATCACTCTTGATGTCCCCTCCTTAGTCTCACCTGATGGTTTGGAAGGATGAGCTCTCCATCCTGCGTCGACCGCAGGGGCGCGTTGATGACCAGTTACTTCACTGGCGTAGAGGAATTGGTGAGTTCCAGTATTGACTCTAAAGTCCAATTGTTCATAAGAGTTCAAATGTCTGCTCTTCACTCGGTCCGATTCCTTGCAGGTTGCCGATTAATCCACTCGAAGATTTCCAAATGGCACTCGGTAAGATTCAGGTAAGTCTATTGTGTTTTTCCCCCTAGGGGCCGGGGTACGGCGATGAAGCAGAGTGCCGACCCGAGATGAGGTGAGACCCCCGTGGTAAATCAGGTAAGTTTTGTGGGGGGTAACTGGCATTGTCCTTGCTTTCTCCCCTTAGGGGCCAGGGTACGGCGATGAAGCAGAGTTGACTGCGCCGACCCGAAATGTGGTGAGTACCTCCCGTGGTAAATCAGGTAAGTCCTTGGGGGTAGCTTGTATGGCCTGAGAGAGTTCCCTTGCTCACCTTGCTGTCTTTGTCTCCTTGGGTGTCGGAGGGCGGCCGCGAGATGGAGAGAGCGTTATGGAATGCTGAAGTACCGCCAAGCAGGTGAGTTCAGCGCGGCACCGTAGAAATGCGAAGCGATGCTTCAAAGACTTCTGTCTTTCAGTTCCTTGGCGAAATGGATCAGGATTCAGGTAAGGATTTAAGTTAAAACTCCTGTTCTAACCTTTATCCTTTTTGTCTTCTTGTTTCAGGAGTCCCAAGACTGAAGCGGGCGTGGCTGAAGACTGGAGCTGCTGAAAACACGGTGAGCGTTACGCTGCAGCAAGCAGAATAACGCGAAGCACGTGTGGCTGTCCGGGCGTGGTTTAAATAGCCTTGGAAGAAGATCCAGGTAAGTATTCTTCCACAGCCCCACCCAAGTAACAAAATAGTCCCTTCAGTAAAATAGTCCCTCCTAAGCCGCATTTGGCTTGAGTCTTCATGCAGCATGGTCTGCCTCAGGAGAGTATGCAGTATGGTCTGCTTCAGGTAAGTTATCAATAATGAGCCTGGCGCCCATGGCGCCAGGAATGAATTTATCTTTATGAGCCTGGAGCCATGGGCGCCAGGACTGTACCCAAACAGCCCCTAACTGGGGCTTTTGGGCATGCTCCAAGTGGCATGATGCCTGCTTCCGGGGCTGCTGGGCCTGGTCTAGTCTTCCGGGGGCAGGCATCATGACAGTTACCTTGGCCGACCATTCCCCCATAAGATGCGTCCTACAATTTAATAATATGCCTAAGAGTTGGTCCTCAACAGCACTTTAAGCCGTCATCCCTATTTGATATTGTGTTCAAAACAGAGCCAAACCCTGGGACCTCTTAGTTTTTTTGCACAAATCTTGACTTAACTACATATACCGCCAATGTGTGGGAGACCCTTAAGGTGTACATGTGTGTAGCATGCTTGGGCAAGGAAACTGGGGTTTTGAAAGCTATTGCTTCTCTTGGTAGATGTAAAAATAAATCTCTCATACAATCTTAATGTTTTTTTGATTTCGTTATACTGGAATCCATCTCTTATGTCAATTCAACATGCATGTGAAATTCTTGATACAGCCCTTATTGAGGCCTATGAAAATACTCCGCAAGCAGAAATTCTTATTGGAGGAGATATCAACGCAGCCTTTTTTCCCTCTCCTGTCGTTAAAACTAAAAGTCGATCAAACAATTATTCAAGACTCGCGTATGAAAAAGGGGAAAGTTGGCTGCAATGTCTTGACAGTTGGGATCTATACACCATACAAACAGATACTAATCATGAAGTATTCACATGGAAAAGAGGCACACACTCATCATGGATTGATTATTTGGTAGGATCCAAAACCTTATCAGGGTGGATGTCACTTTCAAATACCATTGATCCTGCATTAGGTGACCATTTAATGATTGTCTCCTCGATGGCATGTCAGATTCCAACACTTGAACATGATTCCACCCTTGTTCTGATCCAAAGTAACAGAACAAGGCTCTCGATTAATTGGAACATAAGCACATGTAGAAAAATCTAATTTCTCGTCAACCGCGACTTATGGATATGTAATAGTTTGATCCCTCATGAGATGGAATGCATTCTGCAATGTAATCTGAACATTCAGGATCTATTGCTACTTCACAAAAAATTCAGGATCGCACTAAAAACTCAATTTCTCATTTCTCACATGAGATTTTTGAGCTCAAACGTAAAAAATATGTTGAACTGAGGAAAGTAAGGAAGTCCCTTTTGCTCCTTGATGCAAATCGTTTTTTTCAACAACAAAAAAAACAAATACTGATGCTATTTAAAAATGATATATTACGCAATCGATCCCTTACATCACTTAAACAAAACCAAAAAATGGTTGAGATGTTATGTAAAATCAAAGATATATGGAAACATCTCAGATCCACGAATAAGGAACCGTATCTAGAATTTGACTCCGCAATTGACAGAGCAACATGGACTTCATTCTTCCTCCATAAATATGCGCTCCCTCCGGCATTTATTTCCTTAGAAAGCCCTCCTCTGTGTGTCAGCATTCCTGATATTTGTCCTTGGGATATTGACGATATCTTATTTGCCATTCACAAATTAAAAGCGTCCAAATGTGCGGGACCTGGTGGTTTACCCCCCTGTGTCATTAAAGGCGATCCACAATTTTGGGCACAGATCTTTTCAGAAAACTTCAAACAATATTTTGAAACAAAAAAATTCCCTCGTCCTGGCTTACATCCATCATTATACCCCTGCATGAAAAAGGTCCTATTGACAATCCTAACAACTTTAGGCCTATAGCATTAATAGATGTTGCAGCCAAAGTATTTGCTGTCCTTATCTTACATGAAGTAGAAATTGTAATTCGCAATACCGACTGCCTACGTTCAGCTCAAGTAGGCGTTTAAAAAGCAATGGGGACATCTATGAATGCAAGTATTCTAGCCCACCTGATAGCATCTTGTAAATTACCAGACAAAAGTCCTATTTTTGTTGCATCACTGGACTTGAAAGCTGCTTTTGACTGTGTCATTAGAAGGATTTTATGGCAAAAAAATGCTAAATGCTAACTTTCCACCTTATTTAGTAACACTGATTGCCATGCTTCATCATAAAACAAACTTTAAAGTACGGATTAACCGTGAAGGTACCCTTACCAAAGCTATACCTAGCTGGATAGGTGTAAAACAAGGTTGTAACCTGGCAGCCATATTGTTCAATCTATATATGGCTGACCTCGACAACATTTGGAATGGAACAAAATCCTTTGCAGTACGATTGGGGACGTTCAAGTTATCATGGCATTACCTATGCCGATGACGTTCCTCTTTTTGATAGAGCTCAATCAGGCCTCCAATCAGGCCTCCAAGCTAAGCTAGAGAGCTTTCTTTCTTACAGTAAAAGTAACAATCTTATAGTGAATCCTCAAAAATCGAATATTATGATCTTCTCAAATCGCAAGAAAGTACGCCATTTTACATTGGACATTGATGCAAAACAGATAAATGTGCTTCAAAATGTGCTCGACCCGTTTTATAATATTTCAAATAACACCTCATTGAAAAAAGCAAAGGTCTTGTTGATGGAAAAATTCTGACCCCTCAAAGGACAAATGAAAATGATTTTTCATACATTTTGTAATTTTTCGCTTATTCCGCTTTATGAATATTATAATAAGAAAGCTGAGGCTATTCTATTGTATGGTGTGGAAGTATATCTGGGAGACTTGGGACCGTTTCTCAACCGCCTGCAAGGAATTCTTTGGAAAAAAATGCTTTAGGCCTGCCTTTTTCCCTTCCTAATGCTGTCCTGAGACATGAACTAGGGTTAACGTCTCTACAGAATTCTCTAAGATGTTATTTAACAATAATCCCCTATCTATTGTACAATTCAAAGATCGAATGGACATGTTATTAGATAAGATTAATATGCCATCATGTGATCTTCATTTGCATATAAACCAGGTGAAAAAAAAATGTTTATTAATGATTGGGCAGAATGTATAACACAGGTACATTCATACTCTTCTTTCAGTCAATATGCAGAATTCATTTATCCATAAAGTCCTCGCTTGGCATATTTATCGCTTTGTCCCGATAAAGAAGTTCGTAGGACATATATGTTATTTAGACTGGATCTGATTCACACAAAAATTAGAACTATACATTGGACAAAGAATCAAGACGCTCGAGCTGATGATATCTGTAGATTCTGTAAAGAGACTGAAGAATCTCTTAAACATTTATATTTCTACTGTTCTTACTTTGAAAAAACTTGTGTAATTATGTTGAAAGAATTCACAGATGCAAATACGACTTTTGCAAGAAATTGCATATGGATGCACTGTATGTGGGGCTCTAGCAACACAGCGATATTAGCGACGGTCCGTCTTGTAAATTATATAAGAACCCAAATGGAAAAGGATTGTTTTAAAGTCTAAAATGATGTTGTACAACGAAAGATGTTTGTATTTTATATTTGAATAAGGTTTTTGTATCATTCTACATGTAAAAATGTATTAATGGATTTTAATTTGTAAAGGTGCTTTGCACTAAAAACAAATTTTTAATAAAAAAAAAAATAAATGTTATTATTAGGCATGAAATATATGTGCTAGAGGATGATTTTAAGGCGCCAGAACTCCTAGATTCACAAACAGGAGATAAATCTCCAATGTCCTTTCTTAAAAATAAGCTAGATCAATTCAAAAAAGCTGCAGAGAGTGAAATCCTCTTTCTTCAGGCCCCGCTCCAGGCTTGTAGGTATGGTGAAGGCAATCAACCTGGTTGAGCAATTGCCTGGTTAATTGAAGGGTAACAAGGCACTACAGACATAATGGTCCTCAGAAATGAGGTGGGAATCCTCCTAACATCTGGTACAAAATCCTGTGACACTGCAGCAGAACTACATTAAACTGTATAAATCTAACAAAGACTTGCTGCCTGGGGGAACTGCACAACTACCTGGCTGATGTACATCCTTGCAGATTAGACAATCAGGCGATTGCTGCGATGGGTGCCCTTATTACGGTGACTGAAATTCTTAATGCAATCAGAGAGCTTCCAACTGCAAAATCCCCAGAGGTCCGATAGGCTCGGGCTGAACTTTACAGAGAAGATGCACCCAGGCTTGCCCCTCAAGGATCTGGGAAGAAGCAGCCTACCACCCTCAATGAAAAAGGCTTTAATAACTCCAATGCTTTAATCCAATCAAGACCTAACCTGATATGCCTCCTATAAGACAATATCATTATTTTTTTTTTACTTGAATTAATCAAATAAATGATTTTTACAAGAAAGAAAATAAAGTAGTCGTAAAGAACGTATGAGTCAAACAGCGACATCAAAAGAAATCAGGAGAAAACAAAGAAAGAGAAAAAATATGTCCGGAGTCCAAATCACTGCTTATCAAGTTCAGGGCTAACATTAAGAATCTGTTTCAGGGTTTGGGCTGTAGCAATTGTCCAGGCCGTCTTTTCACCGCTGATTAATCTCTCCCACCAAATTGCTTCCTCCTGAGTGTAAGATGCCGTCAGGTGGGGGCGGACATATTTTTCGCTGATTGACTGGGTTCCCGGGCAGTTCAGTAAAAGATGACGAAGGGTTTCGGGCTCTTCTTCATTTTTGCAAAATCGACATCTATTTGAGCTGGATTGGCCTCTAATCGCCCTGATTTCGTTTGTCTCCAAAAGATTGAGGGGAGCCCTCAAAAAGATGTTTCTTACTGACTTGTTAGGAAATTTTGCTAGGTAGTTCAGAATTGTGTTCAGTTTGATCTGTTGAGATGGAAGATGGTTGGTGGACTTAAACTGAGCCGCTCCATCGAGAGTTTTTATCCAGTCTAACTCTTCCAGTTTCCTTTTTATTTTTGTTGGATTCTGTGAAAGCTCCTCTTTCTGATTGCGAGATTTCGTTCAGCTTATTTTTACACAATGTTTCCCAGATTTTCAGAGCTGGACAATTCCCACCTTCGATTTCCTCCTTAATTATGTCCAGAATGGTGGGTCGGTTTGGGAGTCGGGTTTTCCTATAGAGCATCATACTGTGGATTTCGATGGGCGCTGCCAGCGAAAGGATATGCAGCTCTCTTCGAATCAGCAGCATAGATGTACCCTTCGGAAGGCCTAAGTCAGTGCGCCAAAAGAGCCCCTCTAACCGAATCCAAAGTTTCTCTGGGATTTGTAGCATGGCCTCCGCCGCATATGACAGTGAGGGCACCACCTTTGCTCGATAGAAACTTAGCATTGGGGCCAGTGAGAATCGGCCTTATTTTTTGTCTGCCGCTCGTGCAGCTAAGTTCCGAACCTTGGTCAGGAGAGCTTCCTGTGCTGCTTCGTTATTTTTTGTACAGTCAAGCATCACGCCAAGATATTTAAAGCAGCGAACCTTTTCCAGTGCTGTTCCGTTTAGGTACCAGCTCAAGCGTTCTTTGGTCCTTTTTGACTTTTCCAGTACCAAGATCTTGGTTTTCGCTACATTAATTTGTAGGTCGTTGAGCTGTATAAATTCTGCCAGGTTGTTAAGTTGGCGTTGGAGGCCGATAGGGGTAAGATCCATTAGGATCATATCGTCGGCATACAGCAGACGAGTAGTTTTTCTGGATCCCATCATTGGAGGAAAGGAGCGAATTGAGAGTTCAGTGGCCTGAAAGTCACCCATGTAGGCTATAAAAAGAGCGGGCGCTAAGGGACAACCCTGCTTCACCCCTCTGCTAGATGGAATTTCCTTTGATAGCAGGCCTGCTTGATTTAGCCTGACTCTTAACCTGGTGTTCTCATGCAGCGCCCGGATTGGTTGTAAAATTTCTTGTGGGCAATTCCACTCGCAAAGTTTCCTCCATAGAGTTGTTTGATTGACCTGGTCAAACGCTTGTGCCAGGTCACTGAAGGCCAGAAAAACACAAGGTGCCCCCTCAGTGATTTTATTTTTTAATGCGCTCAGAAACAGAATATTTGCTGAGGTCCCGATGTTTTTAGTGAATTCAGTTTGAAAAGGATCCGCACACTCAGCGTTTTGTGTCCAGCGCTGGAATTGCTTTAGGAGGAGGGCCCCAAACACTTTTCCAATTACATCCAGAAGCGCTATGGGGCGGTAGTTCGAAGGGTCCTCTTTGCTGCCTTTCTTGAATATGGTGGTCCAGGACGATGGAATGGATTTTGAGTTCGCGTATCGCTTGAAAATCGCGCTAATCAGCTCTGACCACTCCTCCGGGTGGGCCTTTAGATCGATGTTTGTGACTCCATCCGGTCCTGGGGCTCTTGAAGATTTAAGCCTACGAATGACCTCTACTATATCGTCTTTGTTACTTAGATCGATCCATGATGTCTGTGTGAGGTCTGCTTCGGTTTTAGTCAAAGCTGATGGGGACTTAAAAAGATCTTTAAAGAAATTCACCCAGGACTCTTCTCCAATGTTGTTTGCCACACTTTTTACCATTGGAGTTGTAGCGGATCTGAGCAGGGACCAGAATTCACAGGAGTTTTGAAGACTCATTTTCTGCAACATCAGTTCGGCGTCCTGCTGATAGAGCATATGACGATGGTGCGAGACCCAGGATTTATAATCAGATTGTGCTTTGCGCAGCTGATCAAGGGTTTCTTGCGAGGAATTTACTTTAACATAGCGCTTCAGTTTCCTCAGGGCCCGTCGTTTTTCTACCAGAGTCTTGCAATATGTTTGGCTTCGAGTATCTGACATTTGTTTTGACCCTGTGGCTTGTGATGTAAATGGAACCAAAAGAGGCTGATAATCGGGGACTGTCGCCACTGCATTAGCTGATCGTGGTTCAGGTTTGCTTAGGTATTGTGCTGTGATGATCGCTAAAGACTTTACAGAGAGTTTCAGATGGTTTCTTTGCTGATTACACTCAATTTGGCACAACATGGAAGATTTTTCGGTGTGAAGAGATTTCCACTTCAAGGATAGCAGATTATGATCACTCGCACTTGTGGCGATTACCTCAAAAGAAACAGCTTGCTCGGCCAGAGGCTTGGTAACAAAAATGTGGTCAATGTCCGCAGTAGATCCTCCTCTCGACCAGGAAGGCAGACGGTTTAGTCTTGGGAAAAGGTTGCCTGCGTTCACGAGGGCTCTAGATGACATTAAGTCTTTCCACTTTTTGCCTCTAGCTTCTCTGTTACGCGCAAATGTTTGCTGGACGCCTGTCGTTTCCCGTGAGCAGCAGGTAGCATTTAGATCACTGCATATTATTACATTTGCCGCTGACTGGTCCACCAGCATTATATCAATGGCTTTTTCGACCATGAGGAGAAAGGTTTTATCATCGATGGTTGGTGGGTTCCAATAAACGTTTATGACACCCAGCAACGATGTCCGAGGTCTTTTTTTCGAGTCTGTGTACTGCTCCCATTGGAGTAGTATTCCAAGCAGATGCGTCGATGACCATACAGTTTTCAGGAGGTGTAGCCCACTACCTGAACGGATCGCGGTTAAAAGTCCGGATGTTGGGCGGCCAAGGGCCCCTTTTTGGGCAGGGGCAAAAGCTATGGTGTATCCATCCATAGTCGGTTTGTCCATTATCCATGATTCCTGGATGCAAAGGACGTCAAATTGGCCCAGGTTTGTGTCGCCTGCTTTGGTCAAATGGAGAAAACCCCTGGTATTCCAGGATCCTAAGGCCAGCTTATCATTCCGCGTAGGTCTTTGTCATGATGCCTACCTCCAAGGTGCCAGACAAGACCCAGCTACCCCAGAGGCAGACATCATGTCTTCAAGGGAAGTCACAACAGCCTCAAGTAGGGGCTCTTTGGACTCAGTCCTGGCGCCTTTGGCGCCAGGCTCATATCGGGCCACAGTCCTGGCGCCATAGGCGCCAGGCTCATAAAAGGGGACTTTGTGTTAAAGGTGCTTAGTGTTAACTTACATGATGCAGACCATGCTGCAACATCCAGGCCTTCTGAGGCCTGAATGGGACTACTTTATCTTTGTAACTACTTAACCACACGGGTGTGGTCAGGGGAGGAATACATACCTGAGAGGAAGGATACATACCTGGAACTACTTTGAAGGCTATTTAAGCCACGCCCAAGCAGCAACTCACGCTTCGCGTTGTTCTGCATCTAGCAGCTGGACGCTCAACGTGCTTGCTCCTGCATTCTGTCTTCTGCCACTCCTGCCAGCATCCTGGAACACCTGCAAAGAGAGAAGAGAAGAGAAAAGGGTAAAGAAGAGTCCTTACCTGCTAAATCCGCATTCCGGAGACATCTCGCCGACGGTCCTGAAAAGGAAGACATCCATTTAAAAGCACATTGCATCGATCGCTGCAGCGCCGCATCTCACTCACCTGTACAAGGTACCACCACGTTCTACGGCGACATCTGGACTCGCAGCCACATCACCGCGCCTAGGGAGAAAAAGACAAGAATAAAGGTGAGAGGGGAAAGAAAACAAGGAAACCTTAATTTCCATTACAAAGCTCACCTGTTGGGTTATTCCAACTTCATTTCGGGTCGGTGCCGCATCCTGGCATTTCCGGACCCCGGCCCCGAAGGGGAAAAAGAGACATCAGCGTTAGTGGGCCCATGAAAAGACATTACCCAACGCCCATTAAAGACTTACCTGATTTCTTCTGGATTGATCTTTGTTTCGGGTCGGTGCCGCATCCAGGCATTTCCGGACCCCGGCCCCTATGGGGAAAAAAGACATCAGCGTTAGTGGGCGCATGAAAAGACATTGCCCAAACACCCATTAAAGACTTACCTGATTTCTTCTGGATTGAGCTTCGTTTCGGGTTGGTGCCGCATCCAGGCATTTCCGGACCCCGGTCCCTATGGGGAAAAAAGACATCAGTGTTAGTGAGCGCATTGATACAAGGACACTGAGAGAACTCTCATCAAGCTCACCAGAGTCTCATTCTTCGGTTCCACAGCTCTTCTCGGAATAGTTTCCGCACCTGAAAAAGAGACAACGAACAATTATTATTGCGGACTCATACTCATTAACAGAATCCTTACGGTACTATACCGGGAAAACAAAACTTGAACCCTCTACAAGCAAAATCCCAGTGAAGTAACTGGATACAACGTGCCCCTGCATGAGAAGCAGGATGGAGAGCTCAACCTTTCAAACCCTAACGTGAGATTTCACGTGGGGGTCGCAGGAGGGTTTCGTAGAGGGGTGACAAGGGAGCGGGAGGCTTATACTTTCTCCCGCAGATTGTTAATACTCCCTTTTCACATACAGAAAGATATTCCTGCGAGCCAGACAAGCCAGATTCGAAGGTCCGGTCCAGTCCATCTTCCGGGTCCTGCGCTTCACCATAGAAGAAGCAACAACACTCCAAACCGGACCTGCGCTTCCGTGGGAGTCAGGTGAGCGTAACAGAACGCGAAGCCTACCTACAATTTCCCACCCGGGCGCTATGGAAACTTCCGAGACAGACCAGCTGGCTCAGCTTTTGGGGGAATTAAGGGCAGAAGTACACTCCGCCCGCCAGGAAACTAATGCTCTCAAGAGAGAATTAATCTTATCCAAGGAAAGAACTGAAGACCTGGCCAAACGATTGTTGCAGGGTCAAGCAGGACAAACTCCTTTACCTAGTTCTGGGGGTAATGCCTCGTCAATGGTTTCGAATAACCCGGTACAAATCAATCTACCTGGAAACATGCCTTTGGCCCCGCCTGAACGTTTTGCAGAGGACCCCAAGAAATATGCCGTTTTTATGAACCACTGTCGCCTACACTTTCTATGCAGACCTGGGGCCTTCCCTAATGATCAAACCAAGGTAGCCTTTGTATTATCTTATCTCAGTGGCTGTGCTGCCGATTGGTCTGTTCCGTTGGTAAGTCAGGATGACCCAATTCTCCAGGATTTTCAAAGCTTCCAGGCGAGCATGGAAAGATTATTCGCTCGACACTCTCAGGGACAGGCCCTTGACAACGAACTACTATCCTTACGACAAGGTAACCAAGATCTCTTATCTTATATTGCCACCTTTAATAGGCTGGTTGTAGAAACGGGGTGGCCCGAAAATAAAAGGATCACACTATTTCATCGAGGCCTGCGCGGAGAACTTAAGGATGTTCTAGCTCAAATAGTAAATCCACCTCAAGCCTGCGCAGAATACATAGACTTAGTGGTCCAACTTGACCACAGACTGCAAACTAGAAAAGCAGATCGGTCCAAGTTCGAAACTCGAGTGCTGATCAAAACTCACGCTAACCCTAAGAGTACCGACGTTTCAGAACCTATGCAGATCGGCGGTGTTAAAGGACCATTGCCGCAGAAGGAACGAGAGAGAAGACGGCAAAAGCAACTATGTCTCTATTGCGGGGCTTCTGGTCACTTTCTACGAGACTGCCCGGTAAAGCCACCTAAGAAGGTGGTTGGAGCCACGGACAACAATTTAATAGAACCTGATTCGGGAAACGGTCAAGCCCGACAAGCTTAGAGGTCCGCTTGCCGAGCTTGAAAACAGACTCTTTGATCTCGCATTTTGTCTTGCCAATGGTGCTCGTGGACCCGAAACAGCCTCAGCGGTTGCATGCTATAAAAGCATACATCGACAGTGGAGCTATTGGAAACTACGTAGATCGTGAATTGGCCTCCAGGATTAATCTTCCTCTCCGTCCGAAAGTTAACAAGGATGTCATTACTACAGTAGATGGAACCGAAATAGCCTCAGGGCCGGTAACACATTCCACTACAGAAATGACACTAGTGGGACAGGATGGACATCGGGAAGCAATTGTGTTCGATGTAATCAAGGCCCCACAATTTCAAGTAATTCTAGGAATCCCTTGGTTAGAAACACATAATCCTCGAATTGACTGGCGAGCAAAGAGAATAACCTTTCCTGATTGTGAACTGACTTGTTATCCAAGAAATCCAGATATGGGTCTGGCCACAGTAACTTCCACCACGATACAACTACCGGTTGAATACCAAGAGTTCCAAGACGTTTTTCAAAAAGAACAGGCGAACACGTTACCTCCCCACCGGTCGTACGATTGTCAAATCGACCTGGTACCCAATGCTCAACCGCCCTGTAGTAGGATTTATGCTCTTACTGAACCTGAGAACGTTCATTGTCATCAGTATTTAGATCAGTATCTTGCCAACGGTTTTATTCGCCCGTCAAAGTCTCCTGTTTCCTCAGCTCTGTTCTTCGTGCCGAAAAAAGAAGGCGACCTTAGAACATGTATTGACTACCGCGCCCTAAATCAAATAACGATTAAGAATCGTTATCCTCTGCCTCTGATCCTTGAACTTCTTGACCAGGTAAAAGATGCTTGTATATACACCAAGTTAGATCTCCGAGGAGCTTATCACCTGGTACGTATAAAAGAAGGCGACGAATGGAAGACTGCATTCCGCACCAAATAAGGGCTCTTTGAATATCAGGTGATGCCCTTCGGATTATGCAACGCACCTGCCGCCTTTCAATACTTTATGAATGATGTTCTTCGGGAACTTATCGATGTTTGTGTCATCATATATATCAATGACATCCTGGTATACTCCTCCTCGGAATCCGAACACAGAAAACATGTCAGGGCAGTTCTTGAGAAATTGCGCCAGCACAACCTGTTTGCGAAACTCGAAAAATGCATTTTTCATACCACAGAGGTCGAGTTTCTCGGATTCATCCTGACACCTAAAGGAGTCCGAATGGACTCGCGAAAGGTGGACGCCATCCTCAAATGGCCATCTCCTAACTCTGTTAAGGGGGTTCGGAGTATGTTTGGCTTTGCCAATTTCTATTGAAGATTCATCCCGGAATTTTCTCGAGTGGTCCAACCCATAACAGCCCTCTTACGGAAGAATAAACGTTTCGAATGGACTCCTGAGGCAGAACAGGCCTTTCAAGACCTAAAGACCAAATTCACCTCCGCCCCTGTATTGAAGCATCAGCGCCCAGATCTCCCTTACATTGTTGAAACCGACGCTTCCAGTTTGGCCATGGGTGCTGTCTTGTCTCAAAGGGATCCAGAAACTAACCAGATGCACCCTGTAGCCTTTTGGTCCAGGAAATTCACGGCTCCTGAAATCAATTACGCAATCACCGACAAAGAATTACTAGCTATTAAGTCCACCTTCAAGGCTTGGCGTCATTACCTCCTCGGCGCAAGACACACCATTATGGTGATTACAGATCACAGGAATTTGCAATATCGAAAAACGGCCAAAGCCCAATCATCCCGTCAACTCCGATGGGCTTTATTCTTTGCAGAATTTGACTTCATAATCACCTACCGCCCTGGTTGCAAGAATGGCATGTTGGAATCGAAATAATATTATTCCTCCTATCGCATTGTTTGAAGGTGTGTTGGCCTACGCCAAGTTGTCTAAAAACATCGTGTAAATAGATTCCGCGGCAAGGTCTTGACCTTAATGTACTGTGTAAATCGCCATCTTGGATTTAGCCGCCATTTTAGGTTCTCTTGCAATGTGGAAGTCACCCTGAACACCAAAATGGAGGCCGAATGACATTTCGAGTGGGATTCTGGCCGTTGTTACCTCCGCACACATGAATAAATAATATGCCTGCAGGCCACTTGTTGGGGTCGCGAAACTGAGACCTTGTCCTATCACTGACCTATGTGTAAATGAACAACTGTATCAGCGAAACTGATCGAAATGCATACATTATGGGATTGACCTGGCAAGGAACCCTAGGCCTGGTCCTAAGAATGGTTAACCCGCGAGGGGGTTTTGCCAGAGCTGGATAAAAAGTATGAAAGCACGAGTATCCCAATGTACGGTCTCTCACACTAACGCAGTGAACTCTCGTTGAAGTTCGTTCGGTTACTCTGAGAGCCGAATAGCTATCCGTTTGTCAATTGACCTTTTTGGTAATTGTTGTAGCTTTTAAATAAAGCACTTTGTATGTTCTTTGTAACCTGTGTTGGTGTGTTTCCTTTGGGCCTCCCGGCCTCATATCAATTTCTTTGTTTTCACAGACAAAGCGGACGCTTTATCCCGGATTGGAATGGATGAAACAAATTCAAACTTAGAACCAGTACCAATTATACCCGAACAAAGAATTTTAGGCTTGACCTCTTTACAAACTATAGAGGACGTTCAAACTCGAGTTAAACAACTTTTAAATTCCACAGCCTTGCAAGAATGGACTCAAAAGGGGTCACACTTTTCCGTTAATAACGATTTACCGTACTTCCAGGGGCGGTTATTTCTGCCCAACAAAGAACTGCAAGAATTGGTCATTGCTCACTATCATGATCAAACGACAATTCTGGTGGCCATCCTGGAGAAAAGACATAAAATCTTTTGTGATGTCTTGCGGAGTTTGCGCTCAAAATAAAGGTCAAAAGAAGAGACCAGCCGGTCTCCTACAACCCTTGAATATTCCACCGGCCCCTTTGCACACCTTGTCAATGGACTTTATTACCGACCTGCCTCCTTGCTATGGATATAACACTATCTTGGTAATCGTGGATCTGTTCTCCAAGATGGCCCACTTTATCCCTTTAAAAGGAGTACCTTCAGCCTCCATCTTGGCCAAGGAATTTCTGGAAAACATAGTTCGTATGCATGGTTTTCCATCCATATTAATCTCAGACCGAGGAAGCCAATTTATTTCCCATTTTTGGAGGAAATGTTGCCAACTGGCACAAATTGAAGTACCCTTATCCACTAGTCACCACCCCCAGACCGATGGTCAAACCGAGAGGACTAACCAAACCCTTGAACAATATCTTCGGTGCATGTTGCATCAATCTGAAAACAGCTGGAAAGATATTCTATGGATCGCATAGTATGCATATAACAATTCTGGACATTCTGGAACAGGACAAACCTCTTTTTACACCTTGTATGGTCATCATCCTAGAACCTCAGACCTAGACCCTCCTCAAAACCTGGAAATGCCTGCAGTTGATCATTTGCATTCTACTATAACCCGAGCCTTCAAGGAAGCTACAACTCATTTGCAACAAGCCAAGAAAAAATACAAAGAAAATGCTGATCTACATCGGAGTGAAGCACCTTCGTACCAGATTGGAGACCAGGTGTGGCTGGCAACCAAGCATTTGCCTCTCAAAGGACCGTGGACTTTTAATCCCAGATACATTGGACCCTATCCCATCAAAGCTATAATTAACCCAGTGGCCTTTAAACTTGATCTACCAGCCAACATGCAAATTCATCCCGTTTTTCATGCATCACTGTTAAAACCGGTGCAGCCTGGAACCAGACTAAGCAAACCACCTGAACCGATTCAAATCGATGGGGAATTAGAATTTGAAGTTAAGGACATATTGGATTCCAAAATGTCAAAATCAAAACTCTTCTATCTAGTTGATTGGAAGGGGTACGGACCTCAGGAAAGATCTTGGGAACCAAGTGACCATGTACACGCCCCGCGATTAGTACAAAGATTCCACCGAAAATTCCCAAGCAAGCCGAAACCCCCGGAAAGGACGACCTTTGGAGGGGCCTTGGGAGGGGGTACTGTCATGATGCCTACCTCCAAGGTGCAAGACAAGAACCAGCTACCCCAGAGGCAGACATCATGTCTTCAAGGGAAGTCACAACAGCCTCAAGTAGGGGCTCTTTGGACTCAGTCCTGGCGCCTTTGGCGCCAGGCTCATATCGAGCCACTATGGCGCCAGGCTCATAAAAGGGGACTTTGTGTTAAAGGTGCTTAGTGTTAACTTACCTGATGCAGACCATGCTGCAACATCCAGGCCTTCTGAGGCCTGAATGGGACTACTTTATCTTTGGAACTACTTAACCACATGGGTGTGGTCAGGGGAGGAATACATACCTGAGAGGAAGGATACATACCTGGAACTACTTTGAAGGCTATTTAAGCCACGCCCAAGCAGCAACTCACGCTTCGCGTTGTTCTGCATCTAGCAGCTGGACGCTCACCGTGTTTGCTCCTGCATTCGGTCTTCTGCCACTCCTGCCAGCATCCTGGAACACCTGCAAAGAGAGAAGAGAAGAGAAAAGGGTAAAGAAGAGTCCTTACCTGCTAAATCCGCATTCCGGAGACATCTCGCCGACGGTCCTGAAAAGGAAGACATCCATTTAAAAGCATATCGCATCGATCGCTGCAGCGCCGCATCTCACTCACCTGTACAAGGTACCACCACGTTCTACGGCGACATCTGGACTCGCAGCCACATCACCGCGCCTAGGGAGAAAAAGACAACAATAAAGGTGAGAGGGGAAAGAAAACAAGGAAACCTTAATTTCCATTACAAAGCTTACCTGTTGGGTTATTCCAACTTCATTTCGGGTCGGTGCCGCATCCAGGCATTTCCGGACCCCGGCCCCTATGGGGAAAAAAGACATCAGCGTTAGTGAGCGCATTGATACAAGGACACAGAGAACTCTCATCAAGCTCACCAGAGTCTCATTCTTCGGTTCCACAGCTCTTCTCAGAATAGTTTCCGCACCTGAAAAAGAGACAACGAACAATTATTATTGCGGAATCATACTCATTAACAGAATCCTTACGGTACTATACCGGGAAAACAAAACTTGAACCCTCTACAATCAAAATCCCAGTGAAGTAACTGGATACAACGCGCCCCTGCATGAGAAGCAGGATGGAGAGCTCAACCTTTCAAACCCTAAGGTGAGACTTCACGTGGGGGTCGCAGCAGGGTTTCGTAGAGGGGTGAGAAGGGAGCGGGAGGCTTATACTTTCTCCCGCAGATTGTTAATACTCCCTTTTCACATACAGAAAGATATTCCTGCGAGCCAGACAAGCCAGATTCGAAGGTCCGGTCTAGTCCATCTTCTGGGTCCTGCGCTTCACCATAGAAGAAGCAACAACACTCCAAACCGGACCTGTACCTCCGTGGGAGTCAGGTGAGAGTAACAGTCTTGCAGTTTCAGCGTCCAGTAGAGGGTGGGCGCATTGCTATTGTTTCCTGCTAATTATTAAGGCCTTCGGAATCCAGGACCAGAGATGAGCGAGCGGTGCCTGCTTCGTTTTTAGGGGAGGAGGTGTGCCGCTCTGGCTCGGAACTTGCAGAATCGTTCATTCGATAATGTCTAACGGGCCTTTGGGGAACCGGCCAATACCCAGCGGGTCTTTGTAAATTTGGTTATTCCCTGTCTTTCTTGGTGACTCGTCTTGCAATGGTTTAGAAGTGCAAGAGCTCCGGTATACTCTTTGGCTATGCACTCCCGGGGCATGTGACCTGGATTTGTCACTTAAGGTGTCTTTTTGGAGATGGTCCTTTCTTTTTCGTGAAGATTGCTCTTGTATATCATGCTCCTGATAGGCCGGGCCTTTGGGCTCTTTTGTGGAAGTAAATTCATAGCACTTGTTTTTAGTTGAATGTAGGGCTCCAGTGTTCAATTTAAGAAGATCAAACCCCAATTTTAGAAAGTGTTCTTCAGCGTCCGAGATCATGCGTTTTGCTGAAGTAGAGGGAATGTAAGGTATGCAGTTGCTTGCTTCCCTTCATGGAACGGTTCAACCAACGCAATGTCCTCAGTTTTCAGATGCCTCAAAGATGGAATACATTTGAAGAGATTTAATACATAACCGCGGTTTAGGATGATGTATTTCTTATTGTCAGGAAGTTGTTCTAACTTAAAGGTGCGGGTCTTCATAGATCTGGAGGGCGATTTCCGGAAGCTTGATTTTTCATTGCGTTTTTGGCCCTGCAGATTATCTATTCCTGAGTGGGGGTCTGCAGGATCTTGAAGTTGAGTTTTTACTTTTTTATTTGAGAGATCTTTGTTTACTTTCCCCCTGCTAGTAGTTGCAGATGGCCGTACGGGGGACAGAGACCGCGTATTGACTTTCTCAGGATTCATTTGTTTAGAGACTGATGACGCAATGTATTCAGTGTTTGGTTGGTCCTTAGTTCGTTTTTGGGTGCATGGAACACTTCTTTCATCTGGGCCCCAGGTGGAGTTTGCGGTCAATTTCTTGCAGCGATCTTCTACAGTTAGAAATTTGGAACCGGTTCCTGCGATAGGGTTTATTGGAAAAGCTGTTATTGCCGTTTCGGATACTGAATAGACACTTAAGTTCATTAGATCTGCGTCGGAAGTCCTCAACAGCATCTTTGTCAATCGGGGCAGAGCAAGGGATTGTGGCCGCACCAATGGGCTTGATCTTAAGTTTCGCCTCGGTTGTCACGTTGATTTCCTTAATGGGTGCGGTCCCAGCTTTCTCTTGTGTCGGGAGCCATATACAGGGTCCCCCCTCAGTGTTCGAGGTGGCCGTTGCTTGGAGCATCGGCTGCGAGCTTGGTTTCGAGTTGTTTGATTTCCGCACAGCTGGATTAAAGAAATCTTTATTTGAGATTTGGGGGATCCTTTCTAAAGATACCGTTTTGGTTTGGTCATTCGAGTCAGACTGAATCATGATCACCTCTTTGTTTATGGAACCATTTGTACTCTTGCCCATAGGTGTAGTTTTCTTTTTTGTCGGTATGGCTATTTTTACCTGATCTGCTCTTTTCTCCAAGTGGATCTCGTTTTTGCTGGTCGTCCAGACCAAAGGAGTCTGGGTGATGGTTTCAGCGGTTTCAGGTGGACTGTAGAGTTTGGAAGTATCACCAGTGATGTACGAAGAGTGAGAAGGTTTACTCACTGGGTCGGTACTTTCTCCCAGTTTTTTGTCTGTCCTGTTGTGCAGGGCGTTTATATACCCCTCGAGAAAGATCAGCCTGCTGTTCATTGAAGCTGCATTTGATGTATGGTCTTTTAGGGTGTCGTTTATGGATTCATATAATTTACAGAACGGGGCAAGAGCAATCGTTACTGTCGACATGATAGACATCAGATCCGGCTTTTTCTCCGAAGGATCTTTGAGAGTGTTTGCCGGTAGTTCACTTAGCCGTTGGCCCCTCCGCGGACTGTTCTGGGTGAGAGGTCCCCTGGGTTGATCTAACGAAATAGGGGGTCTAAAACCGGCAGTCTCATCGACCTGGGCTGGCAGATGAGCCCCTGTAGAGCAGTGCACGCTGGGGGCTGGAGCAAGAGGTGGGTGTTCAGTGTCTGGCTCTGTGCCTATGTTTAAGGCCCGCTCAGCGACCCCACACCCATTTGGCAGGTGGACCCCAGTGGGGCAGTGCTCACTTGGAACTGGGGCAAGAGGTAGAGCTTTGCTGTCTGGTTTTGTGCCTGTATTTGCGGCCTGTTCATCACCCCCATGCCCATTCTCCATGTGTATTTGGGGTGCGGTCTCAGTTTCCGAATGAGGGGTAGCAGTGTTCGAGCTAGTTTTTTCAGAAGGTTGCGGCAAGATGGTTTGATTGACGACAGCAATGGAAGGAGAGGGGACAAGAGGGAGGACTGTTTTTGGGCCCCGAGTCTTATTTCCTGCTCTTTTCAATGGTAGAGCTGTGGGGGTCATCGGACCTCTCTTCACTGTTGGCCACAGGGTTGAATTTGGTACAAACTGCTGAAAGTGGTCAGGTGGTCTTTGAGATCCAAAGTGCCACCTGACGACTGGTGAAGGGGAAGTCGAGGGCGTGAGGCCCTCCTCCTGATCCATTGCTGAAACCTCGGCTGCACGTTGTTGATTCTGCGTTCCTATTTGAGGAGCAGCCTGTTCGAGGACAGCTTTCAGAATTTCTGCGTCTGAGAGTTCATCTGATGTTGTGTCTTTCCGTTTGTGGAATTTGGCGAAGAAGTTTATTACAGGCGAACTAGCTGCTGTGATTTTTGCTGCGCCCTTTGGGGGAGCCGTTGTAGGACTTATCGGTCGGTTTGGCGTTTTTAAGCTTAGGGTGTGTAACACTTTCTTTCCGGATTTTTGGCAGAGATGGACACAACGCTTTCTTCGAGCAGGAGCGGTCTTTATTTTTAGCAGACGTTGATTAGTGGAGCTGTAGTTTATTTTTAGTGGTCGAAGATTTGGTGACCCACTCTGAGGGCTCTTTGGGCTGGTTTGGCAAGATGGTATTTCTGTAGGCATAATCGAATCCTCGGTGAAGCTTTGCTGAGCTTCCCCACGTTCATGAAACGCCCCCGCTCCAGATAGAGATGGGCGGGAGTGTAGCTGGATGTAGACTTCTGATCGATTTGGGGTGGGCAAAGGCGACACAGGCAACACATTTGCCAAGGCTACCTTGACTCCTTCCCCCCTCCAATGAGACGGACTCCCGTGTAGTTCCCTCGTCTATAGTGATGAGGACTGCAGAAGCGCCGGCAGCGGGGTAAAGGGAGCAGGGCACTTCATCAACCAGCACCCGATCCTCCTCTCCCCCCACCCCATGCGTTTCTCCCTGTAGCCGCTCCTTACCTGGATCCTCCGGTAGGGCCTCTCCTCCGAGACGCATTCCCGGGTTCTCAACAGGCTGCAGAGTGGTTTTCTTGGGAAGGCGGGGGACGGGGGTGAAGGCCTTTCGTCTGTTTCAGCCCACCTTTTGCCCTCTTCCATATCTGATACGGGCTCGTGAGCCGTGTGTCTGTCCATGTCCGTAATTTTTTTTGAGCTTCTTAACTGCCTGCCTTCCTCCGTAGGCAGGCCTGTATGGGGTCTGCGGCTCAGCAGCGGGCCTGTCTCCGGCTGCGAGTGGTTCGACTCTCCCCCTCGGGCTTCCATCGTCTCGGCCCGGCACGCAGCACCGCGGACTGCCGCAGACTGCAATTTACACCGCAATTCGCACCGCGGTCCGCTCCGCGGTCAGTAATGTACATCAAGTGTTCAAGTGGGTCCTCCCACAAACAGAAAGTAGTAGTGGCCAGTGAAAGCAGTAATAATAATATCATTATTCATCCTCGACACGAAAATCTTTGCTAAGTCTTGGCAATACAGCTACTTAAACACATAGCTTCCTTTATAAACATGGACAAGTGTAGGTTCTTACCTGGCAGATCGACCGGTCTGAATGTCTGCAAACTGCTTGCAGTCATTCCCAAATTGACTCCAACGTTCGGGCAGTAGCTGCTCTATTAGACGCAGAGAAGGCATTTGATTCACTTCTTACAATTGGTGCACGACACAATTGAACTGTTGGGTTATATTTTAGACTGTGTCTGACTCCTCTATTCACATCCAAATGAGGGTCCTGATCGCAGGCAGGGGTCGGGACGCCTTCACCATGGGCAGAGGCAATAGGTAGGGATGCCCTCCATCATCACCCCTCTTTGGCATTGTGATGGAACCCCTTGCTATTCCAATATGGCAATTACATGTCCGATGGGGGTCAGATGAGAAGTTGTCTTGTTATACGCAGACAATGTGTTGCTCTATATAAAGGGACCCTTGCATTAATTTTGCACCCCTGAACTGGGATGTGTCTCAATCTGGAGTATACTTGGGCTAAAGGTTAATTGGTCCAAGTTCCTTCTTTTTCCACTCACTGAGAACACTCCTTGCCCACCAGATATTGGGGAATATAGATGGGAACCAACATATGTCAAATACATTGGGATCATAATCAGTAAAACTCATTCAAATCCTTGAGGAAAACCACTGGGCTACATTGCAGTGCCGTCGTTATAAGGCCTCTAAACAAACTCCTGGTCTCTACTCAACTTGCTATATATGTTTCAACACATCGCAGGCTGACCGGGCAGAGTTTTCTTTGATCAGCTGAGATCCGTTTTCATCTACCTCACCAGACACCCCAAAAAAACATGCATAAAATGTGGCAGGATTGTCCGCCCCTTTGAGCAGGGCGGTTTAGCGGCTCTAGATATGGAGTTATACTACCCAGTGGTGCAGGTCCGGTTTGCTTCCTAGTGGAGGCCAGGCTCCATGCCGTACACACCCCTTAGAGAAGAGTGTACCGCTACCTATCCGCAGCCCCTACAATCTGTCAGGCAGGGTTCATGAGTGTAGGTTTGACCCGGTAAACTGTACTGTTGATGTCTATAAAGAAATTACACCAGTGTATAAATACCTCTTTCCCTTGCGCTCCAGAATTTCCTCTTTGGGGAACGCAGATTCTAGCTATAACATTTGACAAATGGATTGCAGACTCCTCGAGTAAACTGGGCATGGAACAGTTTGGGGACCTTTACCCTGATGGTACATTGGTAGCCAAAAACAATTAACTGCAAAAATGAGTGGTGAAGTGTTAGGGAGAATTCTCATAAATGGCTGATTTCCCTTACCTAAAGAGTCCCCCAGCAGCTTTGCTGGATTTATAGGATTTATTTCTCTCACCTGGTAAGAGTGTGAGCCTTTTTTTCCACTCTTACATAGTTTTGCTGTGTGTATTTTTACTGTGTGTGTGTGATTGTGGGCACTGGAGCCTCACCTACTCCATGTGCACCACTTTTTGTGTGTGTTACACAGCACCTTCAAGTGCAGTGACACAGGGTGTTATGACTTTAAACAAAACTTCACTGTATCTCATTCAAAACGACCCCGTATGAGGAGTACATAGAAACAAAAAGGTCTCTCACCTGGGAAATAGAACAAGGATCGATGAGGATTAGAAGACAACGAATATCCAGGTGGAGATTGATGTCTATTTCGATCTTCCGATGACAATTAGAATTCCCCCCGAGAAACTCCCAGTGAGCCGGCACAAAGGCCAGGGCAGAGGAAGGTTCCCAGGGAAACCCTCCTGGGGAATAAAACCCTGTGGAGCTGCTAGGGAACGTAGACTCCTTGAGAAGTCCCGTGGACGTAGTTTACGCTATCCCGGGAGTTTTGGAGATGACTGGTCGTGTCTTTAGAAGATCGGGGCCAGAGCAGCAATGCCAGGCCGGCTGATGAAAGATAGAGAGACAGAGTGATTAGTCTAAAGCTGCCTAGAATTCAGATAGATAACCCCTGAAGCAGGAATCTTACCAAATGATCAGTTGGTAACACGGCCTTGCAACGAGAATAGTAGAAGACCAGGGATGAACTAAGAGACTGGGCACGCTAGACAAAGCAGAACAAAGCACAAGAATGGTAAACATACAAATGAAAAGGAGACTAGGAGCCACCTTTAGTCAAGGAGAAGACTTGAAGGCAATCTTACCGAGAATGACCAGAAACCCTCTCAATATCTAGGGGTAACAGATGTCCCGAAGGAATGAGGTCAAAGGGTGGTGGATCTGCGTTATAAATAAAAGACTAAACTAAGAATCCACAGGTAAAGAGACCAAAACCCCTCTCAATGCTCCAAACTAAACAAGTGCCTACCACAAGGGAACCACGCCGGTAGGATACGGTGGCAGGAAACACCTTCTTCAAAGGCGAGTAACTTAGAAAAGCTCAGAGAACCCACAAGACTGAAAGGCACCGATCGGCGTTCCATCCCGGAAACATCGCAAAGCATGATGGGGCGCACCAACTAGACTGCTACACACACTGTAGCGGTCCGCGAGGCCCGCCATGTTGGAATCAGGCATGTCAGTGCAACCCGCCATGTTGAAGTCAGGCATCGCACTGTGGATAAAGCGAACAGCCGTGACAGTATGCCCCCCCTTAGGGTTGGCACCTCCCGGTTTGCCTGGATGTCTCGTATGAAATCTTTTAATCAGCCGAGGAGCGTGGACGGCAGATGCTGGTTCCCAGGTACGATCAGCAGGCGAGTACCCTTTCCAATCTATTAAGTACTGAAGACGACCCCGGTGATACCGGGAGTCGCATATTTCTTTGACTTCAAATTCAGGCCCTGAATTGGAAATTATGGGCGCAGGACAGTCTGTAACCGTGGGATGGAATGTACTGCGATTATCGGGCTTCAATTGTGACACATGAAAGACTGGGTGTATTCTTGACCAGGAATTAGGCAAACGGAGTTTGAAAGCCGCGGATCCTATGGCGGCGATTACTCGGAAGGGGCCAAAATATCGAGGAGAGAGTTTAGACGGAACAAGATGTCTAGGTAGAAACTTTGAAGAAAGCCATACCCCATCACCGGGTTTGATGACAGGTGCTGGTGTGCGATGACGATCAGCGAAGTGTTTTCTCCTGTCCTGGGAATGTCGTAGAGCAATAACCGCAGAGCGGTGTCCTTGGCGAATTTGTTCCGTTAGTTTATTTAGGTCTGGGTATTTAGTGTCAGACCTCTTCATAGTGGGAAAAGATGTTGGACTGAACCCAAAAGTGCACTGAAAAGGAGATGTATGAATGGCCGAATGGTAAGAGTTATTATATGCAAACTCCGCTAGGGGAAGGAGGTCCTTCCAATCGTCCTGAGCCGCAGAGATGTAGCTTCTGAGGTATCCTTCTAATGTTTGATTTAGCCTTTCTGTTTGACCATTTGATTGGGGGTGGTAGCCAGAACTAAGAGCCCTGGATACCCCCAGAATTCAACAAACTAGTTTCCAATATTGGGACGTGTACTGTGGACCTCTGTCCGAAATGATTGTTTCAGGTAAGCCATGAAGGGTAAATACATGTCTGGTGAAAATACGTGCCATTTGAGATGCAGAGGGTATCCCAACCAAAGGAACAAAATGTGCCAGTTTTGTCAAGGTGTCAATTGTGACCATAATAGTAGAATAGCCCTGAGATTGGGGCAGATCTACGATGAAGTCCGTGGATATTATTTGCCATGGGCGGGAAGGCAAGGGCATTCTGACCAGTTCTCCCAATGGTGCTTGTCTAGGTATCTTATTTTGTAAGCATGTGGGACATGAACTCACATATTCCTTGGTGTCCCTTCGAACAGCAGGCCACCAAAAGAAACGTAAAACAAGATCCAATGTGGAGGTGAAGCCTCGATGTCCTGCTATCTTGGATTTATGGCACATGTCCAAAACCTCCTTCTGAAGAGGACGAGTCGGAATGTATGCCCTTTGTCCCATGAAATAACATCCATCCTCCTCTACCAGAACTGATCGGTTAGATAATGAAAGTGACTTCTTAGCAATGGAATCAGACTGAGCTCTAAGGCGAGACAGAAAATCTGGAGCTGCCACCAATCCCATGGTTAATGGTGGAAATATAGGTTCTGATCTAAAAGGATTGTCTATAGGATGGTCCTTGCGAGACAGGGCATCTGCTCTTAGATTCTCCCTTCCAGGAATAAATGAAAACGTAATCCTGAAGGGAGAGAAAAAATGAGCCCATCTTGCCTGACGGCTGTTACAAGTTTGAGCATATTGAAGAATTCGGAGATTATGATGGTCTGTCCTTACTTCGACCGAGAATTTGGCTCCTAAAAGTAAATGCCGCCATTCCTCAAAGGCACGCTTGATGGCGAGAAGTTCCTTCTCCAGGACCGTGTAGTTGATCTCAGAAGGCAAAAGAGTTTTGGAAAGAAAGGCAACAGGTCTCTCCTGATCAAGGTCGTCCGGTTGTAGTAGGACGGCGCCTAAGGCATGTTGGGAGGCATCAGTCTCCACGATGAATCTTCGGTTCTGGTTAGGCGTTAGAAGAATCGGTGCTGATGTAAATAACTTCTTAAGTCTATCAAAGGCTTGTTGAGTAGCTGCCGACCAGACAAACATGACTCCTTTCTTAAGAAGATTGGTGAGTGGCTGCGTAAGTTTTGAGAATTCAGGTATGAATCTCCGATAGAAATTCGCGAACCCTATAAAGCGTTGAATTTCTTTAACAGTCGTGGGTGTAGGCCAGTCTCGTACAGCCAAGACCTTTTCTGGGTCCATTGCTATCCCCTTGGCGGATAAAACGTATCCCAAGTAAGTAACTTTGGATTGATGAAATAAACACTTCTCGGGGTTGCAGAACAAATGATTTTGTTGTAGACGTCGAAGCACCTCTTGAACGTGTGATATGTGGTCTTGTATGGAGGAGGAAAAAATCAAAATGTCATCTAAGTACACCACCATACTGTGTAAGAGAAGGTCAGAAAAAAGATGGTCCATAAAGCGTTGGAAAATAGCAGGGGCGTTGGATAACCCAAAAGGCATGACCCTGTACTGATAATGCCCAAACGGTGTTCTAAAAGCCGTCTTCCATTCGTCCCCGGGCCTTATCCGTATCAGGTGGTATGCTCCTTTTAAGTCCAATTTTGTATATATAGTAGCCCCTTTTACTGCTTCAAGAATGTCAGGGATAAGTGGCATGGGGTATTTGTCGGGCACAGTGATCTTGTTCAAACCGCGGAAGTCTATACAGGGACGTAATTCCTTAGAATTCTTCTTGGCTACAAAGAACAAAGAGGCAGCAGCTGGGGATGTAGATTCTGTTATCAGTCCATTCATCAAATTGGAGCGAAGATATTCACGCAGCACCTCTTTTTCCATGTTAGACAGAATATACATACGTCCAAAGGGAAGCGGTTGATCAGGTATCAAATCTATAGCACAGTCGTCTCTCCTGTGGGGAGGCAACTGGTTAAACTCTGAGGACAGAAATACGTCCTGAAAACTCTCGTAAACTTCAGGGAGGCCCGCGATCTGATTGAGAGAATGTACCCCTTTAGTATTACTTGAGGAAGGAGAAGATTCTATGGCGACCCTTTGGTGATTTCCTATGCAGTTTGTCAGACAGAACTCTGAACCAAGAAAGAAGGACCCAGCGGTCCAGTTGATAAACGGATTATGTTTCCTGAGCCAAGGTAATCCTAAGATTACCGGATGATGGGCTGCTCGTATTATATCTAGGGTTAGAATCTCCTGATGGGTAGAAATGGACATTTGGATTGCTGCGGTCTGATCTTTGATGGGACCCGAGATCAGAGGGCTTCCATCCACACTTTTAACAGGAATCGGTTCCTCTTTAGGGGAACGTGGAATCTTTAAAGAAGCAGCCCAGTGGTCGTCCACGAAATTTCCCGCAGCCCCACTATCAATTAGGGCCGGAACATCTTGTAAGATGAGACTTCCTATCGTGAAGGAAACCTTTAATACCAACATATTGGTGGTTGAAAGGTTGGTGCAATAGAAAGAATGTGAAGTATGTGAGGAACCATGATCAGACTTAGGTTCCCGGATCGTGGTTCCTCTTACGACCGGGCGTTGGCGTTTCCCGACCGCCGAACTGGAGCAATAGGACATTCTTAAACAGAGTGGGAGTTGGCGCCACAGTACATACACAGTCCCAGGCTTCGTCTGCGATTTCTCTCCTCGGGACTCAAAGGTCCACGAGATGCAGAACCCAGTTGCATAGGTTCATCTGTTGGCGGGGGTTTAAAGGTTGAAGGGACAAAGGAAGGTCTTGTGATCCTACCCTTCCTCCTTTCAGCCATCCTCTCCTTCATACGATAATCGATCTGCATCACTAGGGCGATGAACTCTGTGAGAGAGGTGGGACGTGGAACTTTGGAGACCTCATCCTTGAGATCTTCTGATAAACCCCTCCTAAATATTGTGACCTGCGCATCATCCGACCATGTGGTCTCACTGGCCATTTGTTTAAATTTGGTGATATATGCCAGTATGTCTAAATTTCCCTGCTTGAGATCCAAGAGATGTTCTTGTGAAGCAACCCTAATCTCCTGTCGCCCAAACATAGAACGAATGCTATTGCAGAAGGCTGTGTAGGAATCCAATAACGGGTTATTATTTGTAACTAAAGGAGTAACCCAGGCCAATGCGGGTCCTACCATCTGAGATACCATGTAGCCAACCCGATCCCGGTCCGTATGAAAAAAATGTTCTTTAAATGCGAATTGCACAGTACATGCCTCAAGGAACTCCTTCACCCTATGCGGGTTACCATCAAATTGCCCACCCGGAAGAGGTCCGGGAGGAACCTCGGAACAATGGGGAATGCGAGATATATTAGCTTGTTGTGCAATTTGTTGAGACGCATGCTGCTGCTGCTGTCTCAAGGAGGTATTGTCTTGTTTCAATTGCTGAACTTCATTAGTCAGGGATTGCACAGCAGCAATCAATTGTTGAATCTGTTGCTGCTGTGGATCCATCCTAGCCCTATAGTCAATATGTATTCCCCACCAGGGGCAACTGAAAGTGAATACAGCGACTCTTCTTCTTTTTGGCGTTGCTAACTGTTATGACTTTAAACAAAACTTCACTGTATCTCATTCAGAACGACCCCGTATGAGGAGTACATAGAAGCAAAAAGGTCTCTCACCTGGGAAATAGAACAAGGATCGATGAGGATTAGAAGACAACGAATATCCAGGTGGAGATTGATGTCTATTTCGATCTTCCGATGACAATTAGAATTCCCCCCGAGAAACTCCCAGTGAGCCGGCACAAAGGCCAGGGCAGAGGAAGGTTCCCAGGGAAACCCTCTTGGGGAATAAAACCCTGTGGAGCTGCTAGGGAACGTAGACTCCTCGAGAAGTCCCGTGGACGTAGTTTACGCTATCCCGGGAGTTTTGGAGATGACTGGTCGTGTCTTTAGAAGATCGGGGCCAGAGCAGCAATGCCAGGCCGGCTGATGAAAGATAGAGAGACAGAGTGATTAGTCTAAAGCTGCCTAGAATTCAGATAGATAACCCCTGAAGCAGGAATCTTACCAAATGATCAGTTGGTAACACGGCCTTGCAACGAGAATAGTAGAAGACCAGGGATGAACTAAGAGACTGGGCACGCTAGACAAAGCAGAACAAAGCACAAGAATGGTAAACATACAAATGAAAAGGAGACTAGGAGCCACCTTTAGTCAAGGAGAAGACTTGAAGGCAATCTTACCGAGAATGACCAGAAACCCTCTCAATATCTAGGGGTAACAGATGTCCCGAAGGAATGAGGTCAAAGGGTGGTGGATCTGCGTTATAAATAAAAGACTAAACTAAGAATCCACAGGTAAAGAGACCAAAACCCCTCTCAATGCTCCAAACTAAACAAGTGCCTACCACAAGGGAACCACGCCGGTAGGATACGGTGGCAGGAAACACCTTCTTCAAAGGCGAGTAGCTTAGAAAAGCTCAGAGAACCCACAAGACTGAAAGGCACCGATCGGCGTTCCATCCCGGAAACATCGCAAAGCATGATGGGGCGCAACAACTAGACTGCTACACACACTGTAGCGGTCCGCGAGGCCCGCCATGTTGGAATCAGGCATGTCAGTGCAACCCGCCATGTTGAAGTCAGGCATCGCACTGTGGATAAAGCGAACAGCCGTGACACAGGGTTGTCTTTAAGACTTCGCACTGACTCAATTTTTCTGGGGCTGACTCCTGTCCCCCAGAAACATGTAAAGTTGCCATTAACTTTATATAGTCTCTTAAAACTGCCGACCAAGTACACCCCATCTTACATGGAGTACTGGAAAGGGTTAATTCTTATCCCTTTTTGTCTGTGCCTTTTGGAGCCTTTTTTCGCTCCCTTAACACGAAGACTTGGCTGGTGGCAGTGGTAACTATCCTAACTTTCCTACAGTGATTATATTATATAAACGTGGTATTGATTTAGGCTATTATATTAGCCTCGAACATAAACCCACTTGACCAAATACATTTTATTTTGGCTCCGGCTGGGTTTTTTCCCCATTTCTTTTTGTTAAAGTCTTTCTCGTGTTTTACTCTACGTGTCAAACTGGGGAGGATTCCTTTGTTCGCTGTCTTTTTGCGGGTTTCTGTACAGAAGCCCTCCTTAAGGCGCCTGATAGTCTAGAGGGGCAGGATGTGAGGGAGGGATCTTTGGACCCCTGACATGGGTTGCCTCAGCAACCCAAGTCGCACTCTTGTCTGATTGGCTAAGGGGACTGGCCTTGCCAGGCCAGCCACCTGCTCTGTGATTGGCAGCCAGGCTGTTTGAATGGGGGAAAACTGCATAAAAGGCAGGTCTCTGGGACTGGAAGAGCAGAGTCGCCACTGGAATGAAAGAACCAATGAGAAACTGGAAGAAGAGGACCCCTACCACGACTGAACCACCCGGTGAAGCCCTGTTGCAGGTCCGAATCTCCAAATCCGATGACAGAGAAGATCCTCCAGGAAACTTCTTCCCTTGAGCTGGTGGGACCAACCAGTTTGCCCAAACTGCAAGCCAGGACCCCTCCTCTGGTCGAATTCACTGTACAGAGCTACAGTGGGCCGGATTGCCAGGAAGGTCGGACCCTGCTTGGGTATTAAGGAGTGCACCGTTTATTCGTTGATTTCCTCCGCTGCTGGTTTCTTCCCTGGGTGGCGCAGGACCCTCCAGTCTTCCTACTTCGTGTCAGTCCGATAGTCGCTTCAGGAACCGTGAGCCTGCAGGAACGTCTACCTCAGCTACAGCTCCCTCTCCATTTTAAGGTACTGTGCAAATCCGGTTGTCCGTTTCGGTCAGCCGCAGTGAAAGTGTTTGAAATCTTTCTCCAATCCGAGGGCTTGTCCTTCTCTTCTCTTTGAACTAACTTTTCTACCAACCAACCTCGTCCGGAATCTGTGCCACAAACTTTACCGAGAACTACATTGAACCTATTATTATCTTGAGCAAAAGACTTTTGAACCATTGACTTTGGCCCTAAGCCTTTTCAATCTGATTTTAACCTTGTAGTCTCTCTTGTTCTACTGCCCTGATTACTTACCTGTTGGTGTTGCCTAATTTCTAATAACTTTGTCTTTCCCTCCCTTTTAAATTTCCATTTTGCTCCCACTTCATTTGTGAGCTTAACTTGTCTGGAATTTAAGGGAAGTAGTGTGGTGTATTGGTGATTGTGATTTTTTGACTTGCTTAGACTAGTGAAATGTTAAACAACTGTTGAGTAAATAAATATATATTCTTTTACTTCGAAACCTTAATTCAGTGTTTGCCTGAGCCATAGTAATTGCTGTCCCTTTGTGTAACTCCTTGTACTGCTCACTTACTCTTGAGATAAGTCTGACTGCTCCGCTACTGCTACCACTATAAGTGTGTAGTACAGGCTTGTACCAAAGGTGAAACTGTACTGTCACTTGTAGTCTTAATTGTGTGTAGTGTTCCCAAAGGGTATTGCATATAGTTCTGCCTAACATGAAGTGCGCTCTATTTTTGTGTCGACCAAATGCGGCAGGCTTTCCGTGCCTGTGACCCAGACTTTCTCCATGAACCCATTCCCTCTCCTCTCCTAAAATATATAGTAGTCTCGGCTGGATGCAAGCACATTAACGCCCTCAATTTAGCAGCTAATGCAGAGGCTACAGCCCCCACCTACATCTAATATGAAAGCAAAATGGGAGCAAGATATGGGGACCCAGTGGATGAGATCACCTAAAAAGAGAATATGTAATCGTACCTGGTATACACGCATTTTACCGCAGTATTTTTCATCGCGTGTTTTTTCATCGCCGTTTTTATTTCGAAAAAAAACTCATTATTTTTAAAAAATTTTTGGGGGGGGGTTAAAAAATTAAATATATGGTTGTGGGTGTAAGGGAATAAAAAAAAAAAAGTGGGATTGGGGGGTGGGGGGGTAAAAAAAAAAACACGAGTTTTTCGAAAAAAATATGGTGATGAAGAAACCTGCGATGAAAAATACTGCAGCGAAATAACGTAGAACCCTGGAAAGTATCTATTTAATAACAGTTAAAGCAAATACAGCTCAAGGCCCTACATCAGGCTTACAAAACACCTGCAAGACAGGCCAAATTAGACCGTACCCACGGAGGCACCTGCACTATGGGGTCTGCAGACAAGGCGGGTTTCTTTCATTTAATGTGGTCATGCCCACTGATTCAGAAGTTTTGGTCAGAGATTCTAGCAACGGTCTGAAAGATTCTGGGTCTCGACATCCAGTCTGGTTCTATGGTGTGTTTGCTGGATGGGATGAGAGGCTTACAGAAAGAATCCTATAAGTTGTCGGCAATAAATCTCCTAATGGAAATGTGCGAAATCATCCTGTCCTGGTAATGCAGACAATCCCCTACTGAGAGGGGTCGATTATGGGACTTGATTTGGAGTACTGATATTTTTAAAAAAAAACTTTTTGTGGTAAGGCCCCATGCTCTCATCGGTTGATATACAGGGACCTCTCAGACCCTGACAACTTTATCAGAAACCTTTCCCTGAGCTGCCATAGCCTGAGCAGGCAACAGCAAACCCTGCAAGGGTTAGTGGAATGAAATATGCCTCAGCCCTACCGACTCCACAGAATCACCCTTCACGTCAATATGCTACGCTATGATTGATTCGACTGTATGTTGACCGGCTTTTGGTATTAACGATGATGCCTCACTTGTATTTTTATTTCCCCTTATGGCTGACTTTATTGTAATGATACATGCTGTGAATAAAACAAAAAAAGGAACCAGCTCACAGAGATTTCAAAGTTATTGGGCATGGACGAAATGGTGGCTATAGACCCTCGCAACATAGGCGCTATGATCTAAGAAGACACCACACATAAATGTGACAATCAAAGGTTAGAGCGTGTACTGGCAGATCCAACTTCGATAGACTTGAGAGGTGTATTCAGCTGGTTTTCACCAACAACCATATCTGAAAATTGGAACTGTTCAAACAACTCAGCCTGTAACATCTGTAAAAGCAGATGAAGCGATTCATCCACACGTCCCCCTTACCTGTCCAGGCTAGAACTGTACGCATATGGATCTTCTCTTACGGAGATTTGGTTTACATTGGAATACCAAAAGGCAGCAATGTTCCTCCTGTTGGGGATGGTTTACAAGAGCATTTCCAGGGTGGGGGCTACCTTTCTTGCAGGGGCTTGGAAAATATGTGGAAGATGCGAAAAATGACTCGGTTCTTTCCTTTGTACTGGTTTTTAAACACGTCCTTCTATTTGTTCTTTCTTCAAACGTGTTAATAAAACAAATCACAAATCTATCAAGCAGTAACAAACTGTGTTCTGCATAGGGCCAGTCACTATTATTTCTAAATAGTCTTCTGAGAGTTAATGGCTTAATAGCAGCTGTAAATGTGAAACTGGGGTAAAATAAAAAAGAATGTCAACCACGTGTGCCTTAATCCACTGGATTTAAAAACAATATGTGGGTCTTACATCTGTTCCATGCACCGATATCCGGTCAAAGCCAAGGAATGACAAACCAGCAGTGTTGGGTTTTTTTTGCCATTGCGTTGGCATTTGCCATCATATGCACATGTACTCACAAGCTTTTGCAGCTGTTAGTATCAATATGGCAGTGACTGGCAAATGGATATCCCTTTCCTTCAAAAAAGCCAAAACTGTTAGCTTTGTCAAAGCTTGTTTAAGATGTGCGTTTATTTGACCTACTGCAAATGTAGGTTTCTTTATAGAGTAAGACATTGGTAAACGATCTGAACCCAACTACATTTTAAAACAAAAATATAAAAAATCACAGCAGCTCAATATCTAAAGCGTCACTACATGCAGCTTTGATCACGACCAAAATGCAGTACTGCTACCGGAAGTACATACTTTACAGCACAGAGCTCAAAGAAATGAGACTACGTTGTTACCTGTTCTGTGAAAAGGGAATTAAAAACACAAATACACTTTTTTGAAAAGGTGCAAGTTGAAAATGTGGGCAATACCCCCACCTGGCCCTAACCATCATTCATAGAATCCCATTCCCAATCCCACCGACACCTACATTAACAAGCAGCATTATTGGCAAGGCTAACCACAAGTAAAGTGCTACTGTTATTTGTAACATTCGGCGTCTTCATTAATACTCTTTCTATCTTAAAGGGATGGGATTAATCACATAATTACCGACCCCAGGCATGCAGGTCAATCATTAATCAGTAGACTGCATAATGGTACAGATGGTGGCAGTGACATTGAAGCATTAACTTTCAAGAATGTGACAAGCCCGTTAATAGACAGATACAGGAATTCGCTCAAGGATTTTATTATAAATACACGGTAGAGATAGGGGGGAAATCTACGTTTTTGGGTAATCAGTTTTTACAAAATCACCATGCCCTTTTAGTTAGAGATAATTACTCGTTTGGTAAAAATTACATGTTCCGTTCTAAGGACTGCTGATTTACACAACATGAGTATATTTCGATTCACTTTCACTTTATTATCATCATCAATTGTTAAGATCCGTTGCAAGGACTTGAATGTCGTCATTTCTGATTACAAATTAAAAAGTCAATGTGTTATCTTATTCAAAGGGTGGGCCATTTATAGTACCAAATATGTAGTATGAGCAGCCTCACATACAAGGATACTGTCTTTTTTGCGTCTTACTTTGACAGACACGTTAGAAAAATGTCTGTACATAACTAGACACGCTTTAAGTGTGTCAACACTGATGCTCAAACTGCAGACGACACTAGACAAAACGTTTCTTTAACTGGTGTAGAGGGGAGGTAGGAATAGGCTTAGATTAAGAGCGATGACTTGTCCTGTGGGTGAGGGAGATATGGGACGGACGCATACACTTGTTGACCACTCTCCAGTATGCAATCAATGTTGTATTTTGCCTGGCTTCTTGTCTGAAATGTGAAGAAACACTGTCTTCCTTCCTCTTCAGACAAAAAATATGTATGTTTGCGGGCCCAGAATGACCATCCGGCACCTCAGTACCGCTATGTGGATTATGCCAAATTAGATCTAAACACATCCTGTGTAGCAAACACTGTAGAGTGCATTAGAAACTGGATGGCTTAGCCAATTGTGTGGGAGCGAGGGGTCATTTGGGCCCCCCTCGCACATTCTGCACGTTATGGACCACTTGCTCGTGCAATAGCGGGGGACGCCGCCATTGTGCTTATGCTAACATTAGCATAACTGGGGCTATTGCAGGATACTATTGGCTTCCATTTCGTGTGCCCACAACGCCATCTTTCGACTAGGCCTCAATTCTATAATAAGCAAAGCCTTCTCTTCCCTTTTGCGGATGCGCCAATGATAATTGAAACAAATAACAGAATGTATCATATTACTCTTCCCTCTGTGATCACTGTCCTGTGTGTGAACCAGCTCGAACCATGCCATGTAGCTCACCCATCTCCACAAACCTGCCCCTGCTCCCTTGCCCTTGCTGTTGGAAAATTACTGCCAATGTAACCCTGTGCCCTCCTAAGGTATTCTCTTGATGTACCGGAAGTGTGACCCTGCTGTGCAGCCCACCCCAGAGTGCCCCCAATAAACCCAGACCTCTGTCACAGTATATTGTGCCCTAAAACTAACATATGTCACTACACTCCCCACCTGCTTGATGTGCTAAGAACCACCCAGTTGCCCAGGTTATCACAGAGGACAAGCCCTCTAGGCCGTGTACCCCATAAAAGTCCCAATGAAAGATGTTGTAATCACATGAATACAATTTATAGGTTTTCTAGATTTATTCAAAGGTACACTAATGATTGTTGTTTATTATATGTCGAATGGTAGTTTCTCACGCCAGCTTAGTTAGTGTCAACTCTATCTGGCCGTGACCTAACCCTCACCCCTCCTGGACACATGCAGCTGGACGCCGTGACGCTCAACCTCCCGCCAACTGGGCAGCCTCTCCAGAATAAGCAGCGCCTACAACGATATATGTGCCTTTACCCTCCAGCCAATCCTGCACTGTTGTAGTACCCTATGTTAGTTGCGTCATTATGATGCTGTTTTCCTTTATAATTCTTTGTAACTGTATTGTTTGCCAGAGCGAGGCAACAGAGTTCTCTGGATGCCAACTTTATATAACGTCTTTAAAATCTTGCTACCGGTTCTCTTAGTCTCAATCCCTACTGGGAGGTGTTTTATTTTATGAAATTGTATTAGTAAGTCGGGGAGTGAGCCTTTACATTTGGTGACCACCGCAACGTGATTGAAAAGGGTGTGCCGAGGAAGACCCCTGTGTTGTGTGGCGAGATCCGGGACGCCCCCAGCAAAACCATCGCCTCTGCGGTTGACCAGTGTGAGCACAAAAAGAAAGGTTCTAAGGGTCCCTGTCATCTTTGCAAATACCCAACCGAGGCGGGTCACGGCTTGGTTGGGGTGCGGCCCGGATTGTGGATAGACCGTGAACGGAGTCTCTCGGACCACCCCGGACATGCGAGTACTGGTCTCGAGACTCTCAAAATAAGAGAACATTGAGAAACAGTGGGTGTGAGATAAGGACAAATAAACAGGGGGAATTTAATTTTATTATTAGGGACTGCGAGTGAAACAAACACGCTTTCCCTATCTATCCTCTATATGGCCATTAGGTTGTTGTGGACAAAGAGATGAAAGGGAATACGGGATCCTAGCTCCGAAGGGGGGTAGAAGGCGGCGCCGCATAGCATTGTCTTGACCAGTGCAGGGTACAAGTGGAGATAAAGAGAATAAAACATAGGAGTCTCATATATTTAGTAGGCTCAGAGTAGTTATTTAGAATATTTTGTTTCCGTGTGAGTAGAATTCTTCAAAGAGGTAGCCTAAAGGGGGCTCAAAGGGCTCAAAGGTGGGGAGTGAATGAAAAGAAATAACAGTAAGAGAAAAAGAGAATAGAAGTAAAACAAAGGGGTAATTAATATGAGAAGGTAGTACATGTTACATGTTTCATGTTGTTGAAGTCCATTGTTTTTGTCTGTGGATAATGTATGTGCATATTATGTTGCTCATAGAATATGTATTGCTGAAAAATGTGTTATGTGATTGCAGAATGTAAGGTGTAAGTAAATAAGGTTGCTGATGTTTAACGTGGTGTGGGTTAAATACTGATAACACTGGAAAGTTTTTTTTTTTATTACATTGTGTGATACACCTAGTATAAGAGCGAGACATAAAAAGAAGTGAGAAAAGACATTATAGAGTGAGACACACCACTAGCGCATATTTGTCAACACCTCCGCTTGTTGTCACGCTCACCTGATTCCCACGGAGGCACAGGTCTGGCTTCGAGTGCTGATGCTTCTTCCATGGTGAAGCGCAGGACTCTGAAGATGGACTCACTGGCTCGCAGGAATATTCCCCTGTGCGTGAAAAGGGAGCATTACCTACTGACTGAATAATGCTCAAGCCTCCCACTCCCTTCCAACCCTCCACGATACCCTTCCTCGATTCCCCGTGAAGTCTCACCTTAGGGTCTGGAAGGATGAGTTCTCCATCCTGCTTCTGATGCAGGGGCGCGTTGAAACCCAGTTACTTCACTGGATTGAGGTTTGATGGGAGTTCAAATAAGCTTGACTATTCAGGTAAGGCGCTGTAAGAGTTCTGTAGCAAGTTCAAAAGTTCAAGCTTAATAATAATGTTCATTGTCCTATTGCTGCAAGCGCTAACGCTTATGTCTTTTTCCCCTTAGGGGCCGGGGTTCAGAATGCCGGAGATATGGCGCCGACCCGAAGTGAAACGTGCAGTTCCAGTAAATGACAGGTAAGTTCTAGATGAGCGTTCGGGTAATGTCTTTGCATTCGCTTATTCAATGTCTTTGTCTTTTTTCCCCATAGGGGCCGGGGTCCGGAATGCCAGGAAGCGGCAGGACCCGAAATGAAATGGGAATGACCCAACAGGTAAGTCTTAGAAGGAAACTGAGCTTTTCCTATTCCCTTCCTTCTCTCACCTTGTGTTCTTGTCTTTTTCTCTCTAGGCTCTGGGAAGTGGCTGCGGATCCGGATGATCGCTGCTGAAGATGGAGGTGCCCAGGAAAGGTGAGTGAAATGCAGCGCTGGAGCGATCGAAACAAAATGCAGGATCGTCGGTGTGAAGTCTCCGTGATGCAGCTTTAGCAGGTTAGGTCTTCTTTCTCCCCAATTCTCTCTTAGCAGGTGACCCAGGGTGCTGACAGGCGTGGCTGAAGTCCAGATGCAGGAGCCGACACGGTGAGCGTCCAGCTGCGAGGAGCAGAACAACGCGAAGCGTGAGTTGCTGATCGGGCGTGGTTTAAATAGCTTTGGAAGAAGTTCCAGGTATGTATCCTTCCCAGACCACACCCAGGGGAAAGTAGTTCCACAGGTAAAGTAGTTCCATTCAGGCCTCAAGAGGGCCTGGATGTAGCAGCATGGTCTGCATCAGGTAAGTGCACCTTAAAACACTTGAACACATGTCTAGCTTTATGAGCCTGGCGCCTAAGGCGCCAGGACAGGGGTCCAACATGAGCCTGGCGCCTAAGGCGCCAGGACTGTGTCCAAAGGGCCCCAGCTTGGGCCCGCTGGCACTTCCCTGGGGGAAATGATGCCTGCCTCTGGGGTTGCTAGGTCGGACCTGGCTCCTTGGAGGTAGGCATCATGACACTTGTACAGTGAAAAAATACAAAAATATCATGAGCAATGGCTTACAGAAATAAAAGGAGAGGGTTCATCCCAAATATGGCCAGAAGGAGGGTCCTTTGAGAAAAGAGTGCTAGACCTGGTGGCAACCCATTTGTTAGCCAAGTACCGAGGTAAGCAATTACAAAACATACGTGAAGTACTAGACTTATGGAGAATGTTTGAGGAAGCAGTCCCGAGCAATGATGCAAATAAGGAAAGGCCCTTAGAAGGACCAGTAGTCCCGACGGAGGGAGAGGGAGCAACGTTGGAGGAGTGTTCAGTAAAAACAGGGGAACATGACCTTACTAAGCTTTACCCCTTATTAACTAGGCCCGCAGTCGGGTACAGTGAGCCCCAGGTATGTGCCTGCACCAAGTGCCCCAACAACTCCAGTTGCCACGGCACCACCACCGTATGATCCAAGAGGACTATACGGGCCCACTAGCGCCCCTCCGGTAGACATAGCACAGCTTATTAGGGACTTAGAAAGAGAACTTGCGAGTACACAGATGGAAATAACCCTGCGTGATAGGGGACAGATGTTGCCTGGGGGAGGAGAGGTACCACACAGTATAGCCAGTGATTTGACACCTCCACCCAGCTTAGCAGGGGGCTCTACACCCTCCCCGCCACCAGCAGGTAACATGCCTAAGGGACCAGAACATGAGATGCAATCAGGAAAGTTCTTCTTCCATTTAAATGACAAGCCAATAAGAATAGTGCGAGCAGAAGCAGCAGATGACAAAGAGGGAGAGGGATGAGGAGAGAGAAAGTCAGAGGAAGAGATAGATGAAGTATGGAGCGATCTGGATGAGTATGAGGAATGGGTAGCAGCAGCAGGATTCCAGCTTCCACTATGAGAAGATCCAGAAGATGGGGGAGGGCTCCCAAGATGTCAGGGGAGATTGAGACAGAGGGTAGGAAACATGTAATTAAGCAAAGCTAAGAAAGTGCCGGTAAGTCAAAAAGGAAGTAAGGCTGAACTACAGATGCCCCTGATACATAAAGGAGCGGGGAGGCCCAGTTACATACCATGGGCACAGATGGACAAAAACAACCTGCTAAAACTGCTCCCCCCGCTTTCGGCTGGGGCAGGAAAGTGGATACACGCATTTGAAAAGAACACGGCAGAGGTGCCCTTGGCCATAGGGGATGTAAACATTTTGTTAGTGTCTGCAGTTGGAGATCAGGAGGATGAAGTGTGGGTGAAGGCAGGTTTCCCGGGAGTAACCATAAATAGTGACCGTCATGATGGGCCATTGTTCAACAATGTGAAGGCGCAAGTATGGGATGCATTGTGGAAAACCTTCCCAGACAACCCTGATTTACATTTAGTGATGCAATGCACTATGGGTGAGGAGGAAAAGGCTGTGAGAAACGGGCACGGCTTGGGATCAATCTACTGCATTATTCTACTTTATAATTAAGCGAGGGCTCCCAAAAGAGGTGCAGAAGGCCTTTGATAAAATAGCTGGGATAGAAGGCAAAGGGTGGCCAGAGATTCAGAGCATCATAGTACACCATTGTAGGAGGATCCAAGAGAGGGAAAAAGAGATAGCACAGAGGAGGTTGGCAGACGAAGCAAAGCTTGTTCAGAATAAATTGGTGAAGGTCACTGCGATTAATGCAGCCCTACCCAGGGAGAGGCCCGGAGATGGGGAGGAGGGGATAGGAAATATACCAGCAAGGATGGCAGCATCCTGGTCTGCAAACGGGCAAGAGCAATGGGCAGGAGGGGAGCAATACGAAGGACCCCAATGGCAAGGCAGACCCGCAAGAGGACGAGGTGGGTCCCCGGAGACAAAGAGGAGGATTTAGGGGTCCTGCAGCAAGAGGAGGGTTTGGAGGACAAGGAATGAGGGGAGGACCCCAAGGGTCATGCTGGAACTGTGGGAAATGGGGGCATTTTTCAAGAGAATGTAGAATGCGACAAATGGGATATTACCAAGGGCCCCCTCCCATGGGAAACGTACAGCAATTTTGTCACCCACATCCAGTAAGCCCCAATGGGTTACCAATGGCCGGAGGTGGACAACAAGAACAGTATTGTAATTAGCCCCAGCAGAGAGTGCAAAACATGATTCCTAGGCAGCAACACCAACAGCAAGGCGTGCAACACAAGTAGCACGTCAAAATACAATGGGAAATGCAAATACAAACATTTTCACAACTGCAAATGGAGCACCGGCATCTTTTCGTGGCGTAGCTGTAGTGGGGGACAATGTCTTTTCAGTCCCCGGGACAGAAATATATCCAGACTAGGACATCCCACAGAAAGCACTTGCGTGTCTAGTCCTATCAACTACCCTACGTGCAGAAGAGCAACCAATGGTGGGGGCAGAGATAGGCAACAAACAGTTCATCTTTATGGTGGATTTGTGAGCTGAAAAATCGTGCCTCATGGAAGGCTGGTTGCCGCTCTCTGGAAAGAAATTGGAAACGTAGGGGTTCTCTGGGGCCATTTTAAAAGTTCCTTACACAAAAGACTTAGACATAACGGTGGGAGGGAAGACAGTACGAGCACCCCTCCTGTACCATGAAGACTCGCCAATAAATTTGTTAGGACGGGACCTTCTGAGCAAATTGAATATGACCATCTCCTTTACAGAAAGGGGGATAGTATGCTCCATTCCAGGGGTATGTCCAGTAAGGGCCATGTTAATGATCAGCACTATGACAAATGAAATTGCAGTACGAGGGTTACCCATCGATATTGATATTTTCATTTATGGGATACGGGTACTTAGCAGAGTTGTGCCCGAGATAACACGGAAAGAATGGAGAGTGCCATCTGACTTTGTGTTTCGCCCCATTGTAAACTCAGATGTTGTGCCAGGCACAATTATGTCCATTGATCTGGAAGCAGTGCAAGTATCAAGCAAACGTATTGCGGTGATAGGACTGGACACACATGAATGCAAATGGAGACCAGTGCTGTGTATAGACCCAAACATAGCTTTACGTGATTTAACTGATGAAGAATTGTTTACAGACAATGAAACTGATGGGGGAAATTATAACGAAGATAAGTGTACCATGTGATATAATGATTCAGCACAGAGAAATACATAACCGCTCATGGCTAGTGTGAGCAAACCCCTTACTATATTTGATGGCGATATGGAAAAAGTACTGCCAGAAGTGTGGACAACAGGCCCGCATGATGTAGGGCTCTTGCAAGAGGTTACACAAATAAAAATAAAATTGAAACCAGGTGCAATTCCGCCGAGAGTGAAACAATACCCATTAACAAGAGAAGCAGAGGAAGGAATAAAAGAGACTATAAATGTGCTATTACAACAAGGTATGATAGTGCCATCGAATTCACACTGTAACACAGCAATTTTCCCCGATTAGAAAAACAAGGGGCGGGGCTTGGAGGATGACATCATACAGAAGGAATTCCCTCTAGTGACTAACACAGCTTCCATTTTGTGTAGCATCCCAAAGGAGGCAACATGTTTTACAGTTGTAGATTTGAAAAACGCTATCTTCTCAGTGCCACTTGACCCCAGTTGTCATTATCACACAGCGCTCACACTGGGGGGAAACAGATATGAACATTGTAGAACATTGTAGAACATTGTAGATTGCCGCAAGGGTACTGTCAGAGCCTCAGCATCTTCAATAGAATTTTGCACAAAGACCTTTGTAATGTGGATGTAGAAAGTACAATAATTCAATATGTGGATGATCTCATCTGCAGCAAGACTGAAGAGCAGTGCAGGGCAGACTTGATTACATTGCTAAAGTTACTTGCTACAAAGGGGTACAAAGTGGACAAGGGCAAGCTTCAATACTGCCTAGCAGAAGTGTTTTATCTGGGAAGTTAATTTCAAAAGATGGGAAAAGAATAATACCTGACAGAGCGGCAGCAATATGCCATGCAATGATACTCAAAACAGTGAAGGACATGCAGAAATTTCTCAGCATATGTAATTACTTAAGTGCATGGATTTTGGACTGTGCAGCATATACACGTCCATTATTGCAAGCATTAAAAGAAGCACAAAAAAGCAGCGTCCCAATAAAATGGACTCAGAAAATGATGACACAATACTTCAAATTGAAAGATCTCATCACACTTGCCCCAGTATTATCGAATCCAGATTATGATCGGCAGTTCTACCTCTTTTCACACTGCAATGGAATATTGATGACAGCAGTGCTAACACAAAAAACATCATTAGGCCACAAGGCATTGGCCTACTACATCGGCACATTAGACTCAGTGATGCAGTGATGCAGGGCCACTTTGCGTGCAAACAGGCTCTCGCAGCAGCGGCCTTCGTGATAGAAAAGAGTGCCACAATTATAATGGGATGCTCAGTAACCTTGTATGCAGAACATTTATTATTTGCCATCCTAGAGAGATCAAAATCGACACTCAACAGAAAGTGCAACAGCGTACGAGATAATATCCAGCCCAAACGTCCATGTAGTCAGATGTAAAAGTGTGAACCCTGCTACCTTCATTACTGAGCCCTGTACTGTAGAAGATATGCAAGAACACGATTGTGCCACGTACGAGGGGGAGGGAGGTGATATCCCAAAAGTGAGCGAAAAAGCACTGAAGGAAGGGGAAATATACTTTGTGGATGGGTCAGCATCGATTGACAGTGAGACAGGAGAAAAACATGTAGGAGCAGCAGTGGTAAGAATAGAAGGGGATGAGTACGAAGTTATAGTGCAGAAACGCCTCCCATTGCACTATTCAGCACAAGCAGCTGAATTGATTGCGCTAATTAAAGCACTGCATACAGCCAATGGATGTGCAGTGACAATATAATCTGACTCAGCATACGTGACAACGGTGCATTCGAGGTTGTCACGATAGCGAAGAAGAGGGTTCAGAAGAGCAGATAGCTCGCCTGTACAACATGCAGCACTATTGAACAATTCAATTGAAGCACTAGCAGAACCGTGAGTGGTATCGTTGGTAAAATGCCAGGCACACACCAACAACACGGATGCGATCTCACTCGGGAACGTGGCAGCGGACGCTGCCGCAAAAGCAGCCGCCTGCATTAATGTCCCCCTACCACTAGAATGCATTGTAAAAACACAGAACCAAGAAGTGCAAGAGGAGGGGTACAACTGCACCCCCGTACTACAAATAATTGAGTTAAAAAGACGTGCACCCCCAGATGAGCAAGAATTATGGGGAAAAAGAGGATGTAAACAGTCATCAACAGATTTGATATGGCGACAGGAAATTACAGGAAAAGTAGTGATGCTGGTAGAACTATTGTAAATTGCATTTCAACAGCTACATTTTCCAACACATGTAACAAAACAACACATTGCAGCAGACATTCAGGAGGAGTGGTCTGTCCCAAATTCACAGGAACATTTATCAAAACTAACGATAGAATGTACAACATGCCAGACATACAGCTCAGGTATGACACTCATTACATTACAGGGACCATTGCCACGCCCGGTAGGACCTTTCAGAGAGCTCCATATTGACTATGACGATACGGGAGAAAGATGCAATGGGGCAAGATACCTCATTGTGCTAGTGTGCCCCTTCTCAAGGTGGGTCGAGGCACGGCCATGCTCCAACTCCGACGCAAAATGCGCAGCAAAGTTTTTAGTGCATGAAGTATTCTCCCAATGGGGCATATGCGATGTGATCAGATCAGACAATGGCACCTATTTTGTAGATGACCTCTTCAAAGAAGCGACCACATTGTTAGGGGTAAAGCACAAATTATGTTCCATTTACCACCCGCAAGCGAATGGATTGGTAGAAAAAAATCAATGATCTGCTCAAAAGTAAATTGTCCAAGTTATGCAACACACTTATTTTGCTTGCCCCTAGCACTGTTCCAACTCAGAACGCAGCCAAGTAAGGACCATCATTTGAGCTTGCATGAAATAGTGACGGGACGGCGCATACATACGCCATTATCAACAGTAAGAAGAGCATCAGACGCTCACAGAGCTGGCACAGTGCTAGGGGATGAATTTAAGGAATACCTTACCCAACTGATACATGCGGTACGAAGTATAGCAAGGCAAATAGCACCTGCATTCACAAGAAATAATGAAACAGATACAACACCACCAGCACAAGACAGCCCAACAGGACAGCTAATACCAGGAGAAAATGTATATGTACGCAGTTTTGGTCAGAGATGAACTCCCCGCGATTTCATGGCCGATTTGAAGTAATTTACTGCACTCCCACAGCAGTAAAGGTGAAGGGGCTGAAGTACTAGGTGCATCTCTCAGATGTGAGAAGAGCACACGATAGTACAACGCCCGCAAAGGAACAACAGGAAAACACAAATACTGCAGTACCCTAGATTAGAGAAGAAAAAAGATAAGAACTAAAAGTGGGCAGTAAAGAAGGTAAAATGAAAATGACTAAGGAGAGAAAATGCATGAAGAGAAATAAAGTGAAAGAATGACAAAATGTATATAAAAGAGTTTGAGAAAAAGATGAAGTGTACAGTGTATTTTCCACGTCGTGTCTCCGATTATTATTCTATATGATTTTATTCGCTTATCCCTTTCTGCTGAAACTTGCTATGTTCTAAATACAAGATAATAGCATAAAATATAAAAATGAATGTGAAAATGTGTATAGAAATACGGCATTTTCGGTGTACTTAACCCTTTTATATCGCCCCTTCAGGTGGAAATATGACGGAGAGGAGGGCCTTCACTAACAACGATTCAAATGTAGATAGTGATAGAGTAGACAATAGAATAAATAAATACTACAACTACAAATGTGGTTTAGCGTTTGTAGCAATAGTATTTTCTGTTAGTTTGTACTGTACATTTACTTTCATAATTGGGGATATGAAAGAGGGGGGCAGTGGGGTAAACCTAATACGAGAAGGATCAAGCCTCACATGAGCTGGAGTTAAGACAATTTGGAAGCATAATAGCTCTGTAAATGATAATCTCACCACGCTGTATAAAAACCGAACTGTCAAAATCCCTGTTTTTTGACTTGCTGCTATGGGTTTCGACAGAGATAATGAGACTAACGAATATGATGGTGATTATTCCTGGTTCGGTGAGCCAGGCCTGACATATACAAATGCACATGCAACCACAGAACCTACCTCACATGGCACTGTAATGCACTTTAACCCTGATACCCCAATTACCCAAGACCCTCCAGTACCACAGTATTGGCAAGCTGCTAGTGAATTAAGCGATGCAACATGGGCTGACGTCTTTCTCACAAAGTACCAGAGAGTGAAAATGATAGATAATGGCGAAGGGGGGGGGGAAAGGAGGCGGAAAAGGGGGGCGGGAGGGAAAAGCTATGATGCATACCATGGCTTGGGATTAGATGAGATTGAAGACCCCCGCCACCCGGATCAATCAAACAAATGGTACTCAGACATGAAGGCAACAGCTAAAAAAGCAACGAATGAGAGCTGTTATGTCTGCTCTCTTATTCCTCATACCTCCGGCACACCTAAAGTCCTTATACCTCAAGAAGTGCCCTTGTCGGGTGCCCAATGTTTAGTTCATCTCGTATTGTTTAGGATTCGAAGCACCTTCCAGTCACACACAGTTACAATAGAAATGCTGCAGAATGAAAAAAACCTGCATGAGTAAGCCGCAAAGAGTGATTTCCATCAAATAACCATTTTTTTGTTATCAGAGGGACATGGTTCACAGAACACAAATGGCATGATGAGACGATAACGTGCCAGGCAGAGGCGTTGAGAGGACTTACTGAGGAGAACTTTCAATGGGTCAAAGAGACATGCACTCCGGTCTGGTCCCAACACATCGCAAAGCTCACATGGGTTACAGCTCTCAAGAAACCCATCAAAACACAGAAAGAAATTGAACATGAACTTTGTTTACATGGCGAAGGAAAGGAGCAAATGGGCTCGAACAGAAAATGCAACAAAATGATTACCATCCCAGAACTTGAAAAAGGGTTCAGCAGCACTCATGGACACGTATTGGGTGTGTGGCAGGCAAGCATACCTGCATCTTCCAACATCGTGGAGAGGTTCCTGTGCCATGGCCACACTGCATTTGGCACTAATGGTGAATCTAGAAAGTAATATCCAAGGGGGACGGGGGAGAGGTTCGGCTGGCACATCGGCAGCACCTCAGCCAGCAACAACAGAGCCCTCCACATAAGACATTCTGTCTGAAAACGAGCTACAAGACACAGTGTCCCGTAAAAGAAGGTAATTCAACTATATTCCAGCCAATCATCTGAGCTCCTGACCGAAATTCCAGACAAACAAACTTTTCAACTCCGCTGAGACAATTTTTGCTTCCCTCCTAACACCAGGACTCGAGGCGCGAGTAAATGCCAAATGGCTGCAGATCGTCCACTGGGAACTGATCCAAATGGCCAACGACACTGAAGAAGGATTTAACGTGATCAAAGTGGAACTCCGCGCCAGCGGTTGATGACGATGCAGAACCGGTACGTCCTGGATCTCCTCACAGCAATGGATGGCGGTGTTTGCCGAAAAATCAGGAGTGCCCGCTGCACATTCGTACCTTCTGAAGACGCAGACAATGGGACCCTCTCCCACGTCATCTCGGCTGTGCATAGTCTGGGGGAGAGAATGTGGAAGGAAGGAGGAATAGTGCCAAGCAACTGGTTCGATGACATCTTCAATTGGATACCGTCTTGGCTCAGTGTGATGATGAAATTTTTGTCCCACTCATATTTTTTGTGCTGCTATTTTTCTGTGTGTGCCAGGTCGGCATTCAATGTCATATAAAATCAATGCCTAGTTCCGCAATGATGATGGTAAGAATGGGCAAACAGATAATGGTAGCGAATGTAAAAGATGTTCAAATACAAACCAGAGAGTCAAATCCCCCTAAGTATCACCTAACAGCCGTATATCATCAGCGTGGGGACAGGGTGGATAACATATCACACCACAATTAAGGAACCACGGAAACTACAATGGTATAGAGAGGTCTGGGTAGATCTGGATGGGGACGGAGGGATATATATGACCTGCACACCTGATGAATATGCTAGAAGAGTGTGTGTGGGGCCTGGATGCCAATATAAGGGACAGCCGCATGGGATGAAGCAGTGCAGGAAGCAGAGTACTATCAGAATGAAAATAACTGCAAGGATTAGTTTGTTACTTTAGATGTAATGAAAGGGGGGAATGTGGGAGCGAGGGGTCGTTTGGGCCCCCCCTCGCACATTCTGCATGTTATGGACCACTTGCTCGTGCAATAGCGGGGGACGCCTCCTTTGCCCTTATGCTAACATTAGCATAACTGGGGCTATTGCGGGATACACTTGGCTTCCATTTTGCATGCCCTCCATCGTTTGGACTAGGCCTCATTTCGATAATACGATAATATGAAAAGGCTTCTCTCCCCTTTTGCACCAGAGCGCACAAAGCGCTCACAGCCCCCACCTTTTCTCCACTGTCCAAAAGCCTCACAACTCCCTTTATCATGGATGCGCCGGGGATAATTGAAACAAATAACAGAATGTATCATATCACCCTTCCTTTGTGATCACTGTCCTGTGTGTTAACTGGCTCGAACCATGCCGTGTAGCTCATCCATCTCCACAAACCTGCCTCTGCTCACTTGCCCCCACTGTTGGAAAATTACTGCCAATGTAACCCTGTGCCCTCCTAAGGTATTCTCTTGATGTACCAGAAGTGTGACACTGCTGTGCAGCCCACCCCAGAGTGCCCCCAATAAACCAAGACCTCTGTCACAGTATATTGTGCCCTAAAATGAACATATGTCATTACACTCCCCACTTGTCTTGATGTGCTAAGAACCACCCAGTCACCCAGGTTATCACAGAGGACAAGCCCTCTATGCCGTGTACCCCATAAAAGTCCCAATGAAAGATGTTGTGATCATGTGTATACAATTTATAGGTTTTCTAGATTTATTCAAAGGTACACTAATGATTGTTGTTTATTATATGTCGAATGGTAGTTTCTCATGACAGCTTAGTTAGTGTCAACTCTATCTCACTGTGACCTAACCCTCACCCCTCGTGGACACATGGAGCTGGACCTCGTGACACTCACCCTCCCGCCAACTGAGCAGCCTATCAAGAAGCAGCGCCTACAACAATATATGTGCCTTTACCCTCCAGCCAATCCTGCACTGTTGTAGTACCCTATGTTAGTTGCGTCACTTATGACTCTGTTTTCCTTTATAATTCTTTGTAACTGTATTGTTTGCAAGAGTGCTCTCGAGGCAGCACAGTTCTCTGGATGGCAACTTTATATAAAGTCTTTAAAATCTCACTACCGGTTCTCTTAGTCTCATTCCCTACTGGGATGTGTTTTAGTTTATGAAATTGCATTATTAAATCAGGGAGTGAGCCTTTACATTATCCAAAACCGAGTTCTTGCTTGTTTACTCTTAGCTCAGTGAAAATTGGTTGAATATTAGATGGCTGACAAATGAATGCTACCGGTAAAAACAATGCCTGCCGAGGTACCCCGTTACCTCTAACGCTCACCCTCACCACTGAAACACATGCCCCTTATGCCCCTGTATGGCGGGGGTGAAAGGGAATCGTGCCGGCAGAATTCATTTGACGGCATTCAGACCCCAAAGATATGAATCATCCATCCCCACTAACCCATGTATAACAGCACTCTCAATGGCCGGTGGGATGGTGAAGCAAAGTACTGGGCCGCCACATCCTTGTGGCCCAGGTGAAGAGTTGCCTGTCGATATAATTCAATCTAGCCCTATCTGTGATCCACGTAACACCACTTCTGTCCCTCACCACCCTTTAGAAATAGATAAACCAAGAATCAGGCCAGTGTGTAGAAGGAATATATATTTCTGCTTTAAGGCAGGGTCTTAAGAATGGGAAACAGTAGGGAATTTCATTTTTAATGCACCATTCCACTTTAAGGAATTTCAGAGTTGGCCACAATAGGATGAGGGATACTCACTTATTTTAAATGACTATACCTTTAATCGGCACTAGGAGAGAGATTAGAGGTTTCAAACTACCCCGAGCACACCCCACGTTCTTTTACTATATGGGAGTTAATTACATTATTATTTAGTAAAAATACTAAGGATCTACTTGGTCTGCCCACCCAATCAATAAGTGGAAGGTATTAAATCAAACAGATACCCAAAAGACTCCATTCTGTTGGACAAGTCAACTTGCAAGAAATATCTCTGGGTTAGTACACAGGAAAAGTCATCAAGGCTTTTGGATACTCAGGTGAAACATAGGGACGTAATTATTTTATTTGTTTTAATTGTTATAATGTGCCACACACCCAAAGGTCTCAGAGCGCAACATAAAAAGACAAACGTAGACATCATATAAACAGACCTATGAACCAAACCAAAGTCGAGTAATCAACAAGCAGTAATCCAGAAAACATTATAGGACAAGTGGCTGATTGCAACTAGAGATCAGGACAGAAATGACATATAAGCCTAAACATTCTATCAGTTCTATAAAATCTATCTAGGGTCCACCACCAACTTCAAAATAGACTAATCCTCTGTAAGGTCTTTATAAGTACTCAAAAAGAGAGGGAAATCGCCAGCCCAAGCCCCACCAAGACACAATCTCTGTTTTGCTGGGTGCACCGGTTTTCTAGTTCAGTTCCTCGTAAAACCTTCAAATCCGAAGCACAAACAATACAAGGGTCTGTCGTCTGGCGTAGCCATGCCAAGACTGTTTAAGGCCTCCTTAGATTCCTTCCCTGTGGGCTTCACAACGTCAGTAATGATGAATTTTATAGAATCCATAACAAATCATCTTAGGCAATTGTCAATAATCACAGGCATAGAAATTGTACTAACTCATTGACACTGAACAGTGCCAGTTTGGGATTTAACAGGTCCCAAACTGGCACTGGCTGAACGAACCATGTGTACAGATGGCTGAGATAATCCTTTGTGTACCACCAGTACTATAGATGTTGATATATGAGCAAGGTCTCCCAACTCAACAGGCAAAGTTGGAGTCTGAACTGGGGGGAACCGTTATAACTTCTGGCAAGTTGCCAGATTTTTCCTTCAATTGCACAATGTTTTCCGCACATAGGATCGTTTGACAGGATTTGTCACAAGTGTCTGAGCCCCCCTTGTCTTTGCCAGCTTTGTTGGCTTGAGGTGTAAGCCCCATTTCAGCAGATACTGGGAGTGAATGTGAGCTACTATTCATTCTTGTCAGTTTGGCAGAAATGGTCTACCTTGTCAGTATGGAACAGTGATGCACACCTATCCAACTAATCCACCCATCAACAAAAATCATCCAGGTGTGTGCACTGATTAAGTTCTTGAGTGATCTTTATTTGATGTCATTGTCCAGGAGTAATAAGATCTGTGAAACTTGTTTGCACAGCCTCCATCTCCACAGGCCCCTGCATATGCTGTGGGGATGGCTCCAGAACACCTTCATCCACCCTATTCAAAGAAGATTGTCTAAGCATCATCCAGACAAGGATACCCCATTAGTATCTCCTGATTGAGAACCAGCAACCACATCCATTACCCGAGCCCCAGACTCAAAGCGGGAGCCAGCACTGTCCATTTGTGACTCTACACTTGCCCTCTGCGAGCCCTGGGGCAAGCCCAAAACATCATCATCATCATCAAAGGAGACTATTCTCTTATTTTCAAGTCTTTGTCTCCTGCACATAGTCAAGGCAAGCACCTCAGTCATTCAGCCTCTAAATAACGTGGGCGGAGAGGACGGAATATTGCACTCGACAGATACTAGATCAGTAGTGCTAAGTGCAATACCTTCATGACATGAACCTATCATTACCCCGGCCAGTAGACGAAGGATGGCTACACAGGGAGTGCAAATCAGCAGAATGGATGGCCATTTTTGCGGTTTGCGCCCTAGTAACAGGCATACTAAAAAGGGTTGCAAAGTTGCCAAATCTTAAAAATAATATAAAACACAAATTTAAGACTAAAATGAAGTACAATAAAATGAAGTGCATCCTTGCACAAAAAAAATGTACACATCTGGCAGAGTTGCGTAACCCTCGCTGTACTCACCACTGCATAAACATTACAGCAGGATAGCCAGTGCAGGCAGGAAAAAAGCCTCTAGTGTAACGCCCACCTGGTTCCCACGGGGGCGCTGATCTAGTCTCGATTACTGCAGCCTCTTCTAGCGTGATGCGCAGGACCCAGAACACCGATTGGACAGGACCTCCAAATCGTGCTTCCTTGGCCCGTAGGAATATCCTTCTGCAGATGAGAAAGGGGATTAACAGTCTGCAGAATGGTGTGCTAGCTCCCCCCTTCCCCCCTCCGTTCCTCTCTATTCCTCCAAACCCGGTTTAAGCTCACCTTATGGTTTGGAAGGTTGAACTCTCCATCCTGCTTCTGGTGCAGGGGGGTGCGTTCGTCCAGTTACTTCACTGGTTTTCAGAATGGCGCTGGCAAAATCCACTTGACTTTCCTGAGCGATGCGCCGTAAGTATGAAAGTTCAAAGTTCAAGTGAGGCCCCATTTATGCTGTCTTTCTCACCTGTGATCTGTCCTTTATTTCAGGTGCAGAATGAAGGCGATACGTCGAGGGGTTAACCTGCCGAGGTGAGTAGTAATGAGGGCGATCCCTCTGGATGTCCTTATCATTCCTCTGAAATGTCTCTAGTCCTTTCCCCATAGGGGCTGGGGTACGGTACCTGCCAACGGGGCGCCGCCGACCCGAAATGTGGAAGAAAAGCCGGTAAGTATTATGGCTGTTAATCAGGCTTTCCTTCTGTGTGTCCTTCTGCTCACCTTTTGTTTCTTCCTCTCTCCCCTAGGTGCAGAGATTTGGCGTCCGTTGCTGACAGCCGCGATGGAGCCGGGAGATGTCTCGAGGACAGGACAGGTGAGTGAAGCGTGGCGCTGCAGCGAGCAACGCGATGCTTTTAAATTGAAGTCTTCCTTCAGGGATCCTGGCGAGAAGATTCCGGATGCAGGTAAGAAGCTTGAAATAATCCTTGGTTTTCACCTTTCTCTTCTCTTCCTTCCTTGCAGGTCTTCCAGGTTCAAGACGGGCGTGGCTGTAGTCCAGGAGCAGGAGCAGACACGGTGAGCGTTAAGCTGCAGGAAGCAGAACAACGCGAAGCATGAGCTGCTGTCTGGGCGTGGCTTAAATAGCCTCCAAAGAAGTCCCAGGTATGTATCCCTCCCCAACTAGGTATGTATCCTTCCCTGGCCACGCCTGAGTGAAAAAATAGTCCCTATGAAAAAATAGTCCCTTTCAGGTCTCAGGGAGGCCTGAAGCGTGCAACATGGTCTGCATCAGGTAAGTGCACAAAACACCTCCCTTTATGAGCCTGGCGCCTATGGCGCCAGGACTGATGTCCAACATGAGCCTGGCGCCAAAGGCGCCAGGACTGAGTCCAAAGAGTCCCTATAAGGGGCCGCTGGGCTTTTACCCGAGGGCATGATGCCTGCTTCCGGGGGTGCTGGGCCTGGCCTGATGCTCCGGGGGTAGGCATCATGACATCTAGCACCAGCTAAGTGTGATACTGCACACCCAAGAAGATGCCCCGGCTGACATCAGCTCACCAATACAGGTGTGTGGCCCTTGAGGCACGGGCCCAGAACGCCAAAGCAGAACGCTGAAGGGATACATTGCTGTGGCTCAGCGTTTATAGATTGGGACAGCAAGGAGGCAAAACAAGTAGAGGAAAGGACCCCTTAACGTCAACTTGGCAATTGTTTTCAATTTACACAAATACACATCATTAAATATAGATATCTGAATTAGTGTAACGTGCCTGGCATCGGCATGATGCTGCAGATTCGAATGGCAGATGTTTGTAATTTATTTAAAAAATATGAGTTATCAACACAAGATTTTCCTGACAGATATCTAACTCAACAAGTGATCATCTCCCCAAATCTCTGCTTTGTGACATTTTCTGGGAAGCTATCACCACATATCAGCTTATAACTGTAGTTCTCAAGGTCACATTTCTATCAAAGTGATCTCATATATATATTCTCATAAGCATGTCAAACTATTTTAGCCATTTCTGTGTGCATTATGGTTCCAGAGATATTCAACAAAATATGATCCCCCATAAAACTGTGGCCAATAACATGCATGATTTTACTTTAATGATCTTCACATTTCTTCTCCTCAAGAAATGTATGTAGTTTAGGCCATCTGCTCGTCTGTTGATACTGCCTGCTATTAAGTCATTAGCTCCTTTCAAAGTTAATAGCCGGGCTATGGGTCTTATCTTTTCAGAACAGAGGAAGAGAACTCCACTTTGAAAAGTAACATGCTTAACTTTCCTTATCTAAATGAAACTGGACATATTCAAAGATGTCCGACAAGATTCATAGTACATTAGACTGTATTGAACAGTATCAGAGAACTGAATCACATGTCAGTCATGTCACGACGCAGGCAAGCAAGCGTTGAATGGCTCAATTGACACTAGTTACAATATGAAAGCTGGGCATGGGACGAGAGGCTGCTCGTGAGCTGCTTCCCGTCTCGATCCGGGCTTTTCTTTAAAAGATTATGAGGTAAGATTTCTACTGACACGAATCAAGGGGGATATGCTGTAAAAAGGCGTACACGCTGTGATAGTATACATAATTTCAAACTCTTCCAGCACCGGCACACGCGACTACAAGCGTCCTCTTTTCAGGTACTAAAGAGCTAACGCGGCACTTTAGGAAGTGTATACACACAATCTTTAACTGATCAAGTTCTATTACAAACAAATCTGTATCAAATGAACTGCAGTTTCTCAATTCTTGCAGGGATATACTTGTAACTTCTCATTATCTTTTTTGGGAAAAACAGTGAGTACACCATGTATTTCCTTTACCCTGACACACATCAGATATTGCATATAATATTGAGTGACTAAATGACAAGTAACAAGTTACTTACCTGTAACTGTTGTTCTCCAGCATGGGTCTGGCATGGATTCACATGCTCATGAATATTCCCCGTCGTCAGGCTGGGAATCCTTGGTAAAGAAAAATCAGTATCAGTGTTGTTTCTGATCTGTCTTTCGTAGTAGTAACCAATCACTGATCTCTGTGTCATACTGACCACAGCCAATGACTGCCCTCTCCCTAAGCCCCGCCTCTGGCAGCCATCCTCAGATTTGGTAGCACGTAAAGTGGCAGTATGACCAAGTGAAGAGCCGCAGAGGGGTAAGCGGGAGGGTTCGCATGTGAATCCATGCCAGACCCATGCTGGAGAACAACAGTTACAGGTAAGTAACTTGTTCCTTCTCCAGCATGGGGTCTGGCATGGATTCACATGCTCATGAATATAACAATACATAGCAGTACACACATGCACAACCACGGGAGGTGGCAAAAGGCTCAACATTAAGCAATACAACCACTCAACATTAAGCGTCTCTTACCTCCTCACCAGGCTCACCTTAAGCGAACAGGTTGCGCAGCACTGCTTGGCCGACCCTGGACTCCTCCCTGGAATCCCGATCGACGCAGTAGAATCTTGTGAAGGTGTGCGTCAACCTCCACGTAGCAGCCCTGCAGATGTCCAGCAGGGGTACACCAGATAGGAACGCCGTAGTAGCAGCGATCGCTCTGGTCGAATGGGCTCTAGGACGGCCTAGCAGCGGTCGGTTAGCAAACCGGTGGCAGTGCATGATGCAGCCGGAGAGCCATCTGGAAATAGAAGACTTCGAGAGAGCCTTCCCTTGATTCACAGGTCCAAAGTTCACAAAAAGCTGTGATGTCCTCCGAAAACTCTTCGTGCGGTCCACGTAGAACTTCAGCGCTCTAGCCACATCCAGCGAGTGCAAAGTCCTCTCGGCCGGCGACGAAGGAGACGGGAAGAAAACAGGTAACACCAGGGGCTCGTTAAGATGGAAGTCCGACGGCACCTTGGGCATAAAGGAGGGGTGCGTCCTAAGCACCACTCTCGAGGCATGGAAATTCAAGTATGGTGCTTTGCAGGATAGGGCCTGGATCTCTCCCACCCGTCGTGCGGAGGTAATGGCCACCAGGAATGCAGTCTTCCAAGACACAAACTTCATCGGTGCGGAGTGCATCGGCTCGAATGGGGGCCGCATGAGCCTGGTCAGCACCACGTTAAGTTCCCACGCCGGGGCCGGGGCCTTCACCGGCGGGAACGACCGGAACAGTCCTTTCATAAACTCTTTTACCAGTCGATGGGACCTCAGGGACGTCCGTCCTGTGGTTCTGGTATATCTGGAGATCGCCGCCAGATGTATCTTAATGGAGGCATGGGCCAGACCAGCCTTTGCCAGCGATAGCAGGTACGGCAGCACTTTAGGGGCCGTAATCCGTAGGGGGTTGATCTTCTGTGCTCGGCACCAGATAGAGAACCTCTTCCACTTGTGACCATAGCATTTGAGAGTCGAGGACGCCCTGGCCTTTGCAAGAACCTCTCTGCAGTCGGCCGGTATATCATACCCTCCAAACTCTAGCGCTGCAGGAGCCAAGCCTGCAGGTTCAGAGACGCCGGGTCGTGGTGGAAGATGGCGCCTCCTTCTCTGGAGAGAAGGTCGGCGTCCGCCGACAGCTTGATGGATGGGGACGTTGACAAGTCCAGAAGGTCCGGGAACCAGATCTGCCTCGGCCACGCCGGTGCGACGAGGATCATCCTGCACCGGGACCTCTTGAGCTGGTTGATGAGTCGAAGCAGCAACGGCAATGGAGGGAACGCATACAGGTATAGGTCGTCCCAGGGGAACGAGAACGCATCGCCCATGCTTCTCGGCTGGGGAAACCTGCTGGCGAACCTCTGGCACTTCGAGTTCGTCGCTGTTGCGAACAGGTCGATTTGGGGTTTGCCCCATCGTCGGAAGAGTTGATCCACCTGATCCTGGCGCAGCTCTGACCCGTGACACGCGCGCAGCTCCCTGCTGAGCGAGTCGGCGATGGTGTTTCTTTCTCCTGCCAGGTGGAAGGGAACCAGGAACATCCCCTGGGCGACTGCCCAGTGCCACAGATCCTGTGCCTCCTTGGATAGGGCTGGAGATCTGGTGCCTCCCTGCTTCCGTATGTAAAACATTGTCGTGGTGTTGTCCGTGAAGATCCGCACCACCTTGCCCTTGAGCGACGGGAGGAACGATTTGAAAGCCCAGAACACGGCTCGGAGTTCCAGGATGTTGATGTGCAGGAGCTTCTCCTCCGGGAGCCAGAGGCCTCTTGCGTGGAGATCTCCGGTGTGGGCGCCCCAACCTTCCAGGGAAGCGTCTGTCGTCACCGTCTCCTGGTACCCCGGCGTCTGAAAGTCTGTGCCCGCCGTGAGGTGCGCTCGAACGCCCCACCACTGAATCGCCCGCCGGAACACCTCGTTGAAGGGGACCCTGTCTTCGAAGGTGCCCGTCGCCTGCATCCAACGGGCGTCGAGAAATTCTTGAAGAGGGCGCATCCGTAGTCTGCAGAGGCGCACCAGGTAGATGCAAGAGGACATCATCCCCAGGAGGGACTTGATGGACCTCACCCTGGCCACGTCCGTGGCTAGCAGGCGCTGCACTTTGCCCAGAATGGTCTTCGTCCGTTCTTCCGACGGTGCCGCCAGGCGCCTCACTGTATCGAGCTTCGCTCCCAGAAACAGGGCCACCTGCGACGGCACCAGGTGGGACTTTGGGTAATTTATGGCGAATCCCAGGTCTGTGAGTAGCTGGACGGTCCTCGCAGTGTGTTCGACGGCGAGTTCCCTCGTCCTTGAGCGGATGAGCCAGTCGTCCAGGTAGGGGTAGACGTGGATCCCCTGCAGGCGCAGCCGCGCCACCACAGGTGCTAGGCACTTGGTAAAGACCCTGGGGGCCGACTTCAATCCGAACGGCAGTGCTCTGAATTGGTAGTGGCGTCCCTGGACGACGAACCTGAGGAACTTTCGGTGACTTCTGAGGATGAGAACGTGGAAGTAAGCATCCTCCAGGTCCAGCGACGATAGAAAGTCGCCTTCCTCCAGCTGTCCCAGCACGTGCTGGAGGGTGACCATCCTGAACTTTTGTGACCTGATGTATTTGTTCAAACGACGAAGGTCCAGGATGGGGCGCCAGCCGCCCGTCTTCTTCCTGACGAGGAAGTACCTTGAGTACACCCCAGAGCCCCGGAGCCACTTCGGGACGAGCTCGACGGCGCCTTTTCTGAGCTTCGCCCGTACTTCCAACAGCAGTTGCGGGACGTGATTTTCCTTCCTCAGGTGGAACGTGAGGGCACTTCTTCAGGAATTCGATAGAGTGTCCTCTTGCCAGGGTATCCAGCACCCAACCGTCGGTGGAGATGGACTTCCACACGCCGACGAACTTCGTCAGCCGGCCTCCCACTGGGGTGCTTCGGTGGGGGCCCGAAGCAACGGCCGGTTCAGTCCTGCTTGGAGGTGGTGGCCTTGCCGCCCTGGCCACCTTGCCGACGGCGGCGAGGAGCTCCATGCTTGCGGCGACCCCTGTAGGCCTCCTGAGACGAGGAGCGTGCTGCCTGGCGGTAGGACGACGAGCCACCGCTGGATCCCTTGGAGGCCCCCCTGTCTGCCTCCGGAGCTCCGAAAGGGCCGTCGTTGCTGAAGGGCTCCTAGGGCGCGGGCCGTCTCCGTGTCCGTCTTTATGGCTTGGAGGGATTCGTCCACCGCCTTCCCGAACAAGTTGCTGCCGTCGAACGGCATGTCCAACACCCTAGTCTGGACGTCCTGACGGAAGTCGGTCGCCCGGAGCCAACCCCGTCGTCGTAGGCAAACTCCGTTGCCCAACTGGCGGAACCCGGTATCGGCAATATCAGTTGCCACCGTTATGGCGTGGTCCGACGCCACCTCGCCTTCTTGAAGTATTTCCAGGGCCTCGAACCTCTTGTCGTCCAGTAGGAAGTCCAATATGGGGGCCAGCTTAAACCAGAGCTCCCTGTCGTAACGGGCCACGATCGCCAGGGCGTTGGCCGCTTTGATCGTCGTCGCCGCCGACAAAATGACCCGTCGCCTCATGGTGTCCAACTTCTTTCCTGCGCCGTCCGGCGGGGAATTCGACGTTGAGGCTCCTGACCCCGCCGCTTTCTTCTTCGTCGCCGCCGAGACGACCGAGTCTGGCCCTGAGGACACTTCTTCTCGTACCGGTCCCTTTTGGCTGGTGCCGTGGAGGGGTTCTTGAGTACCGACCGGCCCTCCTCCCAGATGTCATTGATTAGAGGCACCGCAATGACAGTCTTCCTCTTGGCCTCCTGGCGCTGATAGAGGAAACCTTCCTTCTTCTGCTCCTCTGGGCAGAGCTGGAACAATTCGGACGCCCTGGCGATCATGGCATGGAACGAGCCAATCTCGTCGGGCGGAGAGGCCCGGGAGACGGGAGACCCGTTCTACCTTCGTCGCCGTCAGAACCCGTCGTCGAGCCCACTGCACCGTCATCTCCCGACTCGTGGGAGGATGAGGAGGGATCTGCAGGCCTTACGGGGGCGAGCGGAGGAGAGGTTTGGGTCCTCCGTCGTTTGTTCTGAGAACTTCCCGACGGGCCAGGTTGAGGGTCCTCCGGCCTGGGCCGTGGTAATCTCGTCCTTATCTCAGAGCATAAGGACTGGATCGCAAACAAAATGGCCGCCGAGCTATCCTGAGGCCTAGGTTCCGGCTGCGTCAGAAGGGAATGCTGCTCTTCCTCGCCATCGTCGTCTTCCTCGGTTATCTCCCGAGGATCTTCCTTGAGGGATCGAACCCTCTCGAATTGGACTTCGAGATTCCTCACGACCTCGGTCAGTTCCCCTTCCGAGGCTGACTCCGAGCTTGAGGAGGCTACCGTGCCCCCCCCTTTTTCCATCACGGGGGCCATGACGAGGGGCTGAAAGGAGGATTCCCTCCTTGGCGGCAGGGAAACTCTAGTCCCGGAGGCAGTTTCCGCTGGCGGGGTCTCTGCCGGCTTGGCCAGAGTCGCCGCGATCGCCTCGATAGAGGCCTTTGCCTGCTGGGTAGGGGCCTTCACCACCTTAGGTGCGTCCTGGGCCTTCTCCTTAGGGGGAGGGGCGACGCCTCGCTCCCCCTCTTCCGAGATCGGACGGGGCTTCTCCTGAAGCTTACCCGGGGTCTCGGGCTTCCTCTTCCCCGACCCGGAGCGCTGGCTCGTGGTTGACGGTGCTGAGGAAGGTGCGCCCTGCCTGGCGACCGAAGAGCCCGAACTTTCGGCGCTCCCGGAGCCAGCGGACTCGCGGCACTTGGGCTGGTGTTGGGCCCCCGTCGCCAGGGCGCCCGCACAGGACTTAGAAGCCCGCTCGGACCCTTTCTTCTTCTTCTCACCCGTTGAACCCTTCTCCAACCAGCTGGCGAGACGGGATCGACGGTCCCTCATGGTCCGCTCCGACAAGTTCTTGCAGAACTGGCAGTCCTTCTCTACATGAGTCTTGTCCCCATGAAGACAGTAGAGGCATCGCGAATGTTCGTCCTCCTTAAACACATTCTGCAACCCGCATCCAGGGCAGCTGCGAAACAGCTTGGGTCCGGGTGACGAACTCGTGTCCTGGGCCATCTCGAAGTAGGCCGCAAATCTTCTGGAATCCTCCAAGAAGTTGATTCGACGAAATCTTCACCCTTGAGGGGCGTAGGAAAATCCTGCAACGGTTCCCCATTAACGGAAGTAGAAACGGTGGAGCTTGAGGCTCGATTAACCGAAAAAATGTGAAAATTCACCTGAAAAAGCGCGAAACACGCAGCAAAAGCTCGAGAGCTAAGCACGAGGACTCCCAACACTTGAACGTGCGGTAAAAATCTGAGGATGGCTGCCAGAGGCGGGGCTTAGGGAGAGGGCAGTCATTGGCTATGGTCAGTATGACACAGAGATGAGTGATTGGTTACTACTACGAAAGACAGATCAGAAACTTAACTGATACCGATTTTTCTTTACCGAGGATTCCCAGCCTGACTACGGGGAATATTCATGAGCATGTGAATCCATGCCAGACCCCCATGCTGGAGAAGTCTCCTTGTTGTCTCTCCATTATATCTCTCAATCGTTTTTCCAAATTGGATGGTCGAATCCATTAACAGTTGAGGTTTTCTCAAGAGGCACAAGTCCTCAAGAAGGTTAGTGCATCCTGATGTGAGGTTTTTTAATTACAAACAAGAGCCTTTGTGAAATAAATTGATTCAGAAAATTAAAACTATTATTTTATCATAGGAAGACATTGTTTTTCAGCTGATGAAGGGGAACACTATATCCAGAAAAGCGCAGCGACTACAGGAATTGCATATAACACACTATGGACAAAGCTAAGTGCAAATATCCTGCAAAACTTTATCTTGTCATTTATGAAATATTGTCTTTTGAAATCAATCTGTCAAATTGAACAACAATTGTATATTATTGTTAAAATGTATTGGAGGAATCAAGTCAATCCTCTTTATGTATTTGAGTAATTGTTAGAACTGAAATTGAAGCACAGTTGTGGACCAATATAAATATACTTTTTTAGATCTTTTTTGAATTGTTACTTTCTTAAGAGTGTATCTGAAATTACCAAATTACAAAAATAGCTGATCTGCGGTTTTCCCCAGGCATTTTCTTGATTCTTTTCAAGGAACATTAATTTGTCTCTAGTTTGCACCTGAAATTACACGTATACAAATTAAGATATTTAACTGTGTAATAACAAGTAGTGCATCCCCCTCCTTTTGCAATGTGTAACTCCACCCACTCTATCATGGGCATTCTCTGGTACATGTCAATTGTCAGCCAGATCCTGGACCTCACCAGAAATCGAGTTTTTTTGTTTAAAATCTTTTTATTAGCATTTATAAATTGAAAAACGAACAAGAACTGTTCTCATGTTACAGCTGACTGGATCTCCCATACACGTGGGAGAAATTGCAAAATAAGGCCAACAACAAAATCCCCAAACTTTTGTTGTATAAAAGAAGCATGAAAACCAGGAGGCATCAATCATCTTGTGCACACAAACACGGAGAATGGGGTCAAGGAATAATAACAGTAATTAATTACCCCCAACAGTTCCACCAGCGGACGAATAACATTTCCTAGGAGCATTCCATCAGTCCCATGGCCCGCAGGCTAGCCAGGCATATAGAGTCTCTATTGTGATCACGTGCATATTTTAAGAACTCCCCCCATCCCCACCTCTGGAAAAAGGCCTGCTCATCATGCTCCGAGAAATAAATCACCTTCTCTGCTGCCACAACCGACCACATACGTGACCACCATTCATCCACCGTACGTTCCCTCAGAGATCTCCAAAAGGACGCTATCCTGGTCGTTGCTATGAGGAGACCAAGGAGACGCTGAGACTATGCCAGATGCTGCCCCTCCCTTGAAAAGCCCCCAACAGACATCCACCAGAAAGAACATTACTGAGAGGTAATTTGTTTTTCGAATGGATTCCCTTCCTCCTACATATTCCTCATCTATGACAGACTGCCATAGCAATACGTAGATCTGGAGGAGGGAGGAAAGTAAGGACACCGCCTACACCAGAAATCTCTGGATGACTGCCCTACCAAAACTTGCATCCTGACCCAAAAGGGAATTCAAGCAGTAATGCTTCACAGACATGTCCAGAACAGGGACTCCCTTATGCAGTGCAGAGGTGGCTGCCACACGCCTGGTAGAATGAGCCCTGAGACCTTCAAGCACATCCTGACCAGCCAGATCACAGCATTCTGAGATGCAGAAAATGATCATCCTTCACAGGGTTTGTTCGGTCACAGCCCTGCTACCACGAGAACCAGTGTGACCAACGAAAAGCTGCGTTATCTTTCCTGGCCTCTCTCCTCCAAGAGAGGTTGTAGCTGAGGGCCTGCAACGGGTCCAGCTGATAGAATCGTTCCTCGGCCTTGGAAGGGTGAGGCAGAGGAAAAAAACACTGAAAGGAACTTTTGCGAGAGATGAAAATCCGAGACTACCTTTGGAAGAAAGGAGGATTTTCCTCTCAATGTCACCTTCTCTTTGGAGAAAACTAAATCAGGAATTTTAACAGGCAATACGTGGAGCTCACGCACTTGTGTCGCGGAAGCGAAAGCAACCAGGAAAACCATCTTTAGGGTAAGCAACCTAATAGAACAGGAATGAAGGGGCTTAAACAGAGCAACCATAAGGAATGTTGAAACCAAATTTAACCGTTGTGCCGGATCCACAAACGTGTGTAGAGGAAACTTGTTACACAAACCCTGCAACAACTGCATAATAGTGGGGATTGTGAAATCCGAGCCCTGTTCCAGGAACCTCTTAAAAACTGAAATAGCTGTGAGGTATCCCTCTACAGTATCAATCTGCATGCCATACAGAAAATCCAATAAATAACAATGGATGGCCAACGACAGAATACGTAGTTCAAATTTTCAATGTTAATTCTATAAATAGTGCATCTGTGTGTGTGTGTGTATGTGTGTGTTTTTTCTTTTACCCTCCTAAAAGTGCATACAACAGTCCAGAGTTAGGGTGGGTGTTGCTTCTGGACATTCATGTTGAGGAGAAATCCAGTGCAGTAACTGTTCACAATGTTCACAGTAGAGAGGAACCTATAAGTGAAAACAATGTGGTTGCAGTGAATGATATTTTAGATCCTTAATCAACGTGAACTTCAATGAAATTCTAACGTAATCGCCCGAGGGGGGACAACCTACCCGAACTGTACGGGGTCGCTTTGCAGCACTTTTGGGCAGCAGGGGAAGAATAGAACTTCTCCAATATAGCATTTGTGCATGGTTCTAAATGAACAAAATGGGTTGTGAGGGATCAGTCAAAGTGTGAGCGGACGCATGTGCACCAGTTAGTTGACGTGGTGCTTATATCCCGGAGTCTGGTGAAATGACAGGGTAAAGCTTGCCTCTAGTTCATTACAGCGACTGCTCGTGGAAAATGCTCAGTGCGAGCCTGCATCTCTGGTTACTGTTGGGAGTAACCATGACACCCAAAGCATAGTCACCAGATGCGTTGCTGCGTGTGCAAACATGGTCGACATCGCACATCAAGAACACTAGACCTGCTCCTGTAATGCGTTGTGACAATGCTGCATGTACGACACTGAATTATCACACCAATAGCTGTAATCAGATGATTTGTGGTGCACCCTTTGGTGCCCACTTGAAACCCTACGAACCGTGAACATGGGGAGGAACCCATGGTGAGAGTTAGAGGGTCCTTACAAATTCACCAATGCGTACTATGTAAGGCAATAGCTGTTACGCACGATAGCCAGGATCAGGGTGAAAGTGCATGAGAAATTGATTAACAGGGCAATACATTACAGAGGTAAATGGTAGTGCCCAATGCAAGGCTACCCTGTTCACCTATGATGTGTCTGAATACTAAAACCACATCTGTGTGTGTATCAATGAGGTGATTGCTCAATTTAGATGACTAATAAAATAGTTAAGAAGAGAGTCCTCGTGTCGGCTGGCAAATGTTTAATGTGGAGCAATACATCAGAAAACTACATCAGTAGGCAGGGCACTGTGGATATCATTGCCCACGCCTAGCAAGGAATGTTCACAAACTATTTAAGAGATCAATCTAAGGATCTAAGCCCTAAGAGATAGGATTCATCGAAAAGGTAGGTCTTCATTGAGACCAGTTGCGTTCGATCTCATCTTGTAAATCCACCATAGTTCCATTGTTATTTATTGATGTACACCTGGCCTGGCCAGTGCCAGTAGGGGCATTCCCTCCAGTAGCTGTATACAGAAAATCCAAAACAGGGGATAACGGACATGATAAAGAATCAGAATCCCTCTCCCGGCACCAAGCCAAAAAGTACTCCACCTGCAGGCATAAATGTATTTAATTTATTTATTTCATTTGTAAAGCACACTTAGAACCCGGAAACACTGAGGCACTGATGCACATACAAGTCACTAACAAATAAGGTGAACATAATTAGTCAGACATTGTAGTGGGGTGGAGCAACATGGAGAGTTAAGTATGTTTACTTAAGGTAGCAAAGTGAAAATGTTACAAGCGAGCTGGTCATTCTAAGTGAAAGAGGGTGGTACGCTGAGTGGATGTGTGCATTAGTCAAAGAGCTGTGTTATGATCTTCATTGCGGGCTTCTGAGCTGATAGGCGTACATCAAGGATGTCATCCAACATGCCCCACTCCCTGTATCGCAGCCTCTCAGTAGCCAAGCATGGAGGTTCAGGCTGCTGAGGTTTGGGTGGAGGATCCCCCACTGCCCAGATTGGGAGAGTAAATCAATTCTCTTCGGAAAGCACCAGCGAGGTCAGATGGGCATGTTCAGCAACTGCGGGTACCATGTCCTCTGGGTCCTTTCCTGAGGGAACACAATCCACGTGGTGCCAAACAGGCACAATCTCCTGAGAACCAGCGGAATTACAGGGATTGGCGGTAAAGCAAAAAGTAGGTTGAATGTCCATTCTACCAGCAGAGTTTTAAATGTACATGTAACGAGAAGCAAGGAATATTGGTACAGTAGGTCAATTATAACGCGCTTAAAACCCAGAGGTTTCTAAGCACGGACACGGGGATCGAACCTTTGGTGCTCCTTGTCTTGCTTCCAAGACGAGAGCATTGCCCCTGAGCTATCCTCCCGATATTGAAGCACTTTAAATGTTAATGGTCTTTGTACAATTCATATAGCACTCATGTATCAAGATACAAAGCAAATGCTTAAAAACTATTCTTTAAAAGCTATGTTTTTCACAGAAGAAATACTTAAAACTCTTTGAGAAAGGCATGCTTCTGTGTTTAGTTGTGCTGCTTCTGTACATGGAAAAAGTGTAACTTTACAGCACAAAACACATGCGTGACGCTAAACATCTAGTTGTGTATGCCAATTCATTTGATATTCAAAACCGGACTGCTTGACCATATTTACCAACATGTTGCCCCTGGAATTTACCATAAAAGGAAAAGTGTCTATAGGTGCCACCTATGAGGTATGTGCCTGTGTCCCAACTACTGAGAGAGGCAGATACCAGGTGCACTTTTCGAACGTGTCACAGGTACACTGAAGGATACAAAAGGTAATAATGCAGCTAAACAAAAATAATTTGTCCCCGATAACGCTGAACGCAGGCAGTCAACTCATGCGAAAATCCCATATCCGATTTAATTAACGGGACACTGAAGAAAACTTTCCTATTCAGACATGGGCATCTACTAAATCTGCATGGATAGGATCCTAATCTTTGCTAAAGCGTGTATCCCACTGACCCGAAACACTCCTGAATGCTGACCTTGGTAAAACAGCCGTGTGAGTATATGTAGATTTTTCATGCTGCACTGGTCAGCTAAAAAGTTCAAGGTTGATAGTTCACAAGTGAAGTACTCACCTCTGACATGGGGCAGAGGTAACTTGGTAAATTCGAATGAAAGCAGTGCCAGCTCAGCCCTTCGTGTTTGGTAAATGGAGAACAATGAAAACTGGGTGATGACCCCAATTGTTACAGAGCAAAACCTGGACATCATTACTTAAACATCTCGCAACAGGCTATGGAACGTGCGCATTCGCTGTAGCCTAACCTTTCGCAAACAATATGTGCTTATTCCACCGGTTTCACGGCAAGTAAATCACGGCCAACTGGGAATGCGGTTTTAACTGATCCGACTGTGTAACCCTCAAGTTGAATTGCAAGCTGGCAGAACAATAACATACATCCTTTGCAGTGCAAGGATGCGGTTTCAAACGCGATGTTCCCCTGCTTCGGTTGAGAGATGTCAGTCAAGTCACTCATTCTTTGACACCTCAACTAACCCTCCTGTTTAAGGGTTCAAAATAGAAGTTCGTGTTTCTGTTTAATTGGTTTATCACTCAGACCTTCTACCGCTACTCGTGTGGAACTGGCAGCACTGTGTGCAAGCTGCAAGCCTGACCTTCGATGGGCAACAATGGACCGCGCAGAACCTCTGCTACACGCTCAGAAGACACATTTCAGTGTCATCACTTTTCCTAAAAGAGAACGTGTTACCGCTAACCTCAAATTGAACTAAACTAACAAGCTAAATGCATGCACAGGGAGAGGAGAGCGGATTGAAAGGCCCCTCGCAAACTGCAACTGGCATACTCATTACAGCCCCTGCAATGTTCTTGGCCTGCTTAGGATTCTGCAAGGATCCGTGCGCAAATAGCGGCGAAAATGTAATGCCATTCTCAGTTTAGCTTCTCATGATTCAAGTTATTTGTTGACAATTGGCGCTGCAGAACTTTTTCCACTTTCTGCCCGGCCGACATTAAAGACGGCAGAGCAATTCCTTTATCAGCTATATAATTAAAACTCCAACGCTCAATATGCTGCGCCATCCCTGCATCACACAAGCAACTGTCAAACTCATCTACGTGACAATGAAAAAAGGGAATGAAGTTAAACAAGGGAGTAATTAAAGTTGATGTTTTTCTACTAGGGAATGGGACACCATGTAAAAAACTAATGACGGCAAAATTGGAACACAAGTCTCCGAGGAACATGAAGCTACTAACTCCCAATTCAATCTCTGGACAGACATTAAACAAAATCAGTCCATTCTGCCATGCCATCTGCCAGGCAGTTTCAATCTCCATCCCTCACTCGAAGACTGGTGATTTATTTTGAAGCATGGAGCCGCTGAGTTATTTGGAAGTCAGATAGCAAACCTCCTGGGCCCTTTTTGTGTTTATGAAATGCCAAAGCCGAGAAATCAAAAAGTGATGCATGGCAAAATCAATAAGAAAGAGACGCCGATTGCAGGGAACGGGCGATAGTAGATGTTTTCTCATCAGCGCCTTGCTTGACTTCTTTAGCGATGTGAGCAAAAACAATACATTAAGGGCGTGTAGTCAAGAGCCACAGCAAGCAAGCGCTAGCGATGCCAACCGGTTTACCTGGTGACTTATGCTCGGAGACCTGGCTCATGAGAAGCGGGGCGTGAGTGCTGAGATGGCAAAGTACTGCGCACGTGCTATTTAGTGTCAACTTTTGTGGTGGTCGGGTGCTTTTATTTTAAAGAAATTAATATTATCGCCATGTTATTTTATGCTGGTGAAAAAAACTGAAAATGCAAAAGTACAACCATGTATACAGGTATCAAAATATAATTTGAAAAAGTGTGGAAAAATAAATTGTATAATAAGATTGAGAAATCGGAAACATTTGAAAATGTACTGCATTTTCGTAAATATTGTTTTTAAACGTACGGATGGGTAAATGAGGTTTGCAAGTTTACATAGAATTAGTCCAGCGTTTTTTAATCTGCAGTTTTTTTCCAGCATTTATCTGTAGCATTTTTCCAGCACAAAAGTTATCTCACATCCAAATGTTAAATTCTCATATTTTTGGTACATTCTGCTCCTACCAATCCAGTATTTATAATGAAAAACTCAAAACTACAAGAGGCAGAAGGCAAAGGAAGGCCACTTGCAACCAGCATAAAGCAGCCGAAGAGCTTGAATGAGCCAAAGAATACATTCACTCTGATTTAGAATAGCTAATTATGGACCCAGCCAGGAAGAGAGCTGGCTTGGTTAAACTAACTACAAAGGGAGGCCTTGAACCTCATCCCGCCCCGTCCTTCTAGATATATATGAATATTCTTGAAATAACAGCAGAACTTGTATAGCAGGTTGTGAGACCGACTTGTTTACTATAGGCTACACACCTATCTCTGCAACAGGCTCAAGAACCCTTAGAGTTAGATTACCAGGTGAGCCCACTCTTCTCCACTCGGAGACCCCATTTCCCGAAGCTTAGTAATGGCTTACATTGCTTTAAAACAAAATAAACAAACAAAAACAATCAAGGCGAAATCTGCGATCTAATGCGCCAGGGGACCACTCCAGTGGTGATAGTGCGCGGTATAAATATCCTTTAACATTAACATAACATGCATTACTCGGTGGACTATTGCACATGTTGTCTTTATCGTCAAGCCATTTGCAGGCCGCACATTTTAATCTGGTCAGATATTATTCGGGAGAACCATTCATAACACCATGTATGTATGCGCCACGCAACTATTCACTTGGCTGCGTGCACTATTATACATATTCGCTAACTAGCCACTACAAGTTAATCTTTGGTACCAGGTCAAGCAAGCCTGAAGGCCATTTAAAAGCATTTCAAGTGCAAACCAGCAACAAACAGCCTCCACTACAACAAACCATTTTTTACGTCAAGGTGCAAAAGTGAACAATGAAAGCGCATGGGGACAACATTAACATTCCATGTGTCATAATCTTGTCTAGTCCTCTTCATTTGAATTATGGGACTACTTGCAGTTCTGTTAATTATAAATACAGGATTAGAAAAAAGGGACCATGCAGGCACATCCTGATTGTAATGGGGTAGGTTGGCATGTATGCAAATCGGTTGCACCCCCAAACCATGAACACATGCAGATGACCATTATTGTTTGAAACGGTGGAAACTGCTTAATAGGCAGACCAGGTTCTTGAAAAAAAGTTTATAGGAATGGGTCCAGGAGTCCGAGTTTATTACAATTTCCTCGTCCACTATTGAGGCTAGACCAAAAGAGGTGAGTAGGAATGGGTGGGATCCTCTCCATAAACATTTAGCAAAGTTATGTGTTTCAATATTTTTGATAAGAGACAGAAACTATGTTTGTTGTGTGGGTGACCCACACACTTGGCAGCTTTTACAATTGCGGCATTCATGTGTATTAAAGTCTATCCTCTTGCCTGTGTTTCCCACACAACCAACTCATCTGTCCCTCACCAGAAACATTCGGGCAGTGAGGAAAGAAATGAAGATAGGCAGTGAACACAGCTCACGTAGGAACTAAAAGGGCCCACTGGTAACAGACGGTAGCCAGGACAAAAGATCAACAGTGTATCTAGGAGAAAAAAGATATGCACTTCAATATCACCAGCTTCCACACAAAGTATAATGATGCATATGCCATATGCACCCCATATTGCATAACATGGAACCGCTCTGCCTATAATGAATTCTAGATAAGCCACTCAAGCGCCAACACGGGACATCAAGAAAATGAAAGTGACAGAAAAGTCACATCGCAGGCGACCCAGAGAAAGGAACTGCTCACTCTCCTAACAGTACAAACATGCTTTAGTCATTTGAAACGCAACAGGCAGTAGTCTGAAACAGATATGTGAAAAGACTTGGCAAGATGCTCAAACAATAACAAAACGCTATGCTATAATGCTTATGCTTTGATCAAGCTATGCCTTGAGGAAGTGCCTAGGCGGTGGTGAAACACGTGTAAACCAGAGCACTACTGAACAGGCCTCAATACAATATAGAACGTCCTGTCACCTTGGAGGCCATTTCCCTTATGTTGTTCACTTTGCTGAAGCGTGAATGGGGTGTTTACATGGGAAGAAATTCAGTTTCCCCTGGGCTCCAAGTAACTGATTGCAATGCGTATGCATCCTGTTGCATATCTCTCTGCTGACACTATTGTCCTGTATTCCCTTTGCTTGCTTACCTCACCCTCTTCAATCTACTACCCGAACTGTACACTTAGAATGTACCTTTTGTGAAACTTGTTGTGTTTCTCTGATGGACTGTTAGGTTATGATCCTCAGAACAAGGAGACCACCAAAATGTGTGCCTCAGTCAATACATATGGTTTCGCCTTAAATGACTAAAGCTATCGAAGTCAGTAAGGCATTCCTCATCTGACACTCGGATATTAGCCAGAAATGACTTTCCTCATCTTGTTAGATACCCAGAGAGCATCAGAGATTCGGAAAATGTCAACAGGAGGCATAGTTCGACCCAATGTCATCTCTGGAATTCCTTAAATTCGGTCACACCACTCCTTGACTCCTGATGCGGCATTGATTGCTGTACTTCAGGGATGCAATACACCCACTTAAATCAGTTACCCACATTTTTTCCCCAGAGCTCAGCCTTTGAGTGGAAAAACTCCACTGCCGGGAGAGGAGCGGTGGTGGTCTGTCAGGGGGGGGGGGGGGGAGGCATCCGAGGAACGGTAGTGGTCTGTCAGGGGGGGGGGGAGGCATCCGAGGAACGGTACACAATAACCTAGTACCACCAACTAGAGGACCCAGGTGTTATTAGTCATTTCTTTCCATCTGTCTACGAACCCTGAGACTCATCCTCCAACCTGAGAAACATAAGGGGAGACCTTAAAGAGATTTTTGAGCTGTGGATGCTGCCAATGTTGAGGCTGAGGCCGACTGGCCCTAAGGTGCTCCTCTGTCCATGTGGGACTTGCCCTTGCTTGGCCTGGGTAGCAGCGCCCTCTTAGGGAACGTGGGGTAACACCGGAAACCTCTTTCTCTAGAGATAAAAGAGAAAGCCAGTTTGGCTGGCAGCTGTACCGTCAAACCGAGCAACTTCGCTGGCAGTTTTGAGTCCTTACATTTCTCTAGAAACTCATCGGCTTTTGGCTCAAACAATGCTTACCCGTCAAACACCAGGTCAAGCGCTAGGTCAAGCAGCTCTGCCTGGACATTTGGTGAAAAACCTGAGCTCCTAAGGCAAGATTACCTGCGCATCACTGCCTGTGTGCCCATAGCACGACCTACACAGCGTCCAGCCCAGCTTGGAGCACCTGCGATGATGTTTCTTTTCGATCCTTCACAATGTCTATGAAGCCATCCCTAAGCTCACTTTCCGGGAAGTGGCCGGTGGTTTCTCTGATGGTTCGCTACAATACGTGGGAATATTTGGCAAAAGCACAGACTGCTTTTTGCACTTTCAAAGTCTTGCTCCCCGAGATTAACACTTTTTTCACGAGGGCGTCGACCTTTGACTCCCTATTCGTTAGGAGGTTAGATTTAGTCGAGGGCCTCGAGTTCACTATTGTGCCTTGCACTAGAAACCGTTTGGGGCCAGATTGTGCCATCAAAAATGTCGCCACCTTAATTCTTTTTTTTGCGTAAGCTCAGCATCCATTAAGCATGGATGTTGCCAGAGACGGATGAAGGGCTCCATGATGGCGGCATTGAAAGGTAAAGCACGTTCCGCTTGCAGTCCTCAGTCGAGAATACTAATCGGCTCATATAGGGGAAGCGGCTTCGACAGAGCGCTGAGGCTGAGATGGCCACAACCCCCTTGTCGACCACCTAAGGGTACTGGGCATTCCGGTGCGTATACGGGTCTGCCTGTTATAACTTCACATCGGAGAACCCTTCAAGCCCACTCACGTCGTTGTAGGCCTGCCGCCAACTCCAGTGGACCCACTTGGTCAGTCACAGAATTGAGCAACGCGGTCCATGGCTGCGCTGACTAGCTGCGCCATCCAACAAGGGATTGGATCCCCCTCGTCGTTGAAAATAAACCGCATAGAGTCAAAGAAATCTGACCTAGACTCAGGCACTAAGACCCAGACATGCAGTAGCTCCTAAAATCGTGGGGTGGGATCTTGACGTGACCAGAGGCCGGTGCCAATGTTGGTGCCACCGGCGTTACAGGTTTCTTTCCCCAAGGGCGAATGGTCCACCTTAATGCCGGACGAACCGGGTTCAGTCGGAGCCAACTCCGCCAAAGTCTGTCTAGCCATGGCCTTCTGAATTACCTGCATCATTCGCTGCTGAAACTCTTCCCACTCCTCCTTCGAAGCCCCCTTCACAGTGTCCTTAGATGAACCAGAGTCGCACCTGCGCCCAAGTTTCTGCTTCTTGTGTTATAAGGAAGACGAGTGGTGGCATGCACTGCGGGCACGTGACCACTTCTTAATTTTTATGGCACCTGCCCTTCCATTCCTTCTCGGGTAGGCCCCTCTGTCAGGTCCCGTGAATTTCATGATCAATTTAGCCAGTGAATTTGAAGGGGTTCTGCCAAGAACCAGCTAAATCGAGCGTTCCTTTACTGCCGTGCAGTTCGTGGCTAGACAGGAACCCCATTGATCAATTTTATGTCCGACGCTAGGACACAACACACAAATAGTGTGTGGATCAGTGAGGAACATTTAGGAGATACAGTCCCTGCAGCGCTTGAGACCGGACAGTTTAGGTTCTGGCCAGTAAGGTTATTCGAATTACAAAACAAAATTGAAAAGATAGGGCCGTGTTCCGATTAGAAAACGGAAAAAAGGAACCGAGGTAAGGGGGGCATGGTGCATCCATTAAGTACAGCGAACAATGTCACATCCGTCACAACGTCACAACACGAGGACTGACCCAATCGAACACGAAGGAGTTGAGAGTCGACGACGAGCCGCACTACGACCCATGTTGACATTTTCTGAGAAGCTGACGCTGGATGGGTATCCATCAAGATGAGAGAATGCAATCCATTTAACCCAATATTACGTCAACGCACATCCAAGAAAGAGACGCATGTTGTCTTGATAGATGGACACAAATATGTGTTAGCCAAATAAAAGTATAATATCTGCAAAACCATGCGTTTAAAAAAAACCTGTACTTTGTCTAGCGAGAACTGTGTTCCAACCACTTTTCGCCAGCTTTTGCAGTCGGATCTAGTTCTCCCATTTAACGCTCTGCCGACTACCCTACTAGACCTTTTCCGTTTCCAGACAGCTTTTCACGATTGTGAACATCAGAATTCTGCTCCCTTGTACAATTAACCTCCAAGAAGTAAACCCAGTCAGTCTCTAAACATATCTGAAAACACATTTAATCACTGAACGTGAAGACGGTTGTTTTGCACGTTGGTGCGTTACAAATGACCAATAAAATATAACATTTAACACATTTAAGGAAGCAATCCCAAAGGGTTAACAGACTTAGTCAGCAGCATCGTGTCAAGTCGATTATGGTACCATCGGTTGCAAGTCAAAATTATTTGAATAATTGTACAATGTTATTTAAAAAAAATAGTTTACTATTTGTTTAATTTAAACATATCAGCAAATCTCAAGTTTCCAGTTTCATCCGAAACTGTATTTCATATCTAGGTTATTACTTGACATCAATATCTTCTAAGGAGTGCAAAAGAAATTTTTAATTGTCATATTATAAATAAAAGCAGAAACAATTCAAAAGGCAGAGACGTGTGATTCAATGTCTAAAACCAACAAACGAACAGACAATTATCCTATACATAAACTTAAATGTCGTTGATCCTTACCTTAAGAATGTTTTGGGTTTCATTCCACTTGTTTGTCCACTCTTTAGTTAGTTCCTTTACCTAGAAGAAATAGTCATATTCACTTAAAAGAAAAGCAAATTAAAAACCGATTATTTCAACAGCCACAATAAGACAGACCAGTCTAATTAATGCAGAATGGGGGCATCTGAAAATAATGGCATTTTCTCTGTTAAAAATGCTAGTTCCATAAACCTACTTTTTTACAATAATGAGCCAGCAGGCTACTTATGGTGGTGGATGTGCAGAATGGTGTAGGTAACTGTACAGATGGGATTCTGGGAAATCGTGTCATTAGGTTTAAAGACTTTCTTGTTTGAATGTTAGGCTCATGTGTCTTCCAAAAGTTTCATAATACAGAAGCAAAGTAGTAGGTGATTTTTGTAGCATATCAGAAGCACATGTCACCTAATGCCTCCGACTAATGTTATGTGGATATGTTACAGAAGGAAAACATATTAACTGAAGAAGGCATGCCTTGTTAGTTTTGGCACAGTAAGCGCTGCCTATCCAAAACAACTGTCATGGGAAATCAAGATAGTAGAGAGATCAGTTGTGATCAGAAACAGCCTCTGTGTGGTGTTTGGCTTTTTATGCATCCAACACTATCCTAGTCGCCATTCCCACCCACTACCTGCCACTTTCCAATACACACGCCCATGCCATCTCTCTGAGACAAGAATGTGCCTTTAAGGGGACACCAGAGTATTTTCTAAGCAGTCTTCTGAATGTGTATAGCTTCATTGCGACTGTAAACCAGCCTGTGGTGTAATAAACATTTCTTAACAGGGTGTGCCTTCAGCCACTTGAATTATAACCAATATGTGTGTCTTTCACCTGCTCCTTGCACTGAATTCCTGTTAAAAACAAACACTGGCAAAGCCAACAGTTTTGACTTGGCATTCAGAAAGGCCCTCAAAACCTGGCTCGTCCCTTCTCCCTCTTGAAACCCTCTAACACTCTCGATAGGCGCACAGGAACTCTTGACCAAAACACAACACTCCTATTCACCATTACCCCACGGATGCCGGTGTAACGTCACTTTTTGCTAACTGTCAGAAAATCCTATCGGTAGGAAAATCTGACAGGAATTGTAATGTCATTTTTTGCTACCTGTCAGAGAATCCTACTGACAGCAGGCATTGGGCAGCCCATCCAGGGGTAGGAAAAAGTGACAGGTAGGAAAATCTGACAGCCTGACCTGTCATTTTTTCCTACCCGTCAGAAAATCCTACCGACAGCAGGCATTGGGCAACCCACCCAGGGGTAGGAAAAAGTAACGGGGTAGGAAAATCTGACAGCCTGACCTGTCATTTTTTCCTACCCATCAGAAAATCCTACCGACAGCAGGCATTGGGCAACCCAACCAGGGGTAGGAAAAAGTGACTGGGTAGGAAAATCTGGCAGCCTGACCTGTCATTTTTTCCTACCCGTCAGAAAATCCTACCGACAGCAGGCATTGGGCAACCCACCCAGGGGTAGGAAAAAGTGACGGGGTAGGAAAATCTGACAGCCTGACCTGTCATTTTTTCCTACCCGTCAGAAAATCCTACCGACAGCAGGCATTGGGCAACCCACCCATTTGTTGATGGGTAAAGGAATGACCGTAAGCGCCACGTGTGATGTTTGTCACTCAAAGACCAGACGCCAAACTCTGCACTGAGCAGACAGACACTGAGCAGACACAGGCAGTGATGTAAGCACAAGGAGTCCATATCAAATATATAATGCTGAAATTCAGCACCAAAGTGTGAAAAATAGTTCAGTTTGTTTCAACATTACCAACAGCATTAACATTGGTCTGGTTCATTCTGTGTGTCCAGTGGGAAAATGTCTGAGTGGAGACCTTCCAGTGGCAGTGCAGTAACAATGGGAGCAGACTTGCTGGCCAATAGCTTAGCATTCTTCATGAAGCAGCAATACGTGTCTTAACCTGTAACTACCACCGACTGAGATTGCTGAATTTGGGTGTTGGCTCCAGGAAAAGCAGGAACACAGCACCCCCTCCCCCACTCCCCCCTCATCCTTATGCCCCATACAGGTCCTGACTGCCGCCAATTTGTCCTCCAGGTCCCTCTGTTTCTTTCTCCCCACGCCCAATCGACTTTGCTTGTCTTTTCCTGTGCCCTTATGCCACAAGAGTCAACCCTGATCCAAAACCCTCCTTCCCTAATCCCTGAATCAGTCCCTCCCCTTACCCTCCACAATACCCCCCCTTTAAGCCCGCTGCCTGCTCCTTTTTCATAATCCCTACCACTGCTTCTCACCAACTTTGAAGTCAGTAAGCCTTCACAAAGAAATTATTTCCGTTATGGTTTGGTCCTTAACGAAAATAATTTCTTTATGAAGTCAGAGTGACTTCAAGAAGAAACAATGGGCATCATTACGGGTTTAGCGCTAACCGTGCCGGTGCTACCGGCAGGTTGCCGCCGGACCCGTAATGATTTACTGGTGCCTGACCCTCTTCCCCCCGTCGCCCCCAAACCTACGGATTAGCTTAACTTGGCTTTGCTTAGCGTGTGATGTCTACTTGAGCACAGTTTTGCAGAACACTTGGATAATAAGTATTTCTAGAACAGCCGAGAACTTTGCTTCATACGTCAGAAACCTAAATTACTTTGCACCTTGTTACACCCCTCCCCCCCCCACACTAGGTACATGGGATAAATATTCCACTAATTCAAAGGTATATTGTCCAGTCGGGTAATTATGTGATTTGCATTGACAGTCACTGTGCGACTGGTTTTCTGGCCAGTTTGCGCCAGCCTGCCGAGCCACTTCGCCAAGCAGCTGAAAGCTTCGGCCAGTCTTTTGACCGGGTTGTTAAAAAGATCAGTGCTGTTGAATAGATCTTCTTTAACTTGTGCAGTTTGGATCACTTTCGTCAACCTTATCCCATGAACCCCCTGACAGTGCCACAAAAGGAATGAAACCCCACATGCCACTGTGTACTGACAAAATGAAAACAAACGGCCAACCCTTAACCAACCTATTCCAAATTGCCAACAGTCAAAGGCGCACAGCCGCAACAGAGAAAGTGTGGGCCCTTTCCTTGTAACTCCCTTTCTAGTTCGTCATTCTTAGTTGACTGTGGTGTGTGTCAATGGGCCGTGCTACCCGGAGCCCGATTGGCGCGTTAACAACGCTATGCATGCCTAATGCCCCATCCTTTAATTCTGCATGACACCAATATTGGCAAGTACCTTTTCCACTCTCGGTTAGCCTGGCACATGAAATCACGGAGACCGCATTTTGCTATAACCTCACCATGTATGCCTATTGCCCCCTTGCTTAATTATGCCTGGCACCAGTATTGGCAGGTAGCCTGGTGCATGATTATGCAGCTTGGGACTGCCCGTTCAGAATGTTCCAATTAGGTCTACACATCCATCTCACTGGAGCTCTGTGCCCCTATGCACATGCACGTTCTCAATGTCACTGGGCCTAGTAAAATCGCTGTTTCGTTCCCCCCTTGTCATGGCAAAACGTGTAAACTTCGCACAAGAGAGGACCCCCGCACCTGTGAACGGTCCTACAAGACCCCAATACACAAGTATTAACACCTCGAAACTGTGATGGAAACCACAAATGCTACTTCCAAACAGTAAACACGCTTCCCCACAGATACAGGGATGTAAGCAGACACTGATAGCATATCATAGCATCGTCCATTACCCTCCAGGCAGAAGCAGAAAACACATAGGCACAGTACTGCCACTTCCAGGCAGACTCCGGAAACACATATGCACATTACTGTCACCCCTAGGTGGACTGGCCTATAGGGAACTCTGGACATTACCCATTGGGCCTCTGCCCCCTGGCCCTCTTTATGTGGCATTCCCACATTTTTCGTAGGAAAAGCCTTGGGCTTGCTGAAAATGAGTAATATGGGACCACTGTGAATATTACTTCCAAAGCCTCTTTTAGTTCCCAGTCCACCCCTGCAGTGCCATCTACGAACAGACCAAAAGCATTTCATACGCAATAACTGACACTTCCAAATAGATTCGAAAATCTTGAGCGGTCGGAGGCAGCGCTTAGAAACAGATCACCAAACACTAGCTGTCTACGCCCCACAGTATGACGACGAGCTGCGGCCATTTTTGCTGTTGCAAGCAGCGCAGGATACCGTACCATGCAACGGCGTGAGCTTTGGTAGCGCCTTGCAGCTAAGCATCATAAGCGCTATACAAAGAAGCCTAAGAGCACATCTTCATGCACTGCTCTGGTGCCGGGTAACATGGCACTGCCATTTGCAATGGCCTACTGGAGGCACATGTTCTCTATGCACTGGTTAATAGGTGGCCATGTGTTTCTCGTCAGTGCAGCTCAAATTTCTGTGCTCGTGCGTGGGCGCACAGGTCACTGCAAAACGTCTTGCATTAGTGCAAAATTGATGCCAACGGGCAATCTAACCTTTGGTGTTTACGTTTAAAGTTAGGGTTACCATCCCAGGTACAACTCAATCTCTGTGGACCAGTTCGTTTCCAGCCCCTAGCCTTCCTTTTGAAAACCGTGATAATCTGCTAAATGTCATTGAAGTAAATGAATACCACAACTCCCAGAATGCATTTGGTTCTTACACAAAACCCAGACCTGTCTGCATTTAGTGATCCAATGTATATACCATGCCCTAAACCTCAAAGGCGCACTGCCTTGGCGAACATTCTACAAAACATGATGAAAAGTTTCTCCTCTTTCTCATTCCCGAATTCTCCCCCCACTCCACTCTTGCTCCGCCTGCCCATAACTCACTACGCCCTCTACATTCCAGATTTCTTGATCACCACATCTTGACGCCACTAAGTCCCTCAACCCCCACTACAACCTGAATTCCCTGCCGCACACACCCTGGTCCCTGGACCACGTCTAACTACGCAACCTGGCTAGGTGCGTTGCCACGGCCATAAACTTCAGGCGCCAAGCCATACCGGTCTCTTATTTAATGTTTCCTTTGGTGCTTTTATAGCCGGCATTTTTCGGTTAGCACTCACAATAATCAGTATAAATTCTAGCACACAGCCGAGTGCGTTTTAACGGTCAAAAGCCCATGCACTCCAGAACGTACAATGACCTGTAACGTCACTTTTTGACACATAGAAAAAAGTGACGTTACAGCGGCAGGATTCGCAGTGGCATACCATGACAAATACTCATCCTTCCCCCACAACCTCTCACTGACAATCGTACATCACCCCCTCACCCCAACTCCCATCCCTCCTATCCCTTCTCCCGCTGCCCAGGAGACCACAACTAGCAAGACCAGCCAATCACATTGGAGCTAGAAAAACAACAATGAAACCGAACTCTATCGAAGCTTACGGTATGTATACCTTGCACCATGTCTGTTGACACATGCCGCAGGCATGGCCACCCATCCATGCACCCCAGAATGCATTTATGGCTATGCTATTCTGGTCTAGCAGAACACATATCCGTCCACACTGAAACCCCTGACGTACCTCAACACCTCTGCCATTAGTATACAGTGACAACCTACAAAAAAATGTCACTCGAGCTGGGCACACATCAAATCTCCGGCACCTGCATTCTATCCTAAATCACCAACAGCATCTGCCCACGTGCCTGCCCTCTGGGTTGCTTAACGGAGCCTAGCCAGCCCACCCAAGTCCTAACCTGGCAGAATGCACACATGCATCTTTAATTTAACTCTTAGAAACTCCCACACATGGACTGCTGTCACTGAGGGTGTTCCAACCACAAAGCGCATTGAGGCCATACAAATGGGGAAAGGGCGCTAGATAAATGAGGACTACAATACAATGCAATATAGGCATTAGAAAGGCATTTCCCACTGGCATAATATGCGCAGGAACTAACCCATTTGCGAGCTGTTGCCATCATATGGGCATGTAGTAAAACTATGCTATGTCAGTGCCTGGGAAATGTCCAACCCGTGCTAACAGAAAAGTCAAAACGGTTGCTTTGCCAATTCTTATTCTATAAATGTTTGGAAGTGGTTTGAAACGGTTATGTAATGTACTTTTCATCCCACGCTAGCATGGTATGATGCAATATTCAGGCTTTAAATCTACTCAACAACTGCAGTATCATGTTTACACCCATCCTATCTATATAATCTATATTCTCTGACGACGTCTGGTGCATTGGGAACTGAAAACGTGCACAGTCATCCTTACCCGGAGACTCAGCCAAAATGCTGCACAGAGAAAGGAATCATTGCTGAACAGCCCCCAGAGTGACTGATGTGGCAGGTATTCTATCCTCACAAATCCAGAGGTGGTCAGAGTCAGTATATATGGTTAAATGTTACAAACATTTTAATGTTAGGGTAAGTGCAGGGGAAAATGAAATGAGCATTAAGCCTAGTGGGCGTTATATACTTCATTATTATGTACTGTGGCGGGTTGGGAGAAGGAGTCGGACACATTGAGGACATTCTGAATTCTCTTTAATGAAATTACAGAAATAAAGTCTATCTTTCCCTATTGCCAGAGCGAATACCCTGCCTATCTAAATGAACTAAAAGGTGCTTGTCAGGAAGTCCAAATTAAAAATGTTCTCCATCCAAACTAACTCTACCTGACCCTACCACTATACATATAACTAGATTAAATAGGCCAAGAGAATGTCTTTCTTGCCCTGGTCTTTTCATCTCTTCTGATAGTGTCTTCATATAGAAGGTTCTCCTTGGTACCAATATTTTTTATGTAATCTTCTTGGATAGCCTCTTCGAAAATACTGTGAGGATTTGTGATTTCTGTGGTATACTTAAAATATCTTTCCTTCGGATATATTCTCACACTCTTGTCTAATCTCGCAGACTCTTCCCAGTCTTTTAATTACAGCTTTCCAAGTGTGGGTTTTTCTTGGTCCCTTTTTAGGTCTTCCTTGTCATGGATTCTCTTTCTTAGTTGGTCTTCTCTTTTATCTTGTTCACTTGACAATCTTATTTCCTGGCTCTCATTTCGTGACTCTATGTTGGGCTTTCTCCAGTCTTCAACTCTGAAGGCATAGGGTATCTTCCGTTCATCCCAGAGGACTTGTTTCCAGCCTCGGTCTGTTCCCCAGTTGGATCCCTCTTTCATAGTTTTTCACATCTCTTGTTAACTGTTCTTTCGAGTGACAACTCTTCCTCAGTAATGGGACGGGTTTCTCGCTTCACGTAATACCGGTCTTCCTCTACCAGGAAATTCGTTACTTGCTTTCTCATGTTTTCACTATTCCAATTATACAGTCTTAGGCTTAATGTCTCATCCTTAGGACGAGTTTCTTAATAGAATGATGCCCCGGCAGCCTCCCGCATCTCCCAGTTCCCCTGGTACCTCTCTGAATGCAGGAGACGTTTGCAAGGTTCGGGTCTCACTCGGGCAACTCTCTTTGGTATCTGGCTTCTCGCTCTTCACTCTAGCAGGCTTCCCGTTCTCCGCTTCTCATTGGGCTTCTGCCGTACATATTCCTGTGATCCTTTTCACAATGATTTCTTCGCCATTGCATACTCCAGGCCTCCAGCACTGGTGTTCTTCGTTCACTCGAAAGTCACAGGCTCTGCAACCTGTCTCAGCTCCGCCTCCAGCAGGCATGATGACGTCAGGGGGCTTCCCCTGCATACAATACTCTGACTCTCCTTCTCCGACTCGTCCCAGTTAAATACACGTCTCTCCTTCAAGAAACATCTCTTTTTTCATATTGGTAGCTTGTAGCATTGCCTTCAGCCAAATGTAAAGATACCACATTGTTCCTTATGTCAGATAGTCCCCATATGCCGCTGGGGTAGTTGGTCTACGGAGTTCATAAAAGAAACGGGAGTCCTTGTCCCCAAAGGCTGAGTCTCTACCAATGAGGTCCCACATGACTCGAACCCCAGAGAGTGTCTTGCAGAGAGTGTGCCCACCTCCCTAGCCTCAAAGGGGGTGGCTCCCCCTTAGGGAAAAGGGATGAATACCTACAATTTGTCACAGGACCCAAAATGCTCTTTGGTTTTATGCAAAGCAGGCTACAACTCTCACATAGCTGTCAACTTTTCATGGCCCTTGGGCAGGTGAAAACAGCCGATTTTGCATTTGGCGGATGAAAGCCCATTGATTCCTATGGGCGTGTAGGGAGCTTGACGGGTGAGAGAGCTGCCTAAGTGGCGGGTGACACCCGACAACAGCATGTGAGTAGAGAGGTATGCTCTCACTGGTGTTATTTGTTCAATTCCCCTTTCTCGTAGGGATATTTCGAAACAGTACTGTGATTGCACCACACTGTCCAGCTTGGAATGATAACCTATCCAAATGTAATGAATATGGTTATTGGAGGTTTTCATAATGTGCTTTTCTTAGTAAGACAAGTGTAACATTCTTATAACGATTACAATATGCACTGAAAGGCATACTAAAATATTAAAAAGACAGTTTCAATATTAGTACAATTAAACTGTTTCCTTTTATAAACATAGTTACATTAGCAAAATAACAGTCCTCTATCCCTCAAGAGAACGGTTTGTTTTTTTCTTCTGGCTGTGCAGTTGTCAGCAATGGCTGGGGTGGTTTAAGAAAACGCGCACCTGAAGATGACTCTCACCTTGAGATAAAGAGAGACAAAGAAAGAGCACAGAGTGCGAGTGAGAAAGAGTGCAAGGTCATAGGATAACCCGTGCTGAGCTAGTAATACTGATTGCAAATTGTAAATAAAAGAATCATGTTATCCAATTCACACTGTCGTTTCAGAAGTTAAACGCTTCAGAGTAGGGCAACTGGCATTGCATTTTTTCGGGATAATATCGTGAACCAAGAGTAACTTCTTAAATCGACACAAAGCCATGACTAGACACAATGTCACTGATATAAAATGCTATTTATGAGGCTCAAGAGGTTTGATCAATGTACTCGAGGTTTTCACGTGGATATGGTATTGGGCAATTCAATTAGGATTTACTCACTCTGACAACACTATTAGAGCCTATCTCTCAGTTCTTTACTCTTATATTTTTTAGAAATGGCCTTGAAAACCATACAGCTACAGTCCACATTGCCTCAGAAAAACATCCACCTTTACTTTGTTCACTATTGATGTTCTATATATTTTCCACAAGACAGTGATGCAACATCAAAAAAGGCTTCATGCATTGGGCCCTTATAATGCCTGTCTGAGGATTAAGAAAAAGTGATCTTCTATCAGTAAAAGTACACAATCGTTGAGTCAACATTACTATGTTTTCATCATCAAGCAATCAGAGAGTCTGGACATAAAATGACCAGTCTGAGGCCTATGTTTTAATATGTATATGACCCCCTGGATGCTGCTTTGTCAGAGGCCTATCCTGATACCCGCAAGATAGATAGAGGAACATAATGTGTTACTGTTTTACATCACCTTGCCAAATACTATGACATCTAGTCAATGTTATGCTCAGACTATGAAGTCGATTCTCTCAGGTAGACAATTGTAGAGACTTTATGATTTTCTTTATTTGGGAGTTAGATTTAGAGAAAATCTTGTATGGCAACTTTCAGAAACAATCTTGTTTTATGGCACAATTGAAATGTGAGAGGAACCTTTGGTTTGGCAACATGTTTGGAAGTTGCATGCTGGCCTTCATCTGGGGAGTTTATTAGGCTGAATCACTGCCTAGTGCCTAATATGGCTGTGTGTGTTGTAATGTTGCCAGGACTGTGACAATATCAAGGTGTTTGATAAAAAGTGCACCTGCTACCTTTGCCATCTACACCAGTCAAAATTTTATATAAAGAAACAGGCCTACTGTTTGCTTAGGTCCCAATCCGGAATAATGAGGCAGTGACGTCAACCTGTAGTACAGTAACAATGAGTACCAAATGAGTCAGCATCAGTATACTTCTACATCTCACTCTCTTTATATTGGTCTTTGGAAATCTCAATCTGTCTGTAACAAGACTTCATTTAACTTTTACTTCCTTCTTTGCCATTCTCCCTCTCTTGTCCTTATTACTCTTACAGAAACTTGGATTTGTCTCCGACTCTGCAACCCTTGCTGCCCTTCATGACCCTGCCTACACCTTCACCCACACGCTCCACGCAACTTGCAGGGATGGTGATGTAGGACCGTTCTCATCTTCCAAACTTCCTGTCTCTACTGCTGCCCATCTCCTGCTATTTCTTTGAATACACTGTCTTCACCATCACTGCTCTCTATGGCATTCATATTAGATCTGTCTCTCTCTCTCTCTCAGCCACCTGGTGCCACTGGTCAATTTATTGATCACCTCTCTCCACTGATTGACTCCCTTCCTCCCCATCATCATCTCATTGTCACTGATGACTAACTTAGCCTCTCTCTCCACGCCTCTAGCCACTGACTTGAGCTCTCTTCTCCTTAACCACTCACTCTCCTCTGTCCACTCTCTGCCCACCTATTTATGTGGTAACTCCCTTGACCGTATTATCAACTCTCCGCCTCTGATATGTCCACCACTCCATATCCTCTGATCATTCCATCATCTTTGCCTCAATCTCCACTCCTACTTCCACCCCTCTCTCTCCATCTACCTCTCCCATTACCAAGTGCAAGTTTCCTTGCTCCAAATTCCCAATACACCTCCCTGGCCTACTCCTCTCTCTCCTGCAATGCAAATGTCACTGTTCCATCTAGTGATTAGGACTTCACTAACTTTAACGCTGCTCTTAACACTCCCTTCTCCTCTTACTACATTTACTCCTAAACTCCCCCCTCCACAGCCTTGGATCATACCTACCATCCGCCCCCTGAAAACAACGAGGAAAAACCTAAGCACGTGGCAAAGATCTAGACACTCCTCAGATGTCTACCTGACAGCTCTTCAAAACTATTCCCCAGCTCTCGATTCTGCAAAACGTGACTTTTTACCATTTGTTCATTTATTTGACATTTGTATGGCGCCTATACAGCAAAAAGTGTTTCCAGGCACCACAAGACAAAAGGGAAGGGGTAACAGGGGAGGATAACAACAAAAAAGTGTCCTACTAGGCCTTGTGACATTCTGTTCATGCACATGCAGTAAGCAAAGTTCAGGTGGGTGGGGGTGAGGCACCAGGGCTGAGGCAGGGTAAGTGCTAGGGCTCATGCTGAGGAAAGAGATCCACCCCTGACTCCATGCTTGGCAAAGCATTTGACCTGCACAGAGTTAGAGTGAGAGGACCGAAGGACTCTAGCAGAGAGGTATTTAGGGAGGGATATAGTACAGTCCCAGGCCCCAGAAAGCTTTGTGGATGATGCAGAGGGTCTTGAATTTGATCCTTGCAGCCACCAGGAGCCAGTGGAGAGACTTTAGAGTCCAAGGATAAGTCTTGCAGTCCTATTCTGGATTAGTTTCCGAGGGCAGAGGGAGGAAAGTGGCAGATTGAGGAAGAGGCTGTTGCAGTAGTCCAGCCTGGAGAGAACCAAAAACTCTCGAGACATTGAGTTTCTGGGGGAAGGTGAGGAAAGGGAGAAAGCCTCCGAGGAGGTAGAGCTGAAAGTGGGCGTTCTCGGCAAGGTCCGCGATATGAGATGAGAAGCAGAGAGAAGAGTCTAAGATGACTCGAGGTGTTTTGCCTCATAAAAGGGTGAGGGGAGGGGGACCAAGGAGGACAGCTAGAGATAATGTGATCTCAATCATCTCAACCCAAGCATCTACAAAAATCTCTCAACTGAATTCTTTCACCTCCTACACCCTCCATCTCCTCTTTCTGGTAATGATCTAGCTCACTACTTTGCTTCAACATGTCCAGCATTCAAAATACCCTCGCAAAGTACCTTCTATCCCCCCAGCTGCTCACCTTTCTCCACCACCTCTAAACTCTTTTCCTGATAAAATGTCTTCCTTTGCACCTACTAACCCTGATGAGATGCTTGACCTTCTCTTCAGGACTATCCCTTCATGTGCCCTCATCAACTCTTTATCCCCACACATAGTGAAACTCATAGCTCCCAGTGTTGCTCCACATCTTACTGCCCTCTCAACTCCTTTCTTGGCAGTGTCACATTCCCATCATCCTACAAGTTGGCTACTGTCATCCCTAGCCTTACAAAACCTGGAATATATCGCCACTGTCCTGCCAACTTTCATCCTGTCTCTCGACTATCTCACTAGTCCATAATCCTAGTGCAGGTTATAACCGACTCACTGAGTTCCTTGACAAACACAAGCTACGCGATCCTCTTCAATCTGGCATCCAACATCTGCACTCTACTGAGTGTGCTCTCCTTAATGTCAGCAACTACATCTCTCCCATTCATCATGATAACTGTTAATCTATTCTTATTCTTTTCAACTTCTCGGCTGCCTTCGATACAGTCAACCATTCTGACCTTCTCTCAGCACCACCTATCCTGGGTATCAGTGACACGCCCCTGGCTTGGTTGGCTTCATATCTCACCCCAGACACTTGCAGGTGTCCTGGAACAGCCTTCCCTCCCCACAATCCCCCCTCTTCCTGTTGGCGTCCCCAAAGGATCAGTCCTGGGTCCAGTTCTCTTCACTTTCTATACTTCAGCTCTTGGCACCTTGATCTCTTTCTATGGCTTCTCCCATCAACTATTCTTCTCCTTTCCCTCTTTATCTGACAAGCTATTGTCAAAAATGTCTAACTGGATGGCATCTCACTCGCCCATGCTCAATTCCACAAAGATTGGAGGTCTCTACTCCCTATCCAAACAGGCTATCTCTTCCTCTCCCCCTCTTCTATTCTTCTCTCCCGACTACCTTCCCTACTCTGCTCAAAACCTTGGTGTCATCTTCGACCCATCTCACAACTTCTCGCTCTTCATATCCAAACATGCCATTGAGGCCATAATTAATCTTCTTCCCTTCAACACTGCTAAGCACCTAATCTCTTCTTTAGTACTCTCTCGATCCGGCTACTGTGACAGTCTACTCTATGATCTTCCCAACTTTGCTTGTTATCCTCTCAACAAAGACCTCCACTTTGACATCCGTACACTCTTCAAACTTCCCTGCTTCACCTCCAACTCTCCAGCCAGGTGTCAGTTAGGTTGGATATCTATCAGACAGAGCAAAGTATAAACTCTTTCTCCTCATCTTCAAAACTATACATAGATTTGCCCCACCATACCCATCGGCCCATCTCACTCCCTACTCTCCTCCTAGGATCATGCATGGCTCACCTCCTCACCAGCTCTCGTACCCCTTGCGCTCCCTCTCATTTCTGCTTTCTTTCTCTCCTCACTCCCTTACTCTGGAATGTTCTTCCTCTCTGCACTACTCCCACTCCATCTCTATTTAAATCCAACCTCCTAGCTCTCGTACTTTCTGAAGACCCACTTGCATCGCATTCTACGCCACCATATCTCCCTGTTTCTCCTATCCCCTACCCCTCCCTGACAACCCCATAGCACTTATCCCTCACTCCTCCAACTTAAAACGTATCACTTCCTTCACTATCCATTTCCTATATCATTCTCTACTATCCTTTCTCCTGGTTCATGTTTCTACCTCCCCTGAATCATCTTGTCTTATATCCACATCCTCTCACCCATTGTCAAGGACACTGGTCCGCCACTCTGTAAATCAATGTAAAAAAAGTTTTGTAAGCATTTTTGTGCCAAAGTCGCATTGTTTTCTCTGTAATTTGCATTAAATAAACTGTTTGTATTAAAGGGAATGACATGCTCTGGAGCACAATGCTTGGCTTACTGCCATTCAAACAATCAATCATAACGCTAAAGCCAAATTAAATATCTGACTCTGGAACTAGTCCCTTTCCCCAAGAGAATCTGAAGCTATAGTTAACCATCTTATAAAGCATATAACCCTTAAGGGAAGGGGAGGGCAGCAAACAATGCATGTTGTGGGTTCCCATGCATGTCTTTTAACAAATTAAGGATGTAACTAGCTGCTTTTGGCCATTATTAGAGTGCAATGGGGGGGGGGGGGCAGAAAGGGGCTTAAATTCAGGCTACTATACAAACCTGTGATGGATTGTCAAGTGTATATTTATGCATTAACATATTTGCACCCTTTACTCAGAATTGCACGCCAAGTATGTGTTGACAATGTTGGACACATGCAGTTTCAGTCAGGCTTGAACTACAGTGTGAGAACTGTCTTGAGCAGTAACATCTCAGTCTTGCACACCCAAACCTTGCAAGCCCAGGCGTCATGCTGTTAAATGACTTCCTTTAGGTGGAGTTCGAGCAGAGCTCATTGGCCTTTACCGGCAGGATTCTGCTTTCACTCGCAACTGTGTCTGCGAGTCCAGTAGAAAGAGCATACATATACTCAAGCACACCACATAGGGAAGTGGAGTTCGAGCCGAGTTCATTGGAAGTTACCGAGAGCGAACGAGATAACCAGAGAAATTGGTCAGTGATTAATTCGAACATTGTCTCCTCCATTCCTGAACTAAGGTATTACCGGTAATTCTTTTGCCCAAGGGTCTCCGATTGTGGGAATACACCATACCTCCTACTCTTAGAAGCAAAGCGACAATAAGTGAAAGCAATGAAAAATTGATTTACATGCAGCCCTGAATGAAGACACATTGTGAGTCCCCAAATCCACCCCCCCCTCCGATTTGACGACCCGAGTAAACACTGACTCGCAAATGGGTGTCTCACGGTGTGGAGAAAATGGAGAGTCCTATAAAACAGGCTTGTTAAAGTATGCCAACCAAAACCACTGCTTATTTTTCTAAGCCTATCATGGAAAATCATAATAAAACTTTAAACACACCTCTATCTGATGGCACACTGATGGCATTACCATTAACACAAGAAAATGTAACAAGACCAGAGATAAATAAGCCACAAATTGGCTTGGGAGAGGATTGAGTAAATATAAATAATGAGCATTAGAAAATAAGGATGGACTGTGAAAGCGGTCACACTGTGTGGGGAGAGGAACAGAACGAAGATCCACAAGTGAAGAACACTGAAAGAAAAATGCTTGTTAATGTTATTAGAGCCCAGGTTCAAAATGCAAGTTAAACCAAGGCGTGCAAACCGATCGGGGGATCTCCTTATCAGCCTTACCGTCCAGTATCTGGATACAGAAGAGGAGGATATACATGACTCCCCCATATCAAAAGAGCAATCCTCCCCATAACAGCGACAAACTAGGCGTTTTCATACACATGAGAAAATATTTGTTTCCACAACTCTGTTCTAGATGGGAATGACAACCTTAATCAAAGTATATGATTTAATAAATGGAAAAATAAATGATCAAGTGAGTGAGAAACCTGAGGGTATTATCACTCGCAAGACACCAGGATCGGCTTTTCAGGTGGCCAGGGAGAGGCCATCGCTCTTGCATGCCAGCCCTTGGCATGGAGAACATTACAAATCTTGCAATTATGAAATAAGGTGGAATGGTCGTGTTTTTAGATTATTTATGGCGAGTGGGTTTATGGTTGGTGGTTTGGGGTCATCCGCTATCATGGAATTTGGGGGTCTTGGAACTAGGGCAGTCATAGGGGCTGTAACTCATAGTTGGCTGGGCGCGGGTCGGGGCCTGCGCTGGCCTGGCTGTTATAATCGTGCATGCTGAGGCACCTTGTACGGTCTCATGGCCTTGTGGGCCACTTTGCTTCTTGGGCTTACATGTATTTGGCAACAGTTGTAGAACAAAGGAGAGTTTCTATGGAAGCTAACAGCGTGGGTCTGTAGCTCATCACGGCCTGGGCCTATTCAGGTTTCTTTGTTAGGTTTGTGGTCTGTGTCTATCGTGCAGCCATGCAGGCCCAAATGTTTCTACCACAGCTATCTGTTTATATGCAAGTACTAAATCTAAGCATTTACATTTCACATAGTATTGTGTCCGCGCAGGGTCTCTTAGCACGCCTCCCTCCCCACTGGCACATCACAAGAGTCTTCATGGGATGTGCCTTACCCTAAAGCGCCTAGGGGGGTGGGATAGGTCCATCTCCTTCCCATCATTCCCACCTTTTGTTACTTCTATGGTAACGAACTCCTCCGCATACATGTGTTCATATCCCCTTCATACTGCAACCTTATATGGCGGGGTCTACTTTATTGGCATCCAGGCCCTACACACTGATCACAAACTTTCTCCTTTGTGCGCATATTCTTCAGGTGTGCATGTCAGATAAATAAATCCCCCCCATCTGCTAGATCGACCCATACTTGATCACAATTTTCAGGGTCAGGGGGTGGGACAATGATGGTGTGGTGTAGGCGGTCTACTTCGTCTCCACAGGGCATAGGGATCATTCGATGGAATGGCATGGTCTGTTTGTATTTCAACATCATTTGTATTGCAAGGTACCTTTGAAAACCCAATTGATACAGTCAACACTGGCTACTAGGCACGGCTTTGGCATAACATGGGAGGCCCATTTGACAGGTGCAGAAGATGACTAAGATAAACACGATGATGGGCACCAGCATTTTCACAATGGCTCCCAGCCAGGATGGGGCCCAGTCGAAGGTGAGATCGAACCAGTCACTCTTCTGTATTCCTCCTCCTTTGTCATGCATACCCCCAAGTTGTGCACGGTTGTAATTATGTGAGATAAAGACCTGATTTCTGCATCTTGTGGGGGCACGAAAGTATAACATGAAGCCCTGATCTTGGGTCAAAAGCCTCCTTCCATTGCCGTCAGTAGATCGAGGATGTAGCGGTTCTGCACTGTCATCAGTCTTAGGGCCTGTAACTCAACTTTTATGACATTTAACCCGTCTTCGGTGTTGTTTGCCAGTTGTATTAGTTCCTATCATACGATCTTGTATGCCGGGCAGCAGTAGTGAGGCAAAGCGTATCACCACTGAACTGAAAAATCTGTACTAATCTGGTATCTCAGCAAGCAGTTTGAATGAATCTTTTGATAAGTAGTTCAACCTCTTTTTCCTTCTTAGCTTCTCATACTGCCACCTTCAGGGTAAGATGTGGAACTCAGTCGATGGTAGCGGGTTTTGCTCTTTTTTTTAAAATCAAAAATGTTATTGGTTTTCAAAGTTAAAACATCATTACAAACATCTCTCAACATTCCAGGGAGGGGGAAAGGGAGGGGGGAGGAGGAGAAGGGAGGAGGGGAGGAAAGGGGAAGAGGGAGAGAAGGAAGGGGGGGAGTGCCAAGGAAGGGGAGTGGTGGGAAGAGAGCAAAGTAATCAAAAGAAACAACAATAACCATTACGCACTCAGCTTCAGGGACCTTGGTCCAACAGACCGTTGAATATCACATAGGACGATTTCATGGCACAGGGTGCTCTTAACAGAGTTAGTATTAACCTTTCAATGGGTTTCACACAGTCACAGCGGATACAGGGTCAGCCTAGGCCTTCAGCCGTCCTCTTCCCATAATTTCCCTGCCTTTTGGGGGCACCCTCTTGCTTTGTACACCCTGTGCTCCATTACCGCACATATGTCCATGTCCGTGACCCACTGGTCATAGCTGGGTGTGCGCTCCGAACCCCATAGTTGTGCGATGTTCCGCCTAAGGACTGCGAACGTGGTTGACCACAGCAGTTTCTCATAGCGGGATAAGTCAGTTTCACCGGAGACCCCCAGAAGCAGTTGTTTCGGGCACTTCTGTATCGTCTTTCCCAGAACGTTAGACAGTTTATCGCAGCATTTCCGCCAGAGCGACTGAATACTACTACACTCCCGTAGGATATGAAAAAAGGTACCTTCCTCTCGCCTGCAGCGTAGGCACTTTGGGTCCGCGGCCCTGCCCCATCGGAAGAGTGCCACTCTCGGGTAGTATGTGCGATGCAGGATCTTCAGCTGGACGAGTCGGAGTCTCGAGGAGATGGTGGTTTCACACGGGTACATCAGGGCCTCCGTCCAGTCTTCCGGAAGGAGGGGGCCCACATCTCGTTCCCATTTTGTTTTCAGGCTGGATAGTTCTGATGTTGCGAAGGAGGTTATTACAGTGTACATGGTGGAGGTGACCTTCCGCTCTACTCGATCCAGGACTATGTTACGTTCAAGCAGGGAGCTTTCGGGCAGATCTTGTGTGCTCCGTCAGTGGGCCGACCAGGCATGATTTAGCTGCATGTGATGGATCCTTTCTGTGTCCGGCAGCGAGAACCTTTCTTGCATTGTCTCGAACGTTGTCAGATTGTATTCCTGTACCACATCTCCAACGGTGGAGATTCCACGCTGGGTCCATTCGGGCCATTTCGGCAGTTTCCGTACTTCAGGAAGGTTGCAATTGTTCCACAACGGCTGGGCCAGTGTTGTTTACTCACCCCACCCCAAGAATCGAAGCGCTTCTTTCCAGATTCTCGTTATGTGGGATGCCATGTCAGATTTCAGAGGGCGGTCCAAGTCTCTGTAAAGGTGCTCTATTGGCTTGTTTGTAGTGTTGCAGCGGAAGCCCTTGATGTGCGGGAGACTCCCGTCACCATGAAGCATGTCGTTTACTACCTCCATCTGACTGGCCCAGTAGTATGATTGCATCCGGGGCAGCCCGATCCCCCCCCTCCCAGACGGACCTCTGAAGGGTCGCAAGAGCAATTCTCAGATGGCCTCCTTTCCAGAGCAGTTTCCGGAGGGTGCATTCGATTTTGTGGAAGTCCCGTTGGTCGATATACAATGGCGCATTTTGCAGGATGTATAGAAATTTCGGGAGGGTGATCATTTTAAACAATGCTGCCCTACCCATCAGTGTCAGAGGCAAGGAGATCCAATGGCGAGTGTCATCTGCAAATTTTGCCACCAAGGGGGAAAGGTTCAGGGCAGTATATTCAGTAAGGTGCATTGTAATGTGTATCCCCAGGTATTTGAATTGCTCTTTCTTGATTTGGTAGGGGCCGGTCGCCAGACTCAACGATGGAGTGTTCCCTACAGGGAAAAGGATGGACTTGGACCAGTTCACACATAGTCCACAGAATGCCTCATATTGGCCCAGCAGCTGCACGACTCTGGGGCAGGATGTATTTGGGTCCCTCAGGTAGATGAGTAGGTCATCCGCGTAGAGGGATATTCTGTCTTCCCAGGTATCGGACCACCGGAAACCCTCCCATGTTAAGTCGTTTCGCAACAGGATCGCCAGGTGTTCGATCGCAATAGCAAAAATCATGGCCGATAGTGGGCAGCCCTGCCTTGTACTCCTTCCCAGACCGAACAGTTCTGATCGCCAACCGTTGACCCTGGTCCTAGCAACCGGGGATTCGTATAGCAGCCTCACCCAACTCATGAAGTTCTCGCCAAAGCCCATGCGGTGCATAATGGTCCAGACAGCCTCCCATCTCACCAAATCGAAGGCTTTTTCAAAGTCAATTGCCAACAGGGCCAGAGGTCCCTGTATGCCGTCGGCTCTTTCCAACGCCGCGAATAGTCTGCGGAGATTCATGCGAGTTGATCTTTGTGGCATGAAACCGCATTGTTCCGGGTGGATCAAGGAGGGAATTACCTCTTGTAGACGGTCCGCTAGCAGCTTCGCCAGTATTTTAGTTTCAGAGTTGATGAGTGAGATGGGCCTGTACGAGCTACATCTGTCTGGGGGCTTGTCCGGCTTAGGGATCACTACAATTGTTGCTTCTCGGAGATCTGGAGGGAGAATGCCCTTTTCATGTGCATGGAGGTACATTTGCAGGAGCTCGGGGGCTATCACGTTAGTACCCACCCTTCGCCATAGCTCTACCGGGCAGCCGTTTGGACCAGGCGTCTTACCGGTCTGGAGCCCAGAAATGGCGGCTAGGATCTCATCCTCCATGATCTCCCGCTCCAGTCGTTGCCTCTGCGCTTCATTCAGGGTAGGAGTTTCAATTCGGTCCATAATCGTAGCGTCCATCGGGGTTGTGGATTCACTGTATAGCTCTGCGTAGTATTCCGCGAAGCCCTGGGTTATTTCCTGGTCCATCACCCTTGCGTTCGATCCGTCCACTTCGAGTCTCCGGACATGGCTACGTCCCTGCTCCTTCCTTTCCAGCCATGCCAGCATCTTGTCTGCCCTGTCACCGGTTTCATAGATCCTTGTCATTGCAGTGTGCGCTTGGCGCGCATTGTCCATCGCTATGCTTTGCAATCTTTTTTGTGCAAGTAGCAACGTCCGGTTAGAGGCGGGCGTATTTTCGTCTACATGCCTCTCCTCTGCCTGTTTGACCTGGAGCTCCACTTCAAGAATCTTACTCATGTGCAGCCTCCTTTTGGCCGCCGTCCATGATATTAGTTCGCCCCTTAGCACCGTTTTGTAGGCTTCCCATAGCGTTTCAGGGTTTGTTGCAGACTGTGTGTTTAACTCAAAATATGAGTTAGTGGTCTCCTGTAGTTTGTCTACCTGCTCAGGGTCTCCCAGATTGTAACTGTTCAGGCGCCAACATGGTGGTGGGACCCTCTGGGACGTTATAAGTAGCATTTCCAGCGGAGAGTGATCAGAGATGCCTCTAGGTAGCATGTTTATTTCCTGTGCCCTGTATAGGTCAGTTGCGGGAGTGAAGAAGTAGTCCAGTCTGGAGAGCGAGGCATGAGCCCCCGAGTGAAAAGAGTACGCTTTAGCGTCTGGGTGCAGTTCCCTCCACACATCGCACAGGCCGAGTGAGTTGGCGAACGTAGCAAGCCTAGTGGGGACTTTGGGGTTCCTATTTCGTATGTGGGATCTATCCAGGGATCCAGGGATCTATCCAGGGTAACATTCATGACTTCATTGAAGTCACCACCTAGCATCAGGCAGTCAGAGGTGTCATTGGGAATTAACAGGGTAATGTCAGTGAGCAGTGATTCTAGGAGGGTCGGTGGTGCATAGATGGGCTCTCTCTCTATCGTAGGGCTTAGGGCGTATTGCGGCCGCTACAGGTGGATATGTGCTGCCTATCATTGTGTGTGTGTGTGTACTGTGGGAAGATCTAAGGTCTGACTTGAGTATCTCTGTATGGACACAGAATTGACAGCCGTGGTGAAGGGTGGGGGGCTTATCACCCCCCTAGATCTTCCAGTGGGTCCTGCGGTGGTGGTCGGCGGGGGTTCTCGCCGCTGGTCTGGCGGAGGTCTTAGATTCCTCCCCCTATTTTCGCGGGGGGCGGACCAGTCTGTTTTGCTCGACCCAGCACCAAGCCTCCTTAGGGTCACTAAAATGGACTGTTGTGCCTTTATGGTAGATCTTGAGCTGTGCAGGGAAGAGCAGGCCGTATTTCACGCCCATCGTGTGTAGCTGTCTTTTCAGGGAGTCGAAGGATTGCCTTGCCCTTTGCACTTCCCTCGTGTAATCCGGAAAAAAGGCGATTTTGGAGCCATTGAACGTGACTGCTCCCTTGGCACGCGCATGTTGCCGCAGGGCGTCGCGGTCTCTGTAATTTAAGAATCATGCTATCACAGTTCGTGGAGGGGCTCCAGGCGGTGGCCTGCCCGTGGGCACCCTATGTGCCCTTTCTATGGAAAAGAACTTGGAAAAGGCATCGGGCTCGTATAGGTCGGAAAGCCATTGTTCTAGAAAGAGTTCCATGCAGGGGCCCTCTGCCCTTTCGGGTATACCCAGGATGCGCACATTATTGCGCCTGGACCTGCCCTCTCCCTCTTCAATTCTATCTTCAAGCACCTTCAGTTTGGACATTGTGTTATGAAGCTGCTGTTGCACGGTGTTCATTCTGTCCTCCGTAGTGGAAATGCACTGCTCAGCTTCCCCGGTGCTTGCCGTCAGTTTTTGGAGGTCGTGCCTGAGGAGGGAGACATCCATGCTAATTCCATCCATTTTCTGCTCCATGGACGTGCGGGAGTCGGTAATGGCGGCCATGATGTCTTTGAGTGATTTTCCTTGGTCCGTCTCCATGTCGTCTGAGAGTTGCGGGTGGCGTTCAGTGGGCTGGGGAGGAGGAATGGTGTACTGATCCATTTTGTTTGGGCGTGAAGCTTCCTCAGCCTGTCCTTCCCCATAGCACCCAGTCCGCCGTGTACACTGTATGGGCCGATGCGGGCGCCCTTCTAGCCAGCTTTTGCCCGAGCACCATGCTGCCAGGTGTGCCTCTTGTCTCCTTTACCTTGTTGGCAAATCGCACCCTTTGTAGCTGCTGTGCTCCGGGGATATGTCCTCACTCCAGGGCCGATGGAACCGTCCGTCGCCCAGAGGCAGCGCGTCTCCCGGGGCAAGGCGTGTCCCTCGCTCTCGCGTATGATACTGGGGTCGCCTCTCCGGACCACCCCGCTCCCCTATTGTCAGAGGGCAGGGCTCACAGGAGTGTGCGGTCCTCTCTCCCCTCACTGGCCTTCTTGACTTCCCGGCCAGTGATGGTGCTCCAACCCCTGAGGGGCGGGAGCCGGCGCGTAAGGCCTAGGCTCCACTCTTCGGCAGGTTCTCCCGCTGCCTTCTTGTCTGTGCTGTCCTGCAAGAGCGTGTCTGCCGATCAGGGCCTCCCCGGGCCCTCGCTGGGATTCGCACCTTTCTCCCGCTGTGATCGACCAGTCTGTTGCGGTTTGGCCACCGTCTCCGCGCGGACTCGCTGGGTGTGCACAGGTCGTTCAGCTGCGTGCGCCCGCTGCCATTTTGAAAGCGGGCCGGCTGCTGTCACTACAAAACTTCACACGGTCGTCTCCGGGGAATCCGACCGCGGTTCTCTTCGATCTTCGCTCCGGGTATGCCCAAGGGTAATCACTATCGTATCAGAGTATTTCCAGCTCTTATTACCCCCGAAAACAGGCTTCTTTATATCAGGATGTTAGTGCGGCCGTGGGAGCCGAGCCGATGCACGTCTACTGCATCCTGCGGTTAGCCACGCCCCGGGTTTTGCTCTTTGAATGCTGGAGGAACAGTTGGGGTGGCATCTGTGATCGGAAATCCTTGCAGGTGTTCTTTTGGGACTACTATTAGTGCGGAGTGCAGCATGGCCAGCGAACAAAAGTCCCTACATGATGGTGGGAGGTGCGTGTATGCCTGTTGGCCACAGACCCAGTTATTGGCCATCAATGCCGCTGTGACCTTTTTCAAATGTGGTTTCAAAAGAGTTCTGTTGAAATGCTCGTTGGAGCCGATGAAGAGTTCCTTCACTGTGGAAGCAGAGTTCATAAATCTCTTCCTGATGCACTTTCACTGGTTTTTTCATTGCTGCAATCCATGTCAATTTTGTGACGTATTCTGTCCATATGTGTATGCAGGTTCTTTCCACTAATGCCAGGACCTCTTCCTCGTACCCTAGAAGGCCTTCTGTGAAGCAGGGAAGCGTGGTTTCTTGCCATTTGCTGCTTATGTACTTCGAGTCCTTCAATAACGAGATATGATTGCTGTAGGCAGTTGAGGCCTCTTGGATTGTTGTTGCACTGCAGGGGGTCTAGAGCCACAAGTTCTAATTATAAGGTTTTTCCCTAGTAGGTGCTTTTTATTCTACATAGCGCTAAATGGACCAGGCATTGACACTCTGTAATTGGAACTTAGTGTGGTACCAATACATTGGATGCCCCTGATGCGTGCAGTATTAATGAGAATACATAGAGCTACCATTTACGGCCTACCTTCCTACCGCACTCATGTCGTTGTACCAGCTATTGGACTTCTCAGGATGTCTCACGTCTTCAATAGCATCCAGGCCCAGGCCATGGTATGCATCATATTTCTGTCTAAGCGCTTGTCTTCTCATATTATTATGCTGCACTACATGTCTTCTTATTAGTTTTGTTGCGCTAGTGCGATTATCGCTACTTGTGTTACAAAAAATATCTTTAAAGATAGTTGGAAATAAGGTTTTTAATATTCTTCTGGCACTCATACTTTTGCATACAGGTACATTGGGAGCATATTTACAGTAACGTTCGTAATGATGACATGTGTATTTTCTTGTCCCCCTTTTTTAGATGGCCTGCCCAGATAAAAGATATTCCCCAATATATTCCTAATATAAACATTAAAATAGTAAAGAGTGCCGGGCTAAAATGTATTCCCCACATATAGGAATATGAGCATTTAGGGTCAAATCATATTAATCAATCTTTCGATGATAAAATGAGTAATCCAAAGTTGTTGGTTCCATTTTCTTCACACCTGTAGAGGAGATAGAACAGGGGGAGAGGGAGAGAGAGATTTTTATAAAGTGTTGAATGCTTTTAGCAGGAAAAACTAGATCAGTAACTGTTGAGGTCAATTATATCAGTAACTGGTGAGGTAGGTTATGGTTGATGGGTATTGCTTGGCGGTGCTTTGTGAACATCAGAGAGGTGTATCCAATAACGAAGCCCCTTCACTTTTACAGCGATAGGGGTGGAAAACACCACTTTGTAAGGGCCATGGAATCTAGGATTGTTCCATTTTCTAATGAAGCTCCTTATGTAAATAAGGACCCCGGGCAGCAGTGGTGATGTTGGTGTGGGAAGAGTTGTTGGCGTGTCTGTAGTGTTCTGTGTGTCCTCTGATCTGGGTGGTGCAATTTCTCAGGGGAAACATTTAATTGCATGTGTCTGTGTCGCCAAGTAATCTTTGAATTCTTCTCCTAAAACCGCTGCCGCCCTGTGGGCATGCATGTCTGCCAGTGACTAGTTCATGGGGTGACAAATGGTGGTCTTTACTGAGTTGTGTACATAGGCTGAAGAGGGCAAGGGGCAAGCAGTGCACCCAGTTATTTCTTTAATGTGACGCAGAGCTTGGAAAGTTTGCTTTTAAGGAGGCTGTTGATCCTCAACAACGCTGTTGGCTTGGGGGTGGTAAATTGAGCATATTCTGTGTTTAAGGCAAGTAGCACTGTGATCTCTTTGAAGAGCTCAGTGAAAAAATGGGTACCATTATCAGAGTTAAATACATCGCATACGCCCCATTGAGGGAAAACTATGAGCAATAAAGATTTAGCAGCGCATTTGGCATCTGGGTGTGCACAAGGTCTAGCCTCAACCCATCGTGAGAAAGGGCATACAACACTGATCAAATATCGGGAACCATTGCATCTCTCCCCCATATCCACATAGTCTATGTGTAGATCACGAAACGGCCCAATGGGGTGGGACAGAGTGTCTTATAATGTCCGGAGTGTCATGCCAGTGCTGAAAGTTTGGCAGGAGGTGCAGTGTACAATCATGTTCATGAGATGCTCTTGAAGGTTTGGTATAAAGCAATCTTCTTGTATGTCCGCTGCAATGTAATGTTTGGAGCTGTGGGATGGGTGGTGTAGCTGATTGAATGCTATTGGCAAGAGCTCTACAGGCATAACTACTTTGCCAGTGCATTCTTGTCTCCACATTAAGTCCGTAGTGGGACTGTTTGCACCCCCTCTTTGACCACAGTTCTTTTCCTTCATTTGGTGCCTTGCACTGCAACTCGATGCGCTGTATAATGGGCAACGCTGTACATGCTGTGTTTTTTTGATCATGTGTTGGTGTCATTATGACGTATTCTGAAATTACTGGGACAGGGAGAGATGTTGGCTGCAGCATCTGCCGCAGCATTTCCTAATGAAATTTTGTCTTTGTTATTGGTGTGGGCGGCGCCTTTGACAACCGCCACCACAGAGGATTGTGACAATGCAGAAATCAATGTATCAAGCAGTGCGGCATGTTGTACTGGGGAACCGTCTGCTCTCTAAAAACCTCTTCTCTTCCACCAGGACAACCCAGCATGCGCTGTTGTAGTGACCTATGCCGAGTCAGAATAAATGGTCACGTGGCATCCTTGTGATGCATGTAGCGCCTCGATAAGCGCTGAAAAGTGCATGGGTAATCTCTTTGTCACTAATGTCTCATATTCTCCTCCCTCAAGGCACACTACTGACACGCCTGTATGTCTTTGTCCTGTGTCTTGGTCAATTGTCACACAGCTGTCAACAAATAGTACCTCCCACTCTTCTAACGGGCGACCCTTTGCTTTGGGGATGTCATCTTCTTCCCCTTCATATGTGGCACAATCGTTTAGTTGCAAATCTTAGTCTATAAACACTGCTGAAACGTGGTGGGATTCACCGTTTTGCATCACACAACATGAATGTTTGGGCTGGAGATGATAATCTTGTATGCCGATGCTCTCTGTGTGGTCAGGGTAGATTTTGATTTTGATCTCTCTAAGATGGTGAATACTGAATGTTCCACATACAAAGTGACTCAGCATCACATCACTAAAGTGGAGCTTTTTTCAATTGCGAAGACAGCCACAGCAAGTGCTTGTTTGCATGTGAATTGCCATTGCATAACTGAATCAAGTGTACCGCTCTAGTAGGCCAATGGCTGTGGCCCATTATACTTTTCTGGGTCAGCATGGCCGTCTTAAGTGTACAGTTTGAATGCGAAAATATGTAGAAGTCTTGTGTATAGTCTGGGGTGGCAAGAACTGGAGCTGTGGATATCACTTTTTTTAAATCATTGACATTTTGCACCATGTCCATTCGAGTTTGTGATTGCCTTTCTGTGTTTCTTTGAGACCCTGTAGAAGTGGCCTCATGTATGCTGCATAGTCTAGAATCCATGCTCTGCAGTAAATGCCTAGGAATTTTCACATGTCCTTCACTGTAACAGGTCTGGGTGTAGCATACACAGATGCTGCTCTGTCTGGTATTATTCTCTTACCATTTGCTGACACTACTGACACAAGTACGGTACTTCCAGTTGGCAATGCTGGAGTTTGGGCCTGTTAACCTTGTACTACTTGCGGGCCAAAAGTTGTAGGAGAGCAATGGAGTCCCTTTGGCAGTCCTGTTCACTGTCACTGAACACAAGCAAATAGTCTACATAATGATTGATTGTGCTGGGCACTTAGATGTTACCTAGGTCAGCGTGCAATATTCGGTTAAAGATGCTTGGACTCTCGCAGTACCCTTGTGGCAAACAAGTGTTCGTAGCGCTTCCAGCCATGGGGAAAGGCAGTGAGTTACTGTGAGTCACGGTGCAAAGGTATCGAAAAAAGGCACTCTTTAAATCGACCACTGTAAGTGGGTCGCTTCTTTAGGGATACTACACAAAATGGTGGCAGGGTTTGGAACTACAGGAAATTATTTCTGTACCACATCATTTAGGGGCATAAATCCTGGATCATCCACCAATTGCCCCTATGGTCTTTTTAACAGGGTAGATCACAGTATTGCATGGTGAGGTATATGGTACTATTATCCCTTGATTGAGTAGGGCCTGAATTGTATCTCTTTTACCTCCTCTGACTCCCTTCATGATGGGTAGTATTTTACTCAGGGTAATACTGCTCCAGCCGTCAGTGTAATGTGCACTGGGGTCACTTCTTTTGGAAGCGCTACGTCATGTGGGTTGGCGGTCTACAACAGTGCGGACACATATTCCAAGTCTGACTCAATGAAGGGAGGTGGTGCAACAACATCCATTAGGGAGCACTGCACCCTTCTGTACTGCACTAAAATCTGAGGGGGGATACAAATCTCTAGTATTATCTCTCTGTCATTGTTTTCAAAATGTTCTGCATCTGTTACTTGTTTAAGGGATACTGTGGGATCGATGCACAGTACTGTAGACCATTCGCACCCTTGCCTGTCTGTTCCGAGGACTACCAACCCTTGTAGGTCTAGAGACAAGATTGTACCTGCCACCATTTCTGGGGACACTACAGGGCGAAAAATGAAGTCCATTGGCTCTCTTCAGCAGGCGTTAGCAATTTGTGTCACTGTCTCCACAAGTATGGTTATGCTGTGAATAAACATATCTGGGTCTATAGGTATTCCTCGGACCACCACCTCACATGCCATGGCGTGTATTATAACCATTGCTCTTGTTGCGCACATCCCTGGTGTGGCGCAGACAGTGCTATGATCAGTAAATGAGATTGCCACGTTCAACTTGCTAAGCAGATCTCTGCCGAGCAGGTTGACAGGAGAACTCTCAGAATACAATTGGGGAGCGCGCACCACCTTCCCCCCACCTTTACATCCAAATCTTCAGTATATGGAACTGTAGAAATGGCCCCGGAGAATCCCTGTGTGTTGAGATTTTTGCCAGATAATGCAAAGTCCCATACACTGATGCATAATTTATCAACACCCGAATCAACCATACAAATGAATTGCTTGTTTTATACCTCTACCCAACCAAGGGTTCCTCCTCAAGGTTAAGGTTAATCGACAGGACTGGAAACGCAAGAGCTCTCTGTGGGCTGTTATAATCAGGTTATGTATTTATCCCCAGAAATGAGAACGAGTCCGCACCCCCCCATCACGATTGCACTTTGAAATGGGGTAACCATGTCATTGGGCGCTCCATTAAAGGGGCTTGTGTTGCCCGTTTTCTGGAAAGTGTTGTGGGGCATACATTGTTGCATCACTTGCTGTGGATGCTGCTGAAAGGGACGGCCTGGTGTCTGCTGGGGCAACTGCGTGTATGCTTGGTGTATTTTGTGGGGTATTGAGGTAATTCTGGGAGTCGGCCTTTGAGGTGGCGCACCATAATTTTGTTGACTGTAACTGTAATGCCCGATTGATGAGTTTGGTTGATCTGACAGTAACTACAATAGTAATATGTGCATACATAACCTCTCCTAAAGATATGGTTCTCATATTTTAGGACAAGTTCCATAACCTCGTTAGAGTCAAAACATGTATTAGCCGTGGACACCCTTGCATCTTCAAACTGGTCCACGAACTCAATATCTTCAGCATTTATCACTAAGTGGTACCACACTATGTAGCACCTCTAATACCAATCTCCTATTTAGTGGCAGATGCCTATTTAGCTCCAAAGTCACATTTACCTGCAGAGCCGTTAAGCCATCAACCCGCACTACCTTGTCTATTTCTATAGGGCCAATTGTTTGACATGCTTTGCTTTTCATTCGCTGCCATCGGTTTGGGTAATTGCATTTTTTATTTCTTCAATATCATAACCATAATTTACAATACAAATTCCTTGCATGCCCACTAACAAATCATCTTGTACTCCCAATCGGGCTCTCAGCTTTTTCTTTTTTCGTGCCACCCTTTTTTCTTCCTCCGAACACTGTGCTGTCTTGGCCTTGTCCTGACACATAAAAATGGACTTTCCCCATGTGAAGGCTTCCCTTCCATTTGTATAACACACCCAGCTTTGTTTGGAGATTCATCTATAATACAAAATGAAATATCCGCCACACTACCCCGGCATACAGGCTTATTCTTGTTTTTATTCATAGTGCCTTTTTTCCCTCTAACCGATGATTCCTCATCTAGTCCACTCTGCTGAGTTAAGCCGATGACTGGTTTCACATTTGATTCCAAGGACCCTTCCTTAGCCTGGCTTGGCACGTTCTGATGCGCCACTGTTCTTCAATTCCTCTCCACATACATCATTGCTTGCGATATGGAGATAAATCGATAGTGTCTTTAGACAGGCCCACATCTATTACATTTAGCTCTATATACTACATTATGAAAGCCCTCGCAGGACAAGGCTGCAGTGTTGAACAACGGAGGTGCGCAGGAGACGCGGCCCGACTACACGCAGCATACTCCGCTAGATTCACGCTTCCATGCCTCTAAGAAGCAAGGTAGGGACCCTCTGCAGCAAAGCCCTCACAGGGCAAGGCCACAGTGTTGAGCGACACGGGTGTTTGGCGGTGATGGGGTTGCGGCGTAGACAGCGAGTGCAGACGACTTCACCCTCCTGTCTGCGGCCGACAGGTAAGAAGGTGCAGGGAGAGTTAGCTTGCTACACTCCACGCTACCCCCCCACACTCCTGCACTTCGCACTCTTGCACATGCTTTGTTTTTCCCCCACGACCTGTCCTCACACCCCCCCTGCTTACTTGCGCTCCCTTAAATCTTAGGCTGCGTGCACTCCCTCGTACTTAAGCAACGCAATCTTACCCTGCCTGCGCTCCATTGCAGCGCTAGGCCTCGTGCGCCTGCTTTTCTTAGGTCGCGTGCACCCCTGTGCATTTTAGGTCGCGTCTCTTTACTCGGCTGCATGCACCGCTCCTTGCCTCAGCTGCTGTGCGCCACGCATTCCACGCGGCCCCTTTCCCTCCACTCTTCTCATCTCCCTTCTCTTCTCTTGTGTACTGTTCTTGACGTTTTGTTCTTCACGGTTGTTGGCCTACATTGCATTACCTGCATTCCTGCTGTGTTCATTCTTTACTCTAGGTTCCTTTGGTGATTGTTGTATTCTTGTTTCTACAGGGTTGTTTGCTTACATTGTACTGTCTGCACCTCTGTTGTGTTCATTCCTTACTTCCAGGTTCTTTTGGTGATTGATTTGTCTATGCATTGTTTCTGATTTTCTGTCTGCTGTTCTGTCCTCTGTGTACACAGACTCTTTCCGTGCCCCCCTTAGTCTTTCCCCCAGCTTGCCTGCTTCCCGGCGCTACCCTACTAGCTCCCTTGCTTTTTCCCTCCCATCTCCCCCTCTCTCCCCCCCTTCTTCCTCTCTGCACCCTCTAAGGTGCTCTCTGTCTCACCTATCTTCTCTAACTGCTTTTCTAACGACGATCCTATCCCTCTCACTAAGTCTGGCAGGACGAAGCTCAAAAGGCACATCCTGGTCTCCAACTCAGGCCTCCCTATCGCGGATACTTCTCTACTTGTGGTGTTCCCCAGGGGTCTAACCGCTCTCCATGGCTTTTCAACCAATAACTAGCACCTCTTGCCAACCGCATCGCTGCCTTCTGCTCGCTTTCAAGCTCCCCTCAACCGCCTCTTCTCCTTCTCTCATTCCAGATTGTCTGGCTGCAATTCAGGAATGGTGTGCCGACAATGATCTCTGCCTTAATTCCAGTAAGACTTAGATCTTCCTCATCAGATCACTAGCTCCCTCCTTTCCTCTCTCTCTATGGCCGCCCACTCTGGGCCCTCTTCCTTCTCCCACCTGTGAGGCTAAGAACCTTGATGTCATCTTTGACTCCCCCCTCTCTTTCTCTCCTCACTTCTCCAATGCCACTAAGAAGTCAAACTATCAGCTGCACCTCCTCACAGGTATTCTTCCTTTCCTCACTTTCCCCCAGGAGCTCACGGTCTCCAGAGCTCTGGTCCTCTATAGGCTGGACTACTGCAACAGTCTCTTTCTAAATCTTCCTGCCTCTACAACTTATCCAGAACAGGATTGCGAGACTTGTCCTTGGACTCAAGCCCAGGGATCGTATCTCAAGCTCTGAAATCTGTTCATTGGCTCCCAGTGGCAGCAGGGATCAAGCCTTTCCTCTTCGCTTCCGCTTTCTTTCTTCCTCTCCTCTGCTAATGTCCCGACTACCTACACGCACTGGTCACCTGGCTACCCACTGAACTTGGGCCCAGGCTCCTACATGTCCAGTTGCACTCTGCACTGCCTCTCGGCTAACCCAGCACTTATGGTCTGTATCTGCAACCCTACAGTCCCTTCTCTCTGCACTTATGAGCCACCCATTGGCTGCACTTTTTGAGTTACCTGCACTCCGCCCCCACACCCCTCGGCACTCCTCCCCTTCCACTCCCCTGCACTTGCGCGATCTGAATGACACAGGGCCTAGTAAGATCGCTGTTTTGTCCTGCTTCTGTTTCCCCTCCTTGCCTTGTCACACCTAGAAACACTTGTGTACAGGCGTGTTATAAATGCCATATCATATCATCATCGATCAGGTTGATCAAGTTTGCTCCTCCTTCTTTTCTCTTAATGGAATTCACAATCATATGAATCCAGCAGATCATTTGTGTCAGTACCATACAATTTTACTTCAGCTTTGACATATTTTTAATAACCATAGATTGCAACTCCAAATTACGCTCAATATTGTCACACTTCCCAATTAATATGTTAAGACGATTTTCTAATATAGACAACATGGACTCGGATGATGCGCTGACAGCACCCTCAACCCTTTCAACACTAACATGAGTTGAGTTCAAAGAATCCATCTCAGTTGCCTTAATTGCCTCCATAGTCTCGCTTGCCTCTACCATGTCTTGTGAACATGTTACTGGCAAATCTTTAGCCATGTAGTGGATTGTGAAAGTGACACCTGTCTGCCCAGTTATTGGATTGTGTACGTCAAAAACGACCACAGACTGCCTCAAATCTCCCACCACCATGGAGTCCTTTATTGGTTCAGTTAAAACTACTGACTGAGCCTTTCTATCGGGTCCTGTATTTCCCCACCAAGCCCCTTTGTGTCAACAGTCAACTCTGGCAACTCGGGCACCTATGCTCCAACCTCTTCCAAGGACACATAACATTGCAATTGCTCGGGTTGCCCCAAAGAAACATAGATTTGGTTTATGGTTTTAGAGCCCAAACATCCAAGTGAGATGCACAGTTCAGTAGCCAAATCAAGTTCAGTCGTAGTCTCAGATTCAGCTGACATCTCGTTGCCCTCCCTTATGTTTGTAGGACCGTAGATGTTTTTTGTGGACACTTTGGGCTGCCTCCGTTTGTATGGACATTTGGGTACCTCTGTGCTCTCCACTGCTTTTAGTAGGAGACAATCCTCAATGTCACCAAGATCCGTTCCCCCATTCCGATCAGTCGCAAATACCTCTATGCTGTTTGCCTCAGCCAAAAGCCTGCTTGCCAGCGTGATGGCAACACACTTTGCGCGTGTCACTGTTGCACCGTTCAGTGTGTCACCCGACTTTTAAGACTGGAGGCTCAAGGGGGACCAGCCCTGCAGCCACCACCAGGCATGCTATGATTTGAAGTCCTCCGGAGTCATAGGCAAATCACGGGCAATCAGTACTCACTCTCATCAGCAGTCACGGAAAAGATATGCCAAACTGTTCAAACTCCTTCATCCTCCTCGCCTCAAAACTTGGGTGATTCTGGGAGTTCATGTCCATAGGTGTCATTGGACAAATGGTATTGAAATAGTTCTTCAGTGATTTTACATAAACAGTACCTCAGAAGCAAAAAGGTGTTGTGTTGAAGTTTTGCGTGTTAAGTCATAGGTGGGTGTCTGACTAGAATAATATGAAGACGACATTTCTTTAATTCTTCTAAAAGGGGGAACGAGCAGCTGAGAATAGGCCATTAAAGTCTTGGGTATTTGAGGGTCTTCCTCATGGAAAAGGGGGAGACACTGCATCTCATCCAATGAAGTCATCTCCCTGGTAGTTGCCTCCTCCCATGTGGTCCTCCCTCATAAAGCCACCCCAGGGTCCGGATCAGGTAGTGTTTGCCGTCCCCTGGCCACAAGGAAGCAGGTCACTGGCTAGAAATCTGTGATGATTCCATTTGATTCATCACACTATACTGTATGTATATAGGAACATGACGGGTAGAAAGCCTAAAATGAAAAATAAAGACTCTTCCAAACTTTAACACTGACATGTACATTTTCCATGATTTCAACTAATATAACATATTTGGGAAGCAGTTACTGTAGCCACTGTTTCTGAAACAACCAGTTCCTCTTTGCAAATATGTCATTTCCTCCTAACATGGTTGTCCGCATTTAACACATAATTGTAGGTACTAAAACCCAGCAGTGCAGATTAATCTTAGGCTTTTTTAGCCCATATGGAAATGGCAAAGGGGCTTAAATAGGTCCTGTTGCCTTTCAAAGTTTGGCCCCCATCTGAACAATCAATGCTCTTTTCCTTTTATTGTATGCAACTCTGCCAATCACTATCACAAATGATTTTCACAAACATTGCATAATCACAGTCACTCAGAGGGTAAGGTATTTGCCCGGCTGACATTTGCATTTGCATTTCAATCAGAAGTGACACAGAGTGGCAAACCTAACTGTATGCACCTAGCCAGCAGATGCTCTCTACTTTGGCCCACGTACTGCCAGCCAAGAAAGTCACTTTCCATTTCAAGTGATGGTATATACTGTAATGAATATGCCTGCTTTGGGGAGAAGGAAGCTGTCAAGAAACAACTAACTTAAATTAAACTGTATTTCATGCATATCAGTAATCTGCATTATGTAAGCTAGCTCTTCAAGCTTGGAAGAGTCTTAATTTTAGGTCTCGCTACACTATAATTCTTGGATTTTGTATATCCAGAATAGGTGTTGTGCAGCCACACATTTGAGGACATCAGGAAATCCTGGAGGCTTGGGGAGACTACCTGCTATATAATGTTAACCTTGGCATTGGTATATGGCGGATACCCCAGTCCTCACCCTCTTTTCCAGCTCGTTCACTCATGCCAATGATCAAACCCCAGAAAGAATCAGTTTCCAGTGTGCACACCTATCACTATCATGACCCCCAAAAGTCAGAGAACCACTGGACTCATGCTCACAGTTCACGGGGCAAACAGCTAATTAGCCTAACCACACAGTGAAGAATGCTCAGACAGAAAAGACAGCAAACAAGAAGACAGTGCATGAGGCGAGGGGAACATTGCAAAATCAGTCACTACAGTGGCAAGGCCGCCTGATTCAAGATGGTGCCCTGGGAATGTATGGGCTTGGTTTGTGGAACCGTGGGCCAATCAGTAACAACAACAAGACCCTTACATGCACAAGGGATGGGAGTGGGAAAAATCAATCCATGAGCTCGATCGCAAATGTTTGCAGGTGCAACTGCTCAAACACTAAGCAAATTCAACTGTCACAGACAAGAGTATAAAACTGAGAGACTGCAAGGTTAGTGAGGGAGTTTAAAGACAGTGTGTGAGGCAGAGGGAAGGAAGGAGCAGAGAGCAAGGATATTAACATGTACAAGGATGGCAAGATCAGAAATAAGGAGGATAACAGACGTTGCAAGGAAGGAAAATGATAGAGGAAAGCGGAAGCCACTGAGAATGAAACCATGAGGAGGCAGGAAGAAGGCAAGTTCACAGAGAGGGAGGTATAGGAGAAGGGAGAGATTATGAGGAGGAAGAATGCAAGCAATCTGAGAAGTGGAGTGGAAAATGGAGGACTGAGTACTATCAGAGGGTGATGGAGAGAAGAAAGTGTTGGAGAGTGAAGCAGCTCAGGATCAGTAAGGATGTGGAAGAGAAAGCAAATGGGGTCTATGCTGGAGACGGATCTAGGCAGCCAGGCAGACAGCTGAAAGGCTTGTTGACATGGGGCGAGAACAGGTAGAACCCAAACCAAAGCACCACTGAAAAGCCAACTAAAAGAGGCTAGCCAGAAGTCATGTTTGGCTATGGAGGAATGGACGTGTACACTAACTATTCTAAATAACACATGCTGCTCCAGCATAAAGCAATCTTTCTGGTGCTATAAGGGCACCCTGAAAGTTAACTAATGACCCACAGTAAAGTGTGACGATACCGACTGAGTCATCACTAAACCCCAGCCTAAAGTCTCCTCCCATGTGGACAGGGGAAGGCAGTCGCTACCTGATCCTGACCCTGGAGGTGGTAAAACGAGGGAGGATCACAAGGGAGAAGTTGGATGGCAGGGGCAAGTGGTAACTCGGATGGGAGGGACGCGGTATTCGTCCTCCTCGGAGGACGAGATTCCCCATATACCTAAATACCTAATCGTGTGCTGTCAATGTGCCGTGCCCTCTCCCAGAACTACCCAAAGTACAGAATATGAAAACTTTTAACCAGCCTGAAAATGATACATCGGGGGTCCAGGAAGTTAAGGCCACAACTTCCAGTTGTTATGATTCTGTTTTATGTCAAGGTCCTAAACCCAAGCATAAATTGCCAACTCCTTTAACAACCTCTAATAAGTTTGAACGCTCTCTGTTAACTTACCATATCAAGTTATCCGATTGTAAAATGAACAATAACATTATGGACTCCAAGTCCCATAATGCCTATAGTAACGGGACGAGGAAGAGGGACTCAGTTGATGAAAGATCATTAGCTGTCTAGTCGTTGGGAGATAAAGCACATTAATGGGATCTTTAAAAGTATAAATAGACGTCAGGTGCAAGGCCAAGAGGAAGCTGGTGGTGTAACCGTGCAGGCAGCAGGGCGCAGTGTGGAAGACATGGTAGATGCTGGGGAAACGTGGCCATGCAGAGACTGCGCAGCGGGAAGCAGTTCAGAAGCCAGCCACACCGTGTGGGAGAGGCACTCCTGACATGCTGTGAACTGCTCTGGTACAGGAGACGCACTGGGGGTGTGGCCATAGCTCATGTAGTGAGGACGTGTTTCGTCTGAGGTCCCACTCGGATCCTACGAATGATCCTGTTTGCGGGGCTGTTAAGCTGCTGCCGACGTCGGGTGCATGGAAACTGCCCCCTGACGCCTGCTGCACCTTGGCTGGCTTTGCTCCAACGTGAATCAGTGCCTGAGGGGCCGAGATAGCTGCCCGACAGAGAGACGGATGATGCGGACCAAGATGGCGGCCGCGCCAGAGTTTATATAGCCTGAGCACCTGTCGGGTGCCTGGGACTGGCTTCGGTGTCCCTTGCCCAAGGCTACATCGCTCTGCACCCTGATGGTGTGCAGAGACCCGTGAAGGGTGGTTTTATACGTGGCCCCTGACTGCTATGTGAATCGGAGGCCTGACCTCTGCATCTGGTGCCTCAGAGAGGAACTCTGATGCTTGTGCTGGCGGAGGGGAAGGGCGCTGGAGGTCTGGTGGCAGGGATCGCAGCTGTGAGGTGATGTGTCCAGTCCCGGGCACACCCCTCTATGCATTACTGAAGGGGCCCTGCAGTGTCTGAGAAGAGGGCCGACTGCATGCTGCTGCAGCCACCCCCTGTAGACTCCGAGCGCAGCGTGTGTTATTCAGGAGTCTGCTGCAATTCTTACTCAACCAGCACTACCATGCTTATGCGACACACAGGTTCAACTGTTTATAAAGGCACCCCTCACAATGATTCAACATATCCCAGCATTCAAGGTACATTTCAGGGATTTTTAGTACAGTTTAAGCACCCTTGGCACAGAACTTGAATGCTAAGTGGTCAGAGCCAGCTACAGCCTGTTTGGGAATATTCCAGGGATTGCATACGAGTGGAGGAACCTCTGTGTCACCCCAATCAGGGAACACGTCAGAAACTGCCTTAACAATTAGTTATGTAGTTACTCATCCAAACATCTGCAGTGGTACTTGCTTGTGAGTGCCAATAGTTTTGCGACTCTGGGGCTTGGGGTCTGAGTCCGACAACATACTGCTTTTCTGAGCTACTGTGCTGAATCCATTTGAAGCACTCTCCCACGGGAGGTATACTTGTTTTGCCCTCGAAGCACTTTCCCAGGAACGGTAGCTTGTGCCCCTGACATCGTCCTTGCCATGTCCTCTACCAAACAGAAGAGCAAGGGCATGATCATGGATTATTTTGCGAGTCAAGGAAAACAACGAGACACTTTCTCGACTGTGGCTCTGGGACACCTGGAAACACTTATGGCGCAGTCGGATTGCCAGGAAGGTTAAATCCCGACAGCCATTGCCACCCTGCGGACCTCTATGGAAAATAAGATCGAAAGGTTAAGGTTGATGTACAATGTTAGTGGCAGGATGTGCACTGGCTGGCAGAGAGTGTCACAACAGCAGAATCACTTCTGAAAGAGACTACTACTGCTGGTGGGGCCCTGGAAGCAAGGGTGAAGACCCTGGAAGTGAGGAACGCCACACTAGAATGCGTGCTGAAGATGTAGAGGGCAGGTCATGCAGGAGCAACATTGCGTACTTGGCCTGCCGGAAGGGATTGAGGGCTCGGATCCGACTGCCTATGTCGAGAACTTATTTTACAGGAGGTGGGCCCGGGGAAATTGTCTCAAGGCTTTGCGATTCAAAGAGCTCATCGATTCCTTCAGAGAAGGCCCCCCCTGGATCACATCCCCGACCCATCATCGCCATGGTTCTGAACTTCAGGGACCGGGATACAGTGCTGAAGTTCTCTAGGGAGGGTGGGAAACTACAGAGAGGCAACCCTACGATTGCAATGTATCCCGACTACACAACTATAGTGCAGAAAAGGAGGAACACATTTGTCCCCACTAAGGCGAGGCTACGTCAAATGGGTCTCAAATACATGTTTATGCACCCGGCCAGGCTCAAAGTGATACATAATGGAAAGACGCATTTTTTCGATAGCCCAGAGGCAGTGAACATGCAGATGCACTATAACGGAATGTTGGACGAAGGGGTCGATATGGCTCGGAAGACAGGGGAGCAGGCCCCTGATCCCCTTTTGGGGAGATAACCCCTGCCTGTGAATGGAACACTGACATCCATTATGGCTTCAGTTGACACCTTAGGATGAGTAAACCTGTGCTGTAGAGACATAATGGCGGTCAGGGGCTGCTGCTCCACTGAGGAGCTGGGATATTTCTTCTAAACGTGGTCGTGAGCTGTCTGGGGCGCCACGTGTGTTATGACTGTTTAGATGCCCGCAAAAGACGGGAAGCATGGAAGTGGGAGCTGGATGCTGCTGTCTGCTGGGTGAAACTCTGCAACACCCGATGCAATTAGACCATTGGCACTGGCCTGCTGCTGGTGCCTTGCCCAAGTACCCAAGTGCTCCGAAGGGCTATAGTTTTGGCGGCAAGCCTGAATGGTGCATCGCTGTTGGGCTTTGTTTTGGCCCCTGGTTAATGGGCTGTTTGTTATGATGTTTTTATGTTTGTTTTACATGACTTGGAGTATGATATTGCTGAAATTTTGGGCGTGGCCCAGTGCTGGGAATGAGGGCTTCATGGTATGGGGTGGACGTTCGTGGGGTAAGAATACCAGGAGTAGTGATGCTGAAGTGGGGTTCGTGCTGGATAGGCTGGCTGGGATAACTGGGGTGGCCAATGTATCTCACTTATGGAGTTACTTAGAATCTTGACCTGGAACGTAAGGGGCTTGGGTTTGTATATGCGTAAGAATCGAGTACGCTCTTATTTATGCAGGAAAAAGATAGCCATCACTTTATTGCAGGAACCGACTTGCTGCCTGCAGACCAGGAGTTTGTGGCAGACCGATGGGGGTGTGTGCTTATGGCTCTACATACTCTAAATTTGCAATGGGGTACTTGTGTGGATTGATTAGGAAGAATACTCATTTCTGTGCTATCTCCCTTCAACATTCCAGCCCCCCAGCTCTTTTGCTGGGCTTCACGACTTAATTTTTATCCTGGATTGAGTGAGACCTTTTTCCCACTCTAGCATATATTTTGATCGGACTTTGACTCTGTGTTTTCTTTGATTTTGGAGTCTGACAAACTCCATAGGCATCTACTTTTATATTGTGACACACAGCACCTTCAGTGCAGTGTACCTTCTCTTGGATAAACTACTGTTTCCAAGAGTAGTAAAGTGAAACTGACTTTACTTACCTTTTCTCTCTTTAGACCCCGTACACACCATCTTATGTGGAGTGCTGGGGGGTTACTTAGTAGCCCCTCTGTCAACTTACTCATGTAACATTTTTATGTTACCCTCACTACATTTAATGGCTGGTGGCAGTGATTTAATGTTCCTACCATTGTGCATTTTTACCGCAGGCTGAACCCTCAGCTACAGTATTGCAACCAAGGGTGCCCATTTTATCAAAATGGCCCGGTCTTCTTTTTCACCATTTCTTGCTTGGGAGGTCTTTCTTGGGTTTTACTCTGCGCGCCAAACCAGGTTTGACCCTTTTGTTCCTTTTGTCTTTGGCTGGATTCAATGCTGAAGCCTGCCTCTGGCTCCAGTGTGTCTGGCAGGGCAGGAAGTGAGGTAGGTGCCCAAAACTCCATGTCCTTAGTCTCCTTGGTTACCTGAATGCACCCAGTGCTCATTGGCTGGCTGGCTGTCCTTTGAGGACAGCCACCCTGCTGCGTGAGTGACAGCTAAGCTGTGCATGAATTGGAGAAACCTGCATAAAAGGCAAGGTTTCTTGAACAGGTGGCAGAGTCGACCACTGGAAGAAACATCTGATGAAAGAAACAGGAAGAGAAGCTTCCTGTACCCTCCTGGACTCTTGTAGTGCCTGGTGAAGCCCTGCTGCAGTGCTGAAGCTCCAATTTCGTATCGACTAGAGAAGCCCGGAATGGGCGACTTCTTCCCTTGGGTTGGTGGTACCAAGACTAACTTTACTGGAACCACTCTCCCTGCTAGATGTACTTCCTTGCTGCTGTTGTAACCGAGTGCCAGGGGTCTAGAACACCAGAAACAAGTGGATCATCTTTAAGCCGGACCCAAGCTCCAGGAACATCCTAAGGACCCTCCCGAAGCAGGAGGACCCACGCCTTAGCCACCTCAGAGTGGTGGACCCCAGAAGCAAAGGGAGCCCTCCAAGTGTCCAAGAAACGCACTGGTGCTATTGACCGGGAGCTGAAACCGCAAAGTGCCGCTGGATTGGACAGAGTCCGTAACAGCCACTGACAACCTTCCAACTGCAGTGCAGGAGTCCTTCAGACGTCCTCCCTCTTGTCCCCACAACTGAGGTCCAGGAACCCAGGACCTAGAGGACTGCAACCTGAACATAAGCCAACTGGAACCTCTTCTTCCAACCTAAGGTACTGTCTTGACTAAAGGGGTACTTCCCTTTTTGGTCTGTAGCTTGTTTGTTCTGACTGGAGACTTACAGTAGCTGCCTTTTCTGCAGAGTTGCTTGCAGCTTTGCTCTTCACAAGCCTAACAGCTTGTGGCCCTACAGTGATTCTTTTTCTACAAACTCTCTTAAAACATTGTGCAAGACTTTTGTGCTATCTGAAGAAGCCTCAGCTCCCTAGACATTGTGCAAAGTGACTTTTGGGTGTCTTGACTTTGGGTGACTTTGGGTGTCCCGGTTCCCTGCAGACTCTTCTTGACATTTTTAACTGCCCCTCATAGGTGGTGCACAAGTTTAACTTGTATTGCTGAGAAAGGTCTAACCTAGACTTCATTGGAAGATTGTAAAGTATTCACATGCTTTGAGATCCTGTTAACCTATTTCCTTCTCTAACCTTTGCCACAACCTCAGCATTGCAATAAGTGTAAAGAGTGATATATATATTTTTCTTTTTTTTTTAAATTCAGTTTATTACAAACTTTAAAAAAAAAAAAAAAAAAAACAAGGTGAAACCAATAAGAAACGGACTTGGAGGTTTACAGAATATTGATAAGAGTGAAGACACAAGTCAGGTGAAACACAGAGTGAAAAGCAACCAAAAAAAGAACAAAAGAAGAATAAAGACAATAAAAGCATCCACAAAGGTATACATGAGGATTTATTTTCGGGTGTTCGTTGGCCTAATTATCTTCGTGCCTTATCATTTAGTGGACTTGTTTCATTAATTCATCAATAGCTTGTTTAGTTGCTCTAAATAAAATGACAAGGCAAATGTAAGTTTGTTGTTGGTTCCTTCAAACATCAATTTCCACCAGTCCCCTCCATTTAGGAGAGGCATTTTTTCAATTTGTTCTCCTAGGTATTTAGTTCTCTAAGATTTGAGTTCTGTACAAAAGAGCACCAAGTGCTTCAATGTTTCATTTTTGCAAAACCTACATTTGGTGTTAAATGTAGCACTGTTTTTTCTGATGACTTGTACTTCTTTGGTTTGAAAAAGGTTTAAACGGAATTTCATAAATATTGATCTTAAATGTTTGTTCAGGAATTTTTCAAGGTAACACCTATGTTGGGCCCTTTGCTCTGTGGTGTCTAGCCAATCTTTTTCCCGCCGTTTCTTTTGACTGAGTTGGGGTTTTGTTTTAAGGCCTCCCTATTGGTGTTTAGTTGGAGCAGAATGGTTTCACAACTCTGGCGCCATTTGCCAGATGTCCACAGTGTCCTAACAATTGAAGTCATCTCAGGGGGGGGGGAACCTTGCGTATAAGTGTTATTTGAATACTTGTCATTGTGAACCTCTATGTTACATCTCTACAGCTCACATTTATCCCTCTTGAGAGAAGTCTGGCTGCTCAGTCACTCTACCAACTTCTGTAGTACAGACCTACACCAATAGGTGGTTTACCCATTACCAAGAGGACACGGCTGGTGTAGTCTTCGACAGGGTTACTACATACAATCTTGCCTAACAACAACAGGGTTCCATTCTAATGAATAGACTTTAAGGTGGACATTGAGTGAAGGTACTTGATGGTATATGGTTATATAGGTTATCAAGAGTTGTGCATTGTGAACTCTTATTTCCCCAACCGCTCCTCGATCGGCTCACGTGCGCTTGTTGTGTGGCCTGATGGCTCCGAAACGGGACGCATTATTCCTGTGGGGCTTAAGGGACTTCAACTGTGTCAAAGACCCATAGCTAGATAGACCTGCCCCCCTCACCGCTCCTCCTCCCGCAGTGTGGAGTCTCACCTGCTACCGGGGCCCTGAACGTGGCACTGTCTGAATGAACTCTGATGGATATTTGGAGGGAGCTACACAAGAACAATAGGGGTTATTCCTTTCATTTGACCACTGTCTGCACACCAGACTAGATTAGTTTGTTGGCACCGAGCACCTCACAGAATATATTGATGCAGAATACATGGGGAGATCCATATCCGGCCATTTCCTGTTGTTGGTTACCTGGGGCAGCAGAGGCCCTGGATCACCTATCCAGACTTGGCGCATGGCTGCTGATGCTCTGACTGAAGTTCCCTTTAGGGAACAGTTGCAGGAGTTCTTGGGCCAGTTTCTCCAACTTAATGTGGGCATCGTAGATAGTTGGCAGACAATTTGGGAAACCCTGAAAGTGATGGTTAGAGCGGAAATGATAGCAGGTGTGGGGGTATTAGCAAACAACTGCGAAATGAACTGGAAACCAAGGAGAATGGCATTTGTATATTGGAATCCATGCTCCGCAAGGGGCCTGGGAAGGAGGCCGACCTTCTTGAAATGCGATTGCAATGCACTCCAGTCTGGGAGAGATTGTATACATTTGACCATACAACACTGGTGGCGAGGTCACATGCTGAGGGTGATAAGTCAGGGAGAACGCTGAAAGGAACTACCTAAACCTACTGTTACGCTGCTGCAGGATGGCTGGGGTGCCCCGTGGAGATCCCAGAGGGCAATAAATGATATGTTGGCCACCTATTCTGCTCCGCTGTCCAAACAAGATACGTTGGTCGATCCGGAGGAGTTCTGTTCCGCGTTCTCATTTATCTGGCTCCCGCGACTCACCCCAGACCAGGTTCCTTCTCTGGAACAGCCCCTCACGGTGGAGGAGCTGCGTGAGGCTCTCACTTGCCTCTCCTCTAGTAAAACGCCAGGTAAACGTGGACTCCCGGCAGAAATGTATCAAGAATGTTGTGTCACGCTTGCCCCGGTGTTGCAGAAGGTATTTGAGGAGTACTATGAAAAGGGCTTGCTCCCTCCCAGTATGAGGGAAACAATGGTCATTCCCATCCCTAAGCCTCATAAGTCTCCCGACAGATGTGAGTCCTATCACCCACTGGCCATGCAAACCGTGATGTTAAACTCCTTACTACTTTGCTGGCTGGTCGTCTACGTAAAGTGATAAACACTTTGATACATGAGAACCAGACAGGCTTTGTGCCTGGTCGCTGTTCTTCATTAAACATACGTCGACTACAGCATGTTATTGACCAGACCAACTCGAGAGAAGCCCTGCAGGCTGTGGCTTCCCTTGACACCGTCAAGGCATTTGACTCTCTTCTGGGAGAGTATGTATGCGGCATTGTAATGCTTCGGGTTTGGGAAGGGCTTCATCTGTTGGGTCCGGATATTATATGCAAAACTGGTTGCTAGACTAAAATCTGGTAGGCAGGTGTGAAATCTCTTCTCACACCAATTTTGATGTTTAAAAGGATTTATTCAAGTATAGGATTAATAACCCATCTGTCACATTAGGAACATAACATAACTAATCTTCTAAAGTGCATCATTCTTCCATCCCCTTCATTCTAGCATCCTATCATCCTACAACATTCCATGGTCCATCTCTATAGCTATCTGCACATAAAAATAAACAATCCTTAATAAACTATAACAATGAGATACTACACACCTCCCTCCTTTACAGTAAATAAACAAATGCTATGTTAAAAGTAATACAGTGAAATGCTAAACTAAAACACTACACACACCTTCCCCCCTTTTTATGTGACAACTAAAAAAATAATTGTAACATATAAACATTTTAATACTAATACCAGGGCATTGCATACACAATTCCAAAGCGAAACATGTATACCAGTAGCAAAATATGAGTTTCAATCCCTATAAACATGAAACACAGTTTTAACTTACATAATCTTTGCGATACGATGGACTTGTACATACACATTTATTACGACCATTCCTCCCACTGTCTTGTTCTACCTCCATCCCTTTACTATCCTGGTTTTTTTCTACCACACTCTTGTTTTGTACACACCCTGTTAAGATTCCAAACTCTTCCATCATATACTTTAATGGACCCATGGAATCTTTTCATCATTTGAATTGGATCTGGCCATTTGATCAAACCCCTGGCACTCATCCCAGGAGTTTTATTCTCACCCAGTCACCAACTTTGATTTGATTTTCTCTAACCGCATTCCTCACATCAAACATCTGTTTATTATATTCTTGCCTCTGTAACACCTTCCTGCTCACTTCTTCACAATCCACATTCTTAACACATGCTCTTCTCAACCACGCGAGACATAAGTATTTCAAATGGAGAAATTCCAGTAGTGGAGTGTGGTGTAAACCTATGTGCAATAGCGGTATCTTCAACCGCTACCCTCCAATCCGTATGTTTTGCTAACGCACTCCTTATGCTGTTTTTAATTACTTTGTTAACTCTCTCAACAATTCCGTTATTTTGGGGATGATAAATTGAGCTTGTCCTGTGCTCAACCCTGTTCTCCTCCAGAAACAATGTAATTTCTTGTGAAACCAATTGCACACCATTGTCAGTGATTATAGTGGTTGGATACCATTTACGTTTAAAGATTTTGTCTAAAAATGCAATTACATCTTTCAAACAAATGTTTTGCACCCACTCCACTTCTACCCACCTGGACAACATGTCAATGAGTACCATTCCATATTTTAAATTGCCTTGACTTCTAATGGGACCTACAATATCTAAAACCAACTCTGTCCCAAGGTAACATAGGAATTGAAGTTAATGTCATCGGTATTTGCCTAGCCACATATCCTTTAGCCGAATCCTCAACTGCAGCATTCACGGATGAGTCTTTTTATTTCTAGATCAACAGCAGGCCACCAGAAATCCTGTCTGACCCTCTGCTTAGTTTTTGTCATACCTTGATGTCCCTCATGAGCGATCTGTAAAATCTTTTCCTCACCCCTACATGCGGATAAAGTTTTCCATTTCTAAAAACTAAACTTTTATGCAAATGAAATTCATCGAAAACGTGTCGCACTGCATCCGCCAAAACATCTTTCCTGATATCATTACTTTTTACACCATTATTAAGTAACTCTCTCACCTTTGTGAGAGTTTCATCCAATTCCATGGCTTGCAGTCATTCATCCTCAGATACAACATCCTGACATATGTTCAAAATGTGTTCCTCCTCAACACCCTCCACACTTTCAACCACATTGGTTAATCTTGAAAGACAATCAGCTGACTTACTATTAACACCCTGTATGAATTCCACTTCAAAATTATATTCTTGTGGACTCGCTATCCATTTCCTTATTCTATATGACGTTTTATCAAGTCCTTTGGTGGTGAGAATCTCCTTAAGCGGTTTGTCATCAGACCTCACAACAAACTTTGAACGCCAAATAAATGACCTAAACTTTTCAACTGCCCATTTAACAGCTAGTAGCTCTTTCTCGATAGTGGAATAATTTGTCTCAGCTTCCCTTAAAACTCTTAAAGCAAACGCAACTGGATATTCACTCCCACGTTGCTGGCATCCGTTGTAATAGTGCTAGTAATGTTTGGATTAAAAGATTTAAGTGTAGGTGCAGCATTCAAATCAAGTTTAATTGTGTTGAATTCATCTTCACACATGCCATTCCAATCAAATCTCACATTCCTTTTCACTAAGTTTCTCATGTGAAATGTCTTACTCGCTAAATCAGGAATAAACTTTGCATAAAACTCAGCCATCCCTAAAAATTTAATTAACTTCTCTTTGTTATCTGAGCTAGCGAAATTCAAAATGTTGTTGACTTGTTCCTCTTTAGGTCTGATACCTTTCTCTGATATCTCATGCCCTAAATACGATATGGTAGACCTATTGAACTTACATTTATATTTACCCAAAGTAAGTCCAGCATTCTTAAATATATTTAAAACCTTATATAGTCTGTCATCATGTTCCATTTGATCCTTACAATATATTAACACATCATCCTGAAAGCATAAAATACCCTGCATTTGATGAAAAAGCTGGTACATTATTCTTTGAAACACTGATTCAGCAGAAACAAGACCAAAAGGCATTCTTTTGCAACAAAATAAACCCTCAATGGTAATGAATGCAGTGACATCTCTTGACATGGGATGAGCAAGATACTCTCTTACCTGGTAATGTTCTTTCGATGGGATGGTCCAACGACGTATTCCATATCTTTGCCAGTAATCACCACAGCTGTGCTGCTTTGGAACATTTTTGGCGTCTGCGTCCTACGTCGATGCGCCGTCCCCGAGGACCTCCTCCAATGGCCGACGTCACCCGATGTGATAAGTAAGACGCACGACGCCCGTAGCCTCAGTTGTCGTTTTTTCCCCCAGAACGTGTGACACCAGTCTTCTGCCAGTCAGACACACAAGGCCTTGTGGAAACGTAAGCTGCAATCGCATAAGAAATTCTGCAGCGGGGAAGGTAGGGAGGGAGCGATATGGAATACGTTGTCGGACCATCCCATCGAAAGAGCGTTACCAGGTAAGAGAGTAACTTGTTCTTCGAGGGGATTGGGTCTTCCGACATATTCCATATCTTTGACAGACTCCCAAAGCAGTACCAAAGCAAGGAGGTGGGAAAAGAATTTAGAACACAAATTTAGCATGCCCAATCAAATTGCGGAATAAAGGACTGCCTTGCCAAAGGCCAGATTCTGCCCTCGGATGGAATCGAGGGAATAGTGACGTACAAAAGTATGTACAGAAGCCCAGGTGGCTGCATCACAGATGTTACGAATAGGAACACCCCTCTGTAGGGCAGTAGATGCAGCCATACCCCTGGTAGAATGGGCCCGCAAGCCAGCCGGTGGGTCCTTACCCGCCAAGCGGTAACACTCGGAGATAGCCAAAATAATCCAACGAGACAAAGTCTGTTTCATCACAGCTTGTCCCAAACGCTTTCCAGTGTAACCAATGAAGAGTTGATTGTCCACTCTGACCCGGGACATGCAGGAAATATAAAAGCTCAACGCTCTCCTAGGATCAAGCCTACGGAGCCTCTCCTCTTCCTTACCAGGATGCGAAGGAGGATAGAATGCCGGAAGAACAACCTTCTGGCCCAAATGAAATTCCGAAACCACCTTCTGAAGAAAGGAAGGACGAACTCGGAGGACAACCCTGTCCTTACGAAACACAGCGAAGGGTGGCTTAACTGAAAGTGCCTGTAACTCACTCACTATGCAAGCGGAAGTAACCGCAACCAAAAACACAGTTTTAAGAGTTAACAGTCTCAAAGGGCAAGAATGCAAAGGCTCAAACGGAGCACACATGAGAAACTTAAGAACAAGGTTCAAATCCCCACCGGGCACCAGAAAAGGTGACGGAGGGAACACATTAGTGAGAAATTAAAGGAATCTTAAATTAGGAACATTCTTCAGACGAGCGCTTGAATATGGACAGCGCCGCCAGGTAACCTTTAAAGGTACCCACTTGCAAGCCCCTGTGGGCCAAAGAAAGCAAAAAAGACAGAACCATGGGAAAGTCACATTCAAAAGGATCCACATTCTTAACTCTGCACCAGTCGCAGAATTTACGCCAACGGCAACGGTACAGAGACTTTGTTGCCGGCCGTCTGGCCGAGAGCAACACCTCCAACAAGTCTTCAGGGAGGTCCCAATCCTTATACCTCAACCTCTCAGAATCCAAGCATGAAGGTTGAGGGATCTGACCTCTGGCTGGAGAACCTGACCCCCCTCCCGTGAGAGCAGATCGTCTCCATAGGGAAGATGACATGGAGGGCAGCTGGACAAGTCGAGAAGGTCCGGGTACCACGTCCTCTGGGCACACGCCGGAGCAATGAGGATCATCCGGGAACCGAACCTCCGTAACCGCCACAGTACTTGCGAGGCCCATACAGCTGCAAGGCTTTCTCGTTCAGCTTGGGAGTAAGCCTTTTCGACGTGAGACAGAGCGAGGCTGGCGTAGGCTACGACCGCATGTTGTGCGTTGTCCTTAGTGTCCTTCTGGGCTAGGATGGCTCCCAGGCCAACCGGGCTGGCATCGACTGTTATAATGGTGTGCCACTCTGGGTGAAAGTATGCTAGCTGGCGGTGATTGGCAAAGTTTTCTTTGATGTTTGTGAATGCTGTTTGGCAGCGTGTGTCCCAGAGGAAAGGCTGGTCCTTTTTGAGGAGGGCTCGGAGCGGGTCGGCGACTGTGGCGTACTTTGGGAGGTAGCGCGCACAAAACCCTGCCATCCCAAGGAACGAGCGTAGTTCCATTGTTGTTGTGGGAGGTTGAAGGTCAGTGATGGCTTTGATCTTGTCTGGGTCAGATTTTATGCCCTTGTCCGAAAATATGTGTCTGAAAAATCTGAGGCTAGTCTTATTGATGTTGCATCTTGGGTTCATTCTGCGTCAGGCCTGCTGCTTGGAGGATCTTGCAGACATTTGTGAGTGCCCTGTCGTGCTGCTCTTGGTCCTTCCCTTCGCTGTAGTTTAGGGAGTTCACCTCAGATGATATGAGGCGTCTGATGGTTCCTTGGAAGATTTCAGCAGCAGAAGATATGCCAAAGTTGAGCCGCTTATATCTGAACAGCCCTTCATGTGTCGCGAACGTGGTGATTAATGCGAGGCTGGGTCTATAACGAGCTGGTGGTAGCCCTGATTGAGGTCTAGTTTTGAAAAGTGCGTTGCCTGGTTGAGTCTGATGAGCGTATCTTCAAGGCTTGGTCCTGGGTGTCTCTCTCGTTGAATGGTGGTGTTGGGGATGCGCATGTCGACGTACATGCATAGGCATCCATTATCCTTAGGTACTATCACAATGGGGGATACCCATGGTGTTGGGCCTTCTGCCTTTTCGATGATGTCATTGAGGAGAATGAGTTGGATCTCCTTTGAAACTTGTGCCGGGAGGTGGAAACCCACCTTGCGGGGGTGTTGAGGCACTGGCGTGACCTTGGGGTCAATGTGCAGTTTAACGACAGAGTCTTTGAGAGGGGCTGGCATGTTATTGACATGATGATATCTCCTTCCGACGGGTGACCTTTTATGATTTCAGTTTGGTCATATTGCAGCTCTATGAGTGCCAGGGTTCTGGCCGTTCTGTAGCTGAGGAGGCAGTGTCCTACCGACGGGCTCTTTGTGACATGAATTGTGGATGTTATCGTGAGGTGACGATGCATCAGGTCACATTGAAATTGTCCTTTGGACATCATGGGCAGGGCTGCACCCCATTGAAAGATGTGTGTTCTGGACTTCCGTAGGGGGTAGAGGGCTGCAATTTCAAGGTATAGTTCATTCATGACATTGACTGTCACCCCGGTGTCGATAATAAATTGATTTCTGGTGTCTCTCATTTGTATGGTCACTTTGGGGGCTCCGCATCCTCGATGTTGACGCTTAGCAGTCGGACAGACTCTCTATCATATCCATCTTGTAGGTATTGTGGCCATTGCTCTTCCTCCTGATGGTACCTTGGTGGCGAATTGTCGTATGAGTCGACGTCCAGTGAGAATGGCTGGGCCAGGCTGTTTTGTTCGCGAGGTGGCGAGAGTTCCCTCACATGTATTCTGTCCTGCCCAGCTGGTTGCGCTGGGTCCCGGTGACGGAAGTCTCAGAGTTCATGACTCTACCTGTCAGGTTCTGGTCCTGCTGGTCTCTGTGTGATTCCGATGTGCGACCGGCACTCAGTTGGTGGGTTGGGTCAGTTTCAGGGAGTTGTTCCTTGCACATTGCTTGGAAGTGGTTTTCTTGTCCACATCGCATGCTTTGTTGGCCAATTGCGGGGCATGATCTCCTGTGTGGGTACTCGAACCAGCAGAGATAACATTGCCGATCACTTGGTGTGCGTGGCGAGGAGTATCTGGGGGTTGTTCTGTTTTGGGTATTCGGGTATCGGGTGTAGGGTGTTATGGCTGCAATGATGTCACCCCTTTTTGGGTTTTCTATGGCAGCTGCTTGAACATCGATCCTTTCATACACCCTGGCTAAGTCCAATACTTCTTTGAGGGATAAGGTTTTATTTAGGAGATGTTTCCTGAACATTGAAGATATGCAACCTTCCATGATGCGTAGCCTGATCGCTTCATCGTCATTAAAATTGGCGAAGTCATATTTGATGAACTTCCTTTGGAGGCTGTTAGGCAGAAACCTGTGCAGTTCCCTCTGGGACCACTGCAAAAGATTTAGGACTACATGTGTTTGGCAGTAAACCCACTTGGTAGCAGTCTGTACCACACACTTCACTTGGTAGCTGTGGCTGAGCAGTCAGACTTCCCTCAAGAAGAGTTAGGCAGTATACAGAGTATTCACAATAGGTCAAGAGAACACAGTAGAACAAGTAAACACCGACCAGGGCTTGGTGTAAAAGAGATATAATTATTTATTTAAAACCACATCTAGAAAAACACACAGGCACTAATAGTAAACAATTCAAAAACACGGTCACTAAAAGATATACACTCCCTTAAAAGAATATTAGACAAGTCTTAAGTAAAGTCCCACTTATTTTCAGACAGCGGTGAGCGCTTAACGTAGATGGCACTCTAATAGTTTGTTTTAAAAAGGGAGAGAAGAGCAGAGAACAAGTTGAAACAGATCCCAACACTTTTATCAGAACATAACAAGAGAGGAAGGCAAAGTAAAACCGTGAAGTTAGAGTTCAAGAGGCCGGATCCACTTTCAGAGGATCAAACAAAATGTGTCCAAGGTCACACGGTTGCAGTGCACAAAAGTCTTGTAAAGGTTCAAAAAGGAGTTGGACCAAAGAAAGGGACCAGTTAGAGGGTCAAGTCGGCCAGCCCAGTCCAGAGGTTTAAGGGGTTATTATTACCTTGTAGCAATCTTTAGAAAGGGAGGCCTGGCGGACACGGTACCTTAAAGTGGTGAGAACGCTCCAGCGGGGGCAGTTGTTCCTGGCAGCGGGTCCAAGTCGGTGCTTCATCCGGGGGAAGAGAGGATCTCTTCGTGGAGGAAGACAGGAGTCCGTTGCACTGCCAGGGAAGAAACCAGCCACGGAGTTTCTCAGGTACAAGCAGCGGTCCGGTGATTCGCGGTTCAGTGGTGAGTGGCTATCCGGCTGCCGGGGTGCTTGGCACGGGCAGTTCGACCACAAACCGGGCTGGGGTGCAAAGAAGAAAAGGTAAACTGGTTGTGCCCACCAGTCAAGGGAAGAAGCCTCTCCAGCCGGGAGATCTTCTCTGTCGTCGGGAAGTGGTGAGTCGGTTCTGCAGGGCTCCACCGGTGGTGTTGTCGTGGTAGGTCGGCTCAGCTTCTCCCTCGTCGGATTCTCAGGTCCTGTGGCGACTTCTGAAGTTCCAGTCCCCAAAGCCCTGCTTTTATGCAGAAAACCCCCATTCACTCAGCCTAGCTGTCACTCAAACATGCTAAGTGGTGATCCGGCCGGCTCACCACTTGGGCCAATCACACAAGAGTGCGACTTGAGTTACCAAGGTAACTCAGTCCAGGGTGCCTAAACCCCCTCCCACACCCCCTGTGGTACCCAGACAGAGTGGCACCACTTTTGGAGGCTTCTGTGGAGAAGCCCACCAAAAAGTGGAACAAAGGGCTCGACTTGGGTTGGAGTCACAGAAGAGAACACAAACGCCATTTTAGAATCGAGTCTTGGCAAAAAATACCAACCAGAGAATTAATATTAATTAAATAAACCGACGGTATGTTCGAGGCTATGAGAATTAAATAATTAAAGTTGGTAGCCTCGAACAATGGGAAAATCCCATAGGAAAATATTTGCGGTCGAATATAAAAAGTAGTTTCCACTGCCATCAGCCAAAACTCGATCAGGGGGGACGGAGACATGTCCCCTCGACTAACAGACCCCAGGGCAATCGAATTGCCCCGACCAGTACGTCCACAATATGATGGTTTGTACTGGTTTCTGTTAATAATTTGGGACTAGGAAAGCCAATGGTGACTTTACATGCCCTGGGAGACAGTAGTCAGTCTCAGGGTATGGAGTCTATGGTGGGGTGTCACTATGACACCCCTGTATTACTGCACGGAGGGTGCTGTGTAACACACATAGGAAAAACACAGGAGACCCTATGGAGTAAAGGACCCCATAGCCCATAAAACACATTACCAGTCAAAGGAATACCATAAGTCATGTCCAAGAGTGGGAGAAAAAGAGTCTCACTCTTGGCAGGAGGAAAAAAACAAACTCCAGAAATCCAGCAAAGCTGCTGGGGGACTCACTAGGTTAGGAAATTCAGCCTAAAGAGAGAATTCTCCCTAACAAAGGCGGATGACGAATTCCCCTATTGATTTGTGTGGGAGTTGAGCACATTGATTGAAGGTATAACGTTCATAGTCACGGTTGGGTGTTTTTCATTGATGGCTTCCAGAAGGTGCTGGTAGGTGGTGCGGTCCTCCGGGGGAATTGTGCGTATTATGTTTTTGATCTCTCTCCCTGCAACGTTGGTGAAGATATTGATTTTATTGGGTGGCTCTTGGGTGCCGATGGCACCTACGAAGTCTTTGAACTCCTCAACCCACTCTTCCCATCGCTGACCTTGGTCGTGATGAGGGTTCAGTGTGAATGGGCTTGGTCTCCTCATGAGGCTGGCATGTGATGTGAGGCTGGCAGCAGCGACTGTGGGAGCACTTGCATCGGCTGCAGCCTGTGCTGAGTCGGTCATTGTTGCTCTGTAGTTGGTTGAGGCTGTTGCCAGTGTTTGAAGAGTGCAGTTTTCCCTTCTGTTACTCCAAACCTCAGGCTCTTGGGGCTCGGGGTCCTGATTTTGATGGCTTGACAAGATGGTCCTGGGTGGGGGGCGGGGGCATTGGCCTTTTATTTTCACTGCCTTGATACTGTTGTTGGCAGTGGTGGTTTAGTGGGAGTATTGTCACTCCCGGCTTTTTCCTTTGATATGGGGAAGTTTATTCTGGGCAGGAGCCCATCTCTGGATGGGGACCTCTTTTGTCCCTTCTCTGCCTTGTAATCGTATGGTTGGCAGAGGTGTTTTAATAGTGAGTATGGTCCCTCTGGGCTGTCCCCTTTTGAGTGAAGAGTTTATTTTGGATGGAGGGGGCCCGTGGATGGTGGTAGCTTTCACTGGTAGGCTGGTAGCCTCTTTGTAATGAGGAGCCTCGCGTCTGATGACAGCGTGGAGCTGGCGGCGGGTGGCTGGATGTACCTGTAGCGGTCCGCGGAGGGAACGTGTGGGCGTTTTCCTCCTCTGTTGAGCGTGCAGGTCTCTTCGCAGGCAAGACGGTGCAGCGGCTCCTTCTGGTTGCTGGTTCGCGGGCTCCAGATGCAGCAGCTTTTCCTCACGGCTGCAGGTCCGGCGGCCCCTCCTCACGGCTGCAAGTCCAGCGTCCCCTTCTCATGGCTGCTGGGTCCGGCAGCCCCTCCTCATGGCTGCTGGGTCCGGCGGACCCTCCTTCCTCACGACCTCGTAATTTATGGCTGCTGGGTCCGGCGGCCCCTCCTTACTCACAACCTCGTAACTGCGGTTACCAAGGATTCGTTTGCAGAGTGCAGTCATTCACCGCTGCTTTTGGCATTTGCGGACGCGTAGCCCTTTCTGCTGGGTGTTCCGGAGCTGCTACACGATGCGGGTCCACGTCGGCTTCGTCGCCAGTTGTTGGGGGAGTTCTGGTCCCTCCCTCAATTATCCAATCATTCCCCAATAACACACAGACATTACTTTCTTCAACCTTCTTTATTCGTCTTCCAAAACGTAACTAACTTTTCCCTTTCTGTCCCTCCCCTTCCGCCCTCCTCCCGCCCTGGTGATGTGTGTGTGTGTCTCTTAAAGGGGCTGCATCCCTTTCACTCAGATACAAAACAGATACATGGAATTACGACATTGGATCTCCCACCCGTCAGTGAAAAGGACGGGAACAAGAGCCCCAACAGGCTTGGAACTAACAATGCAAGAGAGGGAATCAAAGAGGGGGCTATCAAGAATCTACAGACTGCTTGAAGGGGCTCAACCAACGACAACCTAATATATAAAGAGAACTGGGAAAAAGATGTAGGAGAGTCAATAACGGAAAGAGAGTGGGACCAGATATGGACAAGAGCCCATAGATCCTCCAAATGCACAGCAATTAAAGAAGCTGCATATAGATTATGCTACAGATGGTACATGTCCCCCCACAGATTAAACAAAATAAACCCAGAGTATCCCCCAAACTGCTGGAGACAATGTGGAGGGAGAGGAGATCTATTCCACATGTAGTGGCCATGCCTCAGGGCAATTTCCTATTGGAAGGAGATACTGGGACACTTCAAAGGCATTACTGGCAGGGACTTACCACTCTTACCTAAGGTGATCCTGTTGGGAGTGGAGGCAGTGGGATTATACGCAGCATCGGGACACATGGCCACCCTAATAACACTTATTATCAGCAGCGCGAATGACATTGGCACAACAGTGGAAAACGCTAGAGTGCCCGATGACACCATGGTGGTGGGTGAAAATATGGGGAGTAATGGCAATGGAGAAGGTAACTGCCATAAGAACAGGGAAATACCAGAGCTACTTGGCCACATGGTCCCCTTTTAGAGACTTTGTCGGAGACAGGGAAAGTCATTTCTATAAACCACGGACCCTCAGAAATATATTGATCACCTGACAATCCAGAACAGGAAGAGAGAGAGAGAGAGGGAGAGAGAGAGAGAAAGAGAGAGAGGGAGACAGCGAGACAGCACGATGAGAAAACCAGAAGGAGACAGCAAAGGACTCAAGAACCCAGCAAGAATGGCCACAGGGGGCTGGGGGCTGGGGGAGGGAAGACCTAGGGGGGCAAAATGAAACAAGAAAAGGGGAAAACCCCGGGGATACAGGACAATATACAATATAGAAACAAGAGTAAATATGACTATGTTGTAAGAAATGTTATGTTGCACTTACTAGGTTTGGAATACTGTATCGCCGAAGGAAAAATAAATCTGTTTAAAAAAAGAAGAGGGTGCACAAGGGAGTGCTTCAGGGGGAATGGGAAGACTCCAGTGGCGAAGGAGTAATTGCAGAAATTAGCCAGGGCAGGAGCCAGGGAGTCGATGTGCTCCTTGATAGTTTTGGAGAAACAGGGGTGAACCCATTTCGGCAAGACTTTCATAGATCGGACTTGTCTAGAAACCTTGTCAGCAGAGAACAGGGGAAAGGCAGAGAAGGAGGGGGGGCTGCAGACGGGCCAGAGGAAGAGCAGGGAGTAGGGGGGGGGAATAGGAGGAGAGTGAGGACAGGATGCCCTGAGATTTAGAGATGAAGTGAGAAGCCAGTGTCGTGCAGAGGGCCTGGGAAGTTCGGGCTTCCTGCCCCTAAAACAGAGGGAAAGGCAGCAAGCTATTAGAGACAACAAAGGCCACCCTATGGTATTGGGATAAAGCACTACGGGGAAAGAAGATAACAGTAGGAGGAGGCCCACTTACACCAATGATGCACAATCACGATTTTACAGCTGGAATGCAGCTTAACATCTGGTTACCCTGGGGGGGGGGCAACCTCCGGCACTGGTGGACCTCTATACGGATGGGACACCATTGACTTTTGAAGGTTGCAAAGACAAGTTTCAGATACCTGAAAGCCAACGCTTCCGATATACCCAAATTAGGCACTGGATTACAAACACAAAAGTGTGGGAAAGGGCCTGTCGAAACCCAACAGGGCTGGAGCTCACGGTAAAAGAGGGGGTTCCCAGGGATGGGGTTTCGAGGCTCCACTGATTGTTAGATGGGTCAGAGCCAGAGAAAACCCTACCGTACATGTCTAGATGGGATCAGGATGTAGGAAAACCCATTACTGGAGAGATGTGGAGCCAAATATGGCGGTGGGCTATGAAAAGCTCGAGATGTGTTCCCATTAAAGAAGCTGCATACAAACTATGTTTACGATGGTACATGACGCCGCAATGCAACGCGAGCTACCCCTCGACATTCTGGCGGGGTTGTGGTCAGACAGGGGATCTCATTCACATGTGATGGGCCTGTCCGATAGCGGGGACACACTGAAAAGAGTCATATCAAAGAAATAACTGAGGCGCAACTACCTCTCGATCCAGTCGTGGTATTGCGGGGGAAACAGTGGAGGGAACCTATGAGGCCACGGGAAGCAGACCTGGAATAATAAACAAGGGCCAGTGGTAGCCATGTGGTGGGTGAGACTATGGGGGGTTGGCCATTGAAAAGATGATGGCGCTGGCATACAGATCTTATCAAACATACCTAAATACTTGGATGCCATTTTATGAGTTCATGATAAAGAGAAAATGTATTTTAAGCCTAACATACTTTGCAAAGTCCCTGTACTCTGATACTAATGTGGAATTGTAGATGCAGACTCAACCAGTAGGTGCAATGGACTGTATCAACAAAGGAGGTACTAACTCAGTCTTATATTGACAAGTTAAAGAAGGGAAAGGGGAGAGGGAGGGGAGAAGGGGGGGGAAGAAGAGTTATAAAAGTTGAAACCGGGAGCCTATTGTAACTGCGAAGAGAGTTGGAAGAAAACTGCGAAGTGAATGTGTGCACTGTATACTGCAAACTTGTATTACTGGCTCTTAAATAAACAAAGTTTGCAATAAAAAAAAAAGAAAAAAAACACAAAAAGAAGAAAAAAGTAGGACAGAGAGCCTTTTTGGAGTAATATATTTTTGTGAGAAGTCAAACTTCGAAGGTTTGTCCATAAACCCTTCAAACCGGACTCTGGTCCATAGAGATGCACCACAGAGGTCTGGAGGGGGTGGGGGTTCCCTAGAAGGTTGAGATTTGTCAGTCATTGCCTTAGAGAGGGTCTGTGGCCCTTCCAAATATTCCTCTCCACGTTTCGACGTGTCCTTTGACTTACTTTCCACCGTAAAAATGGCTGCGACACTTTCACATAGCTCCAGCAGATCGGGGAGAGTTTTTGACATGCCCGATGGCTTTGTCGCGATTTGCAGTGCTGCCGAAACCCTTGGCGCTGACATGCTCATATGAGGCGCCTCAGGGCTCGTGGTGTCTGGTGCCGACAGCCTTTTGGCCGGAATGCCCAGGCGCATGCTGTATTGAGGGTTGCGGGGAGGGCGGCTGATCATGAGGATCGGTGGGTGCTGTCGAAACTTTCGACCGTTCCGTTGGCGTCTGTGACTTTCTCGACGAATCAGTCGAGGAAGCCCTTGGGGTTGTGTGCTTTTCCTTCTGCGGTGCGGGTGTGCCACCGTCGCCGGGATGTTGTCTCCCCATAGCAGCACTGGTGGCCCACCTGCCCGGCATTTCGGAACCTGATAGTTAGGCAGAGAGGTCAACGGCCTCCACATCATCGGATCCATGGCTGCTGCTTGAATCCTTGTCATTCGAGATGCCTGCAGCGGTGGGGGAACCACTATCGTCCTGCATGGCGTAGGCCGCCCACTGCTTCGTCCGTTGATCTTTTAGCATCTTTGGAGGTAAAAGTCAGCAAGACTTGCAGGACTGCTCGTCGTGATCACGATGCAGACACTGGTTACACCTTTGGTGCTTCCACGGGTATTTGCCATTGCAGGACGGCCAAAACATTGTTTTTTTATTATTATATTTGTTATTGTTTTCCAAATGTATAAACACAGCACACCCAACAGTGAAAGTTGTGAAGGTACAGACATCATATGCATCAACGTATTTTATCACTGCCATCCCATTCCCTCCCCCGATAACTCGAGCTTACTCCATTGCGCTTCTAGTCTTGCTCCTTTGTGGGCGCCTGTTCTACTGTGCTCCCGGAGGTATCATGTTCGCTTGGTCTGGCTCGGGTGGGCTCGGTTAATGAGGCCACTAGCTGTCTCCAGGCCATCAATGTTCCCACTTCATCATCCTCCCCCCTGCAGGCCGCTTCATACCATGCTGTTGTTTCCGCTTCTGCCCATTTTAGGAGGTCCTGCCACCACACTTCTAACCTGGGTCTCTGGGCTGCTTTCCACCCCATGGCTATTCTGCGTTTGGCCAAAATGTAAGCCAAGTTCTTAAGTTTGCAGACGTGCTTAATTTTACGTGGTCTGGTAAACCCTCCCATCATGTACGCCCACACCAATACGACGTCTAACTTAATCCCTTTCTCGGAGAGGCGGTGATTGATCTCCCCCCAGAATCAGGACATGCCCGAAACATATGCATCATCCCCCCGTTTACTTCCCCGCATTTGGGGCACATTTGTGTTTCTGTGCTCTTGAATCGGGCTATCTTTTGAGGGGTAATGTACTCCCTGTGAGTTACATATAGTTGGATCTGTTGTAATCTTGCATTTCTGGACACCTTCTTGTGGTACCCCTGTGCTCTTTCCCATTGCCCGTCTTGCATGGGTTCGCCCGCATCCTCTTCACACTCCCGTCTCAACTGGGTCACCTCCTTCCCCACCTTGGACATTACCAGCTCATAAATCTGGGATACCTCATGCCCACCCTCAGAGATGTCATTTATTGTCTCTATGGGCGAGTCTGGTTGGTCTTCTAGTACTATTTCTTACCATGTGGCCCTTATCTGCCTTACCAGCCTAGTGTAGGTAATGTATTGCACAGGGTGTATTCCAGTTCTTCTATTAGCGATGTAAATTCCAATGCCCTCCCGTCTCGCCACACATCTCCCAGTGTTGCTATGCCCACTGGTTCCCAGAATCTGCGTCTTGTCTTTCTTAGTTGTGCATCCACTCCCTTCAGTACCACTAGCGCACTAGCGGCACTTCGGGGGAACATGGAGTCAGGATCCCCATGGCCTGGAATGCCATGCGCCATATCCTCCACCCCAATTCTAACAGCTTCGATCGCCCTTTGAGCTCTGATTTGGGCAGCCATATCAATTATTTCAGAAAGAAGGGTGCGCATTCTGACCTCAGCAGTCTGGACTCTGCTGTTGTGTCTTCTGCTAACCATTTTGCCATGTACTGTAGTTGCCCAGTCAGATGGTATATCTCGAAGTTAGGCATTTTTATACCCCCTCTCTCACAAGTGTTTTGCAACTTCCACAGGGCAATTCTATTTCTAGTATTATGCCAGATGAAAGCCCTGCACAGGCTCTGCAGTTTACCGAAAAAGTGTTTGGGCAGCATGTATGGGATATTTACAAATAAATTTAACAGCCTAGGGAATACAACCATTTTCAACAATGCCGCCCTTCCCATCATAGCCAGGGGGAGTTTAGCCCAGAACTTCATACTGTTTTCGATATTAGCTACTGCTTTCTCCGTGTTATGTTTATGTTCCTCTTCTATCTCATGGTAAACATAAATCCCCAGGTATCTGAACGTACTTGTCTCCCAGGGTATTTGTAGTACCGGTAGGTCATCCTGCGCAATACCTTTATATCTCCCTAAGGGGAATACACACGACTTCTTGGGGTTAACCGCAATGCCGGAGAATAACGCAAATCATTCCATTACTTCGAGGATGTATTGCAGATCTTCTTCTGGATACCTCAGATACAACAGCATGGCGTCTGCATATAGTGATATTAGGTGCGGCCCCTCCCTAGTGTGCACCCCTATCTCTTCATATTGTTCCCTCAAATATATTGCTAGGGGTTCCAATGCCAGGATATACAGCATCGGGGACCATGGGCATCCCTGCCTGGTGCCCCTACTGAGCTGCCATTTGTCCAAGATGATCGCTCCCGTTTTGACTCTAGCAAGAGGCGAGCTGTATTACAGCTTCACCCACCTCAAGTACCCTGGCCCCATTCCATATACCTTCAGGGAAGTCATCAGCCATGGCCACCTTACTGAATCGAAGGCTTTCACTGCATCTAGCGAGACAATAGCAACCTCTTTTGCATCCCTTTCAGTCTGTTCCATGACGTGATGAAGCCGTCTGTGGTTATCAGCTATGCTTCTACACGGGACATATCCTGTCTGATCATGATGTATCAGTTTGCTGATAAGTTGTCGAAGTCCGTTTGCTAGCACCACTGAGTATTTTGCTGTCTTGGTTCAACATGGACAGCGGTCTGTACGACCCACAATCCATGCTGGGCTTATTTGGTTTGAGTAGCCGGATGATTATTGCCTCTCTCAGGGATTCTGGTAGTTCACCTGTCTCAAAAGCCTTGTTTAACATAGCCAGCAGTGGGGGGGAGCACCTCCAACATATATGTTTTATAAAACTCACTAGGGAGCCCATCCGTTCCTCGGGCTTTGCCAGTAGGTAATTGTCTGACCACCATTTGTAGCTCTTCCAATGTGGTAGGGGCATCTAGGCTCTCTTTTTCTTCAGCACTCAGTTTGGGGACCCTGATGTCCTCCAGTATCTCCCTCATCTCGTTATCATCTGTTCCTCCTACGTCTTCGTATAGGTGTTGATAGAATTTGAGGAATCCCTCATTTACGCTCTCTTGGTTATTCACTCTTCGACCACTCACCCCCTTTATCTCCCTTATCACTGTTCTAGGGGTCTCCTGTTTGTATAGCCATGCCAACAGCCTACCCGGCTTATCTCCCCCAGCACGTTGTCTTTCAACATATTTCTTGTAGTTTAAGTTACATAGTCTCGCCCAATGTTCCCCGCATTCTTGTTGCAATTGGCCCATAGCTTTGGCATCTTCCTGCGAGGTACCCCCTTTACTCATAATTTCTTCTAATTTCCTTTCTGTTTTTTGCAACTCTTTCGTTATGTCCCCTTGGAGAACTTTGGATTTTGATATTGCTGCCCCTCTCACCACTACCTTAAATGCCTCCCACAAGGTGCTTTCAGATTCTACGCTGCCGGTGTTCTTTTCAAAGTATTCTGTTATCTCCTCTCTTGGGTCTTCTCTGAACCCTGTATCTTTCAATGCTTCGGCCCTAAGCCACCACGTTGGGATCTTGGTTCTGGGAGGCTGGTTGTGCCGCGTTATGATCAATGGTGAGTGGTCCGATAGGACCCTTGCTTTATATTCCGAGCTCATTATCTCCCTGTTAAGTTCCGGGTTGGCAAACAAGTAATCTAGTCGTGCATACAGGTTATGTGGGGCGGAGTAATGAGAGTAATGCCTATCCATTGGGTGGTGTTGCCTCCATATATCTAATAGCTGAAGATCGCCGAGCAGGGTTCTCAGGGTTTTGGCTGCCGGGGTAGGCCTGTCTAGTTTCCTATATGATCTATCCACTCTTGGGTCTAGCGTACAGTTGAAATCCCCAACCCATATGACCGTGCCTCCTATGTACTGATTAACTTTACCGTACAGGGTCTTAAAGTAGGCCACTGTGTCCTGATTTGGGGCATATGTGTTGATAATACACAATTCTCTATTCTCCAGCATTCCACGTATCGCCACCATTCTCCCATCTGGGTCTACTGGGTCCACTGTGGACTGCATTAACTGGAAGGGCACGTGGCGTGACCTAAGTGCCCCCAAGTGACCACCCCTCTGGCATAAGCTGAATATGTTGCTCCAACTGTGATCCCTTTCCATTTCTCCTCTATCGTCCTTTGTTTTTCTTTAGTGAGGTGAGTTTCTTGTAGTAAAGCTATGTCTATTTTTTGCCTCCTGAGGTATAACATGATCTTGTTTCTCTTTAAATAGCTGTGGAGTCCCCTGACATTCCAGGTTATTATCTTGAGGTCTCCCATCCCTTATCCGTGCCCGTCCCCACCCCTGTCCTCCCTTGTCCACTGTGGGAGGTGCTTCAGCGCCTGGGTGTAAGCTCTGGCCCCAAAAAACACCACTACAAACTCCCTAACTTTTCCCCTTGCCCCCGCTCAACCCGTCCCCAACTATACCCCCCCTTCCCTTTCCCTTTCCCTTAATCCCCAACTGGTGCCCAGCTCCATCCCTGGATCTCAGGCTATCCTGCATCTTGCTCCTTTCTTGGCTACTGCCGATACTAAGTGCACAGCGGGGGGTTATCGCCCTACTGGCTACCCGACTACTCTAACTATTGGGGGTAGGTCATGCTGCTCCCTGTACACAACAGCTCATCGCGCTTTAGACATATTTAATTGAAGGTTTAAGCCACTATATTCCAGTCCATGCAAGTCCTTATGTTGAAAATTTAAAATCGCTAGTGCTTACACCCTATTGGCAGACCCATTTGGCTACATTACAGTTCCCGCTACCGTCCCCCTCAAGGCTAGAGTTACTGATACAGCGTAGGTTCACTTATCCTGTCCGCCTCGCTGAGACCCCTTTCCGTCGTCCAGGCAGTCCTGGGTATTCAGCCAGTTCGTTGCCTCTTCATGGTCATCGAAGAAGTGTGCTTTGTCTTTGTGTAAGATCAATAGCTTCTCGGGATATAACAGCATGTATTTAAATCCCGCCGCCTTTAGTCGCCTCTTTTCTGCAACATAGCTAAAGCGTTGTCTCTGCACCAGCAAGGTGTAGTCAGGATACACTGTGACAGTTGCTGTCGCTCGGGTCACTGTTCCGCCCTTCCAAAAAAATTCCAGGATCTTTTCCCTGTCTCTGTAATTTAAAATCTTTGCAATGATTGCTCGTGGGGGGGCTCCCGGTTGCGGTCTCCTTGTTAGGGCTCTGTGCGCACGTTCGACCGCAATTTCTTGGATCAGCTTATTTTCCTTCATCTCCTTCTGGCAGACCCACCACGCGGATATTGTTGCGTCTCTCATGCCCTTCTGCCTCTTCCGCTCGGTCCTCCAAATTGCAGACTTGCTGTTTCAGTATGTGGACCTCCTCAGCATTGGTAGTGCTGACTTCTGTGTTATTCTTCACCGAGCTCCCGAAAGTGCTTGTGCGCTCCGCCAGCTTCCTGACCTCTTGTCGCAGAAGGTTAACATCCATGCCCAGCGCATCGATCTTGAATTCCAGTGCCACTTTGAGATCCGCTATCGTTGTGGTCCACGAGGATTTCATGTCCGTGATGGTCTGCAGGATCAACTGATCCTCCCGTTGTGGGGCCGACGTGTATTGCAGGTCACTTGTGCTGTCGTGGCCTGGGATTGTGATGGTTTAGTGAAGATGTCCATCGTTGGTTGCTTCGCCTTGGTCTTGCCACTCTTTTGCGCCATAGTCTCTACAATCTGCCTGTCGGCTTGTCCCTCTGAGTCTTGTGTCCTTATTGCGTTGCTATTCTTCTGGGGGGCTACAGGCCTATTAAAGGTGATGTTCTAGGCTTCCGGTGGGCCAGGAACTTCCTGGTTATCCGTTCTCTCTCCCTTCTGGGGTGGTAGGGGAGGTTTCTCTGTGTGTGACGATCTGTTGCTTAATTTTCGCTGGCCTGCTGGCCCGTGCTGCCCTTTAAAAGGTCCCTCTGTACTGCTTTGTTTGGGCCACCCTGTATTTCGGTGAGATACCAGTGTACTCAGGTTCCCTTCGACACCACCTTCTCTGTGCTTCACCCTTCTTTTTACCTATTACAGGCCTTTCCATGTGCGCTTTTAGACCGGATCAGTACAGGGTCCTTCTGCCTGGCCTTGTAGCCACGCCTCCCTCTCTGCCAGCAACAGTTTGCCTTATTGTGTTGATGTTTGCTGCCTGTGTGGCAGAGTCCCTCCGGTCACCCTTCACTTCCCCACAGTCTCAAGCCACCAGGAGTGCCCCACGCCTCCAACTTGCACATTAATTACAGCACTCTAGAGTATGGCTCCGTACCGTGTCTCCTGGTGTTTTTTCTCCATTTCGTGTGTCCCCAAATTAGGGCCTAGTTTCTTTGGCTTGTAGTGCAGGTATGCCCTGTGGCCAGTCTGCTTACTTTTTATTATAGGCATCACCCATTTGTATTGCACTCGCAGTGCGCACTGTGCTCCAGCTTCCCTGCTTGCGTGCAATTTCTCAGTTCGTGTGCAGGCTCTATATAATTCTCCCAGGGCAGCGCTGCTCAAACCGCTTGTGTTCCTTCTGTGGGGCTTAATTCTAGGAGCGTGGCGCGGGTGTCCGGACCGCTCTGTGTCCCATTAAGCACCGAGTGCTTTGCTGCCTCATGGTCTTGGTAGTACCCGTGTGTAATCCGAGGTCCTGGGACTTTGATATCACTCAGCTATGCGACTTTTCGCCGCGCTTGGGTTCCCCAGGGCTTGATTCAGGCACAGTCCGCTCAGTAGTGCAAGCGCGTTGTCCCTCAGGTCTGTCTTTTGACCCCTGCTACGGTTTGTTTCCCATGAAATTACGACGCAGCTGCTTGCTCGCTGCTCTGTATGTCCCCGGCCCCTCGCGCCACCTGGCTCTGCTGCTCCGAACGTCTTGTGGGGGTGACACCCGGGGTGCCGTTGCCCAAAGCCACTCAGGCACATCCATTTCCTTTGGTGGTCACCGTCGCTTTGGCCCAGGCTTCACGGGTCCGCCTCACGGATAGCTCGCACTGTTCTTGTGAGCGGTCCCGCGCCTCGCTCCTCATTCGTCCGCAGCATCGTCAGACCCTTCTGCAATCACCCAGGGGGTCCTCGGTCGGGATGCCATGTTACCGTCCCCTTGCTGGAGCCCCTCTCACGTGTGGGGCTCCAGTCATGCTCTGCTTCTCCGCTGCAGTTCTGAGTTAGTGGGCAGTCGCATATACGTCGGGGTCCCGCTTGCCACTGTATCAGGCCATGGTTATCTTCAGTATCCCGGGTATCTGCTGGAGCGTGCGTACTCACTAGCCGATCCTGACTGCCCCTCCTCGCCGCTTGCGGTTACTGTACAGTCCTTTGTTCCAACCCGCCGGCCATCTTGTTTCACTGCCGCTGTCTGGATACAAACTTGCCGTCTACTTGTAACTTCATATTCTCTCTGTCTTCAGCTTCCAGCCCGCTCACGGACGTGCGCCTCTCCTTGTGTCAGTCCATTTGTTTATGGGCCAAAGCACTAATTTCTGGCACTGTTACAGTGCAGGATCTTTACGGATCAGCAGGAGCTGTTAGGCAGAAACCTGTGCAGTTCCCTCTGGGACCACTGCAAAAGATTTAAGACTACAGGTGGTTGGCAGTAAACTCAATTGGTAGCAGCCTGTACCACCCAGATTTACCCGGTAGCTGTGGCTGAGCAGTCAGACTTCTCTCAAGAAGAGTTAGGCAGTATACAGAGTATTCACAATAGGTCCAAAGAACACAGTGGAATAAGCAAACACTGACCAGAGCTTGGTGTAAAAGAGATATAATTATTTATTTAAAAACACATCTAGTTAAACACACTGGCACTAATCAAGCAGTTCCAAAACACAGTCACTAAAAGATATACACTCCCTTCAACGATTATTAGACACCTCTTTAGTAAAGCAACACTTATTTTCAGAGAGCGGTGAGCGCTTAACGAAGATGGCACACTAATCAATCGGTTTAAAAGGGAGAGAAGGGCAGAGCAAAGATAGAAACAGATCCCAACACTTTCGGAAGAACACAGTAGGAGAAAAGGGCAGGTTAAAACCGTAAAGTCAAAGTTCAAAAGGCCGGACCCACTTCAAGAGGCACCGGGCGAAATGTGTCCAAGGTCACACGGTTGAAAGTGCACAAAAGTCTCGCAAAAGGTTCAGAAAGAGTAGGAACAAAAGAAAGGGACCAGTTAGCAGGTCAAGGCGGCCAGCCCAGTCCAGAAGGTTAAGGGGTTATTGTTAACTTGTAGCAATCTTTAGAAAGGGAGGCCTGGCGGACGCAGTACCTTAAAATGGTGAGAACGCTCCAGCGGGGGTAGTTGTTCCTGGCAGCGGGTGCAAGCCGGTGCTTCGTCCGGGGGAAGAGAGGATTTCGTCGTGGAGGAAAACAGGAGTCCGTTGCAATGCCAGGGAAGAAACCAGCCGCTGAGTTCTCAATTAAAAGGAGCGGTCCTTTTATTCGCGGTGCAGGGGTAAGTGGCTATCCGGTTGCCGGGGTGCTTGGCACGGGCAATTCGACCACGAGACGTCCCGGGATGCGAAAAAGAAAGCAAACTGGTTGTGCCCACCAGTCAAGGGAAGAAGAAACTCCAGCAGGGAGATCTCCTCTGTCGTTGGGAAGTGGTGAGTCGATTCAGCAGGGCTCCACCGGTGGTGTCGTCATAGCAGGTCGGCTCAGCTTCTCCCTCTTCGGATTTTCAGGTCCTGTGGCGACTTCTGAAGTTCCAGTCCCAAAAGCCCTGCTTTTATGCAAGAAACCCCCATTCATTCAGCCTAGCTGTCAATCAAACATGCTAAGTGGTGAGCGGGGTGGCTCACCACTTGGGCCAATCACGCAGGAGTGCGACTTGGGTTGGCAAGGCAACTTAGTCCAAGGTGCCTAAACCCCCTCCCACACCCCCTGTGGTACCCAGACAGAGTGGCACCACTTTGGAGGGCTTCTGTGTAGAAGCCCGCCAAAAGTGGAACAAAGGGCTCGACCTTTGGTTTGGAGTTACAGAGGCGAACACAAACGCCATTTTAAAACCGAGTTTTGGCAGAAAATACCAACCGGTGAATTAATATTAAATAAATAAACCGGCGGTAGGTTAGAGGCTATGTTAAAAAGTATTAGCCTCGAACAATGGGAAAATCCCATTGAGATATATTCGCGGTTGAATATAAAAAGTAGTATCCACTGCCACCAGCCAAAACTGGACGAGGGGGGACGGGACAGTGCCCCCTCGAACAACAGACCCAGGGGCAATCGAATTGCCCCTACCAGTACGTCCACAATATGATGGTTTGTACTGGTTCTGTTAGTAATTTGGGACTAGTAAAGCCAATGGTGACTTTACATGCCCTGGGAGACAGTAGTCAGTCCCAGGGTATGGAGTCTATGTTGGGGGGTCACTATGACACCCCTGTGTTACTGCACGGAGGGTGCTGTGTAACACACATAGTAAAAACACATGAGACCCTATGGAGTAAAAGACCCCATAGCCCATAAAACACATTAACATTCAAAGGAACACCACAAATCATGTCCAAGAGTGGGAGAAAAAGAGTCTCACTCTTGGCATGAGAAAAAAACAAACTCCAGAAATCCAGCAAAGCTGCTGGGGGACTCACTAGGTTAGGAAATTCAGCCTAAACAGAGAATTCTCCCTAACAAGAGCGATGGAAGAAACACGTCCTACTCCATTGCCTCTTGGCCACGCCCCCCCAGGACAGGCAAAACTTAAAGGGAGTCCTCTCCATAACTGAGGTGAGAAGCAACAACGATACCAGAAGGGAAAAGAGGGGGGAAAAGTAAATGAAATTCTACAAAGAATCAAAACCCTGGGGCCACACTCTCCCTACTGTATAGGCTTGGCCGGAGGGCCGAGGCCACGCGGTCGACAGTGTTGACCGAAGCACCAGCCACCGAAATCTGTAGTGGTCTCCGGCATAGGATGCAGAAGTAGTCGCCGATGAAGAAGGCTTGAAGACTAAACAACCAACGGTCGTGGACAAAGAAGTTATAAAGTTTGCAAGATGCAAGCTCTGCATAGGGCAACCAGCTAGCTGGGAGGAAAAAAACTATCTGAGGGTCCTCGACGCATGAAGGATTTTGGGTACCCTGATGTCCCGGAAGGATAGCTGAGCGCCAACGTGCTCGCCTTGGAAGCAAGACAACATGGAGCAACACAGGTTTGAATCCCGAGTCCGCGCTTAGAAACCTCTGGGTATTAAGTGCGTTATAAGTAACCTATCATATCATACACTACAAGTCACGTTAGGCAAGTGTTACAAGCACGCCCATGTCGACGTACCTTTTCGATTCTCAAAAGACAAGATGAAATACTCAGCAATTACCACTAGATGTCAGACTATATGCATAGCATGTGATTCTAAGCAGATTCACAAGCATCAGAAACTTACATTTTTTGTTCTCTAATATTCCTACATCTGATAATTGCATCCTCCAGCATTTCCTTTCGTTTCTCATTTGAAGCTCATCAATTGAATAATGTGGCATGAACTTGCAGATTATGGATTCAAAATTGTTAGACAGAAGCCTGTTGATATAGTGGAATTTTCTAATAATTAGCAATATATGGATTCAGTTGTTTGCCTCTTTATTGACGGATGTAACTGTTGACCTGAGGAAGAGATTACCTCCCGAAACGCGTTGAGCTTCAAATCTAAATCTTTAAGAATATAATGAGGATCTTTGTGGTCCTTACAATATTTCATGTCTTATTTAAGTTGTTACATAGTTACTGAATACTTTTTTTCTAACTAATTATTAAATGAATTAAACTCTGACTGGTTTTTATTAGTACACAAGTGTTCAGGGGACCGAGGTATCCAGTCTCTTGTATGCCATCTATATTTTCTCTTGTTCCCTAGCCTATGTGCCAAGGCTAGTCTTAAATCCCCTGCACGAAGATGGCTTACAACATGTATACTGACTCATACTACTCTTAAGCATAGATGTGAACTTGAGCGCTCTTAATTTGGTTTGTGGGCTGCCACTGGTGCCAGGCGTTTCATGAACTTTCACTGTGCTGATCTTAGTCTGAACAACAGAACATGGAATTGGCTGCATTCATTTCCTACCACAAACCTTAAGAACGTCCTGTGAGCTCTGTACACTGGTGTGTGGAAGTCTGCATCTTGGAGCGCTAGACCATTTTTATAATGTCTCCTAAGGCTATTACCTTGAACGTTTATGTTTTTGTAAATTTGTCTAGTGTTCAGAGGTCCTGTGTTGGCCACCACTCCCATCTACATTTTGACCACAAAATACTGGGAATAAAAGCTGTTTCCCCAGTGTTTTCTGGGGTACTTTTTGTTTTTGCTTTGGGAGCATGCTTTCAACCTATTGTTGCAGCAATGTTTAGTAAGCGTTTAAAAAATGTTGGCGGCATGTTTTGGGGCTTCCTGTGGAATTCTAGGGCACGTCCTTGCCCTAAAATGTCTAATACCCACTTGTCTGTAGTTCTCTTTTGCCAATCAGGCAAGTGGTTTGTCATTCTGTCTCCTGCCTCCTGCTGCTTGCTGCATTGCTTTCCCTGTGAGGCACGCTTGCTGCTTTTTTGGCCTGCCCCTTTGTGAGGCAGAGATTCTGCACCTTGTCACTTCGTTGCAGTACTTGAACTTTTGATACCCTGAGTAATTTGTTCTAAATCTCTGTAAATATTAGGATGGGCACAGGCAAGACCTACTTCCTTTGGTGGTTGTGGATGAGTGGCCTTGACTCCTAGAAATGGTCGAAAAGACTTGTGTGCAATGACGTTAGCAACCCCACTGTGTCTGCATCCATCCTTGTTGCCTTCAAGGACCGATCAATTTTCTGGCCAAATAATTGCTCACCTTCGAACGACATGTTCTGCAATTCTGTTGGCACTTCCTGGTAAAAACTGTGCAGCAATGCCATCATTGCCTTCTAAGCACTGCCCCACTATTTATTTGCTTGTAGCCCGTCTCTGCTATGTCCACCGCAATAATTATATTATGATTGGCATCCTTACAGCTTCTTCTTTTTTCTCATCTGGGAAATGCTCCAGAAAATAGCTCTGAACGTTATGTTTGGAACCCTATTGAGTTTATGGTTGACATCCCTATATATATTGTTTTGTATTCGGTCTGAAGGCAAGCATAGGTTTTTGGACACAGACAGACTAAGTTGAACACACGGACACAGACTTTCCTTAGTTTTCTTTAAGTAGGGACATCCCACCTTAACTTAAGGCAAGATAGGCCTTATTCCATCCTGACATTTTCTTTAATAAAATATTGCTCTCCTTTAGACCTGTTGCCCATGTCTCCTTTCATGATGCCAATCTCACACGGGACAGATTAATACCATGTCCCTAAACAAAGCAGAAAGACTACTGCTGGGCCTGAAGCAGAAATAATATGAAAGTGCAATAAAACAGACTGCTTCCTAGCTTACTATTGAAGGGTGAAAGAAAGTCAGAGTTCTATAAATGCAATAAAAGAAAAAAGAAAAATGTTCAGCCTCCCAAACATTCTATAGTAAACTTCACATCCCTGATAAACAAAATCAGCAGCGCTATACAAGCGAAGCAAATATGCCCAAAATAACAAAGCAGCAGATGGACTACCTGGATAGGATGATTCAGAAGGAGGAAGCTGTGAGCGCTAGCTCTGCCTTAAAACTGAACAACGCCCTAGGACCAGATGAGTACAGTGGGAACATGTATAAGAAATTCTGCAGCTTGAAACTCCGGTGGAATTGATGAATTTGTTTATCAAGTCTGAAAAAAGTCACCAGAACCATGGCACATGCTACAATTAATGTGATACCTAAACTGGGGAAAGACTCAAAGGTGTAGCTTTTGCAGACAGATAGCCCTATCAAACCTGGAATATTAGATCTTTGCCAATATTCTGGCTACAAGACTAGAGGATTTATTGCCAGCCCAAATGAGGCAGGTTTTAATTAATGGTAGAAAGATGTTTGATAATGTCAAGAAATTAACCCATTTGGCCGACAGCACATGCAGGTTCTTAGAGGCTCCATCTCGCCTGCTATTGCTTGGTGCAGAGAAGGCATTCAACAGGATGGACTGGTGGTTCCTGGGTGAAACTATGAGTCGATGGGGAATTTTTTACAGAGTGGGTAGCAGCTGCGTAGGCACACCCTGCCTCAAGAACACGAGTGAATGCCCTCTCCCGCCCCTCCTGGATGCGCTGAAATACTAGGGGATGCAGCTTCCAGTTGCTGGAGTCTACCAGGTATCGAGAGTTCCAGTCCGCTATGCAGTTCTGGCTCCCCGGGAGGTATTCTGCGGTCACTGTAACGTTGTTCTGGAGGCAAAAATGCCAGAAGTCTTTTGCGAGTTCTGCTAACATTCTGGATCTCGTTCCACCTAACTTGTTGATGTAACGGACCGCTGAAATGTTGTCCATCTTGAGCAGGACACAACATCTTACTCTGTCCTTCGTGAAGGCCTGCACTGCGAAGGAGCCTGCTAGAAGCTCGAGACAGTTTATATGGAGACGTAACTCCTCGTCTGACCATCTCCCTCCTGTCTGAATGTGTTCGCATCTCGCTCCCCAGCCTGACCTGCTTGCGTCTGTTTCTATAACCAATTCTGGGACATCCCCGAAAATCGCTCGACCGTTCCAGGCCTCCATGTTTTCTAGCCACCAATGTAGTTCTGACATGGCTTCTTGATCTAAGTCCACTTGTTGATGGTACTGCAGGCCTCCTTGCAGATGTTTGATCTTCAGTCTCTGCAAGGCGCGGTAATGCAAGGGACCGGGAAAAATAGCTTGAATGGAAGCTGCTAACAGGCCCACTATCCTGGCTAGATTCCGAAGCGAAATAGAACGCTTCGCGATCACTGCTCTGAGCTCCTTCTTTATGGCTCTCACTTTGTGTCCTGGGAGCTCTAGAATTGCTCGCACCGTGTCCACTCTGAAGCCTAAAAACTCTAATCTCTGTACCGGAGCTAGTTGGGATTTCTCCAAATTCACCAAAAATCCCAGGAGTTTGAATATCCACTGAACTTCTCTCGTGAGATTCTCTCTGCTGGATCCCATTACTAGAATATCGTCTAGGTAGATAATCATTTTAATCCCTCTTTCTCTGATAGCGGCAGTCACCGGCTTCATCACCTTCGTGAAGGCCCATGGTGCTGAGTCCAGTCCGAACGGCAGGCACGTGAACCGCCAGATCTCCCCTTTCCAGCGGAATTGCAGATATTTCCGAAAGGCAGGTGGTATCGGAATCGCTAGGTAAGCGTCTTTGAGGTCTAAACGCGCTAACCAATCTCCTGCGCGCAATAGGTCCCGAAGGAGGTGTATACCCTCCATCTTGAAGTGGTTGTACTCCAACCAGCGGTTCAATTCCTTCAGGTTTATCACGGGGCAAATCTTTTCTCCTCTGTGCACGAGAAACATGTTGCTGATGAACACTTGTCCCTCTGTCACCTCTCGCTCTATCGCATTTTTCTCCACAAATTTGCTCAATTTGCTGTGCAATAGTATTGTTTCGTCTTGCGACATATAAATGGGGATTGGCGCTGCGCTCTGCTTTGGCACACCTATGAAGTCTAGGGGAAGACCCTCTATCGCCCTTAAAACCCAAGCATCGCTTGATAAAGCTTGCCACGCTTTCAAAAAATGGAGGGTTCTGCCTCCGACAGGAATTTTTGGTGTACTCACCGCCTGCTGTTTTGGGCTGACGGAATGAACCTCTTCCTCTGCGGCCCCTTGCGTGTCTTCCTCTGGCTGGGAAGAAGCAGTCTTGTTGACGGCCTTCCCAGTATTGCGCGCGCGGACCTTGAGGTCGTTTCTGATAGCTATAGCGACCGGACGAGCGACCTCTGAATCGTCCGGTCCCTGCAAAAACTTGTCCAGGGAAGATCTTTTTTTATAGAGCTCTGAGCTCTTTCAAGTGCTGCATATGTACCAACAAATTGGGCCATCTCTTTCGCGAAGGCTTCTCCAAATAGAAGGCCTTTGGCGCCCTCCCCAGCCTCATATGTAGCTAGGTCGCTGAGCTTCTTGTCTATTTTAAGGAGGACCCCCCTCCTTCGCTCCGAAGAGAGGGCGCAGTTCACGTTACCTAGTAGGCAAATCGCCCTTTGCGCCCAGTTCGCTAGCGCTTGATTATCGACTGGAACACCAGTGTCCTTTGACTTTTCAACCAAGTCCATTATCTTGGCTAATGGGCCCGCGAGGTCCAGAAGCTTGTCCTGGCATCCTTTCCAGGCACGATCTACTCCTTTTCGGATGTCATTTGCCGACTTGGTTACGAAGGTGACCATCTTCGGGTCCAATTCTGGAGTATCCGTTAGCTTGCCTGGCAGCTCCGGTCTTGGACATTCCGCTCGCATGCGGGATCTAACCTCCCTGTCCAGTGGTGGGCCATGTACAGCGCTACTCTGGGGGAGGGCACCCATTCGGAAGACCTCGGGTGCCTAATGGTCTCCGGATCAAACATATCCAGAATGTTGTCTTCCTCATCGGGAGCATCTTGTGGGAAATGTTCAATGGGATGAAGAATCTCTTCTTCTTCATCGCCACCTTCATCGTCATAATCCCCTGAATTATTCACCGCTGTGGTAGGGGGTCCGTTGCGGCTATCAGCCAATTTGGCTAGAAAGGCTTCCTTCAGTCTGGCGACAGGGTCGCTATGTTCTTGGGGAACGGTGTTGCCCCTCTCTATTGTGTCCGCGGGGGTCAAAGAGTCTGTGCTCTTACGGACCTTCTTACACCCCTTATCTTCAACCCTCGTTTGAGGATGTCTAGCTGATGTCCCTTCCCCAGGGCTATCTGCCCGTCTTTTCCTTGCTGTGAGCTTGTCTCTCTGCTCTACCATATACGCTTCCAGCAATTGTAACCTCTGTGTTAAAGGTTGCACCCCTTGAGAGACCGCCTGAGATAGCGAATCCCCCAGCACCCTCTTGAAACTGAGGGATAAGTCTGCATCTTTCCAGGTGGGCTCCTCTTCCCACTCTTGTTCGCTCCACTCTGGAGAAGTGGACTGAGAATCCACGGGGTGCGATGAATGAGCCATGAAAACTGTGTCAGCAGAGCTGACTTCTGGGAATCAGCTTTAGGGAGGCTCTAAGAGATTAATGCAGCTTTCTAGCTCCTGCGACTGTTTTTTTTATTTATTTTTTTATGAGAGACCGGTAGTCGCTATTATGATCTTCTCTTCTTTTTTGTACGTCCCACAAGTGTCCGCACGTCCCGCTCCATCTCGCTAATATTTAATGCGCAACGAGCGTTGGGAGCCGTGCATGCCGGGAAGAGTCTGCGGCGCTGCTGGGTCTTAGTGCTCACTGAATTTGGTGATGCGAGACGCCCCTGCGCGTGCATGGGGACGGGCGCAGCCGCGAGGGCGGGCTACTGAAGAGAAATGGCGCGAAACGCTACCTGAGGAGAACGGGGCGGCTGCCTAACGCGAGCGGCTTTGCCCGCGGCTCTGCCCCGCTTCTACTCCGTGTACCGCAGACAAATGCCTACGCGTGTGCGCGTATTGAAAACGGTTTAAAAAGGCTATCCATCTCTATATATACATTTCGTTCTACATTCCCATAAGACACACATATAAAAACGCTACTCATCTGCAGTATGGCAGCCAAAAGAAAGAGGAAAGGACCTAGGGGTGGGAGAGTTTATACCCCGAGCTGGACACTGATTGGTGCAAGGACAGAGGTCAGGACTACAGAAGGCCTCAGGGAGATGGGAGTTGTAGTTCTGGAACTCATTTCAAGTGGTTCAAGGAAGTTGAAGTGCTGGTATGGCAGAATTAAAAGAAAGTAAGCATAATGCGAGCCTCCTGTCTTGTCATAGAATGCATATACTCACAAGTAAATTACATTTTCGAACGTACGGAAAAAAATGTTAGTAAGGAAGGAGGACATAATTGAGACCATACCAACGCATATAACAATTAGGTAATCTGGTTACTGGGAGAACAGAAGGATATCTTGACATTGGGCCTCATTCCGAGTATGGCGGTAAGGGATAGCGGCCACCGGTAACGAGACCGGTGGCGGTGATCCCTTACCGCCATACTCAGGGTTCCCTTTACGCCCTCGCCCTTAACGCCCTGAGCAGGTGTTAAAGTCGAGGGGGCAAAGGGGCCTCCAAGCCAATAACGGTGACCGTAATGAACGGTCACCGTTATTTGCATCTTCCCCATTCCCATTGAGCCCTATGAGGGCTCATTTGGGAATGGGGAAGAGCCTTGGTGAATGGGGAATTACCGCCCCGCCAACCTTGGAATGGGGCGGTAATTCCGCCATCCACCAAGGCGCTGCCGGTCCGGGTACGGCGTCAACCAAGGCGTTAATAGCGCCATTGGTTAGCGCCGTACTCGGAATGAGGCCCATTATGTTCTTTTAACTTAACAGGAGGGATTTAACCCATGAAATGAAACGGAATATGGATTTTGGACATTTGAAAAGGATTTACAATTATTGAAACTTTCTGTTGATAATAGTCCTGATTTGAAAAAGGCGCAAAGACGCCGAAACACGTGTCATCACAAAGGGCGAAGTTTTGAAGCAATTACTTACAAATAAAACCCCTTTTCTGTTCAACCTTACTTTTTGTGGCGCATGGGAATATATGGAAAACGTAACTGTTTTTCTGATGTTGACTTGGTCTTGATCTTTGATTTAGTCTGGATCTGTGCTATTGTCTTGGATTGTACTCCACAGCAATAACCTCACTACAAATCCTGTCTTGGACCCTCCTAACTCTAAATTATCTCTGTGGATAATGTAGGTAGGTATTCTCCAACACTAGGAAACGTGATATAGGATCTTCTCTGCCCTACATAGGTTCTGAAAAGTTATCAAGACGTCTTTACTTGGGCTGGTGGCTCTTAAATCCCACCAAGAATTGGGCTACAGCTCCTAGTTGGCTTCACTCGCAATGCATAGAGATTTTAAGGTGTGTACTCTGGCAGTCTCTGGGCCTAGGTTTTCTGCAGTCCTCTCAATCTAGCCTGCCTCTGCAACAAGGCTTCTTCTAAATACTGAGACCGCTGGCTCAGCCAACTACCCAACTCTCAATGATTCCGGTTGACTGTCTTGGTTTGGCCAAGTCAGGTTCTGCTCTTCTGGGTGTCCTTAATCCTCTACTGCAGGGATTTGTAACCTGCGGCTCTCCATGGGTTTTGCACTACAACTACCATCATCCGTCACCACTGATTATGCTTGCCAGAGCTCATGAACGTTGTAGTCCAAAGCATATGTGAGTCAAAGGTTACAGACCCTGCTCTACTGTAACTCCCCTAATTAGAACACCACTTGCTCCAAAGAATACCATCAGATCGCCATCAGGCCACTTTTTACACATGTACTGGCAGTGATTTAATGAGTGAATGAATAAAAGCATTTGTTAGGTGATGTTTTAGAATTAACCAACTCAAGGCACTGCCCTCATTAAAATAATGAGGGATCTGATTCACAGATCAGTTTTCCCATTTACTTTGTATAGAATGATTGGCACTGGTGTAATGGTTCCTCCTCTTCCTTATTACATGCATGTATTTTGCATCTTTTGTGAACAAAGATCGGTACGTGCCCCCTTGGCCTGTGGTTACAAATACCCGGTCTGCGACGTTGGAATCAAAAAGCACTAACATGGCAGCCTGCAGACCCAGGGTTGTGGCTTCCCAGCATCTCTCCTTTACGTCAGCAATGCAATACAGAGCTCAAACAGTCGCAACATGTGTTTTTGTTAACTGCCATACAATTTCCATTCGGCTGCAGGGCACTATCCATGCCAGAGCTTGCACACTCTGTGTGTTTCTCTTCCTCTTTCACTTAGTGCATGGACCCAGGGCTGAATGCAAAATAGTGTGAAAAATCACCTGCTATTGCTACAAAAGTAAAACGCTAATTATGAGGCTGATTTTCTCATGGTTTTATCTCTGGTAGCACAGAGCTGTGCTTTGGGACTAAGAATGCAGCGCTGTCCTCCCCATTCTTCAAGCTCAAATACCCCCGAGTGACCTGGGGTGTTTTCACTACTCTAGACACTATGCATCTCTGCATCAACCATGGAAGGACTCAGGAGCTCCAAAGCTTCCTCCTTAGACCACCTGCAGGGATCACAGCAAGTAGTGGGTGGTTCAACCTGGTGCCACGAGTTCTCCATCCTTGCACTACTGATGACAAACAGGGGACCTTGTCACAATATTGGTGTTTATTATTCTAGCAGCACCCACTACAAACCGCATATTCCACTGTCAAAGGCAAGTGGTTAAAATGATTCACTATGGCCAACAGCTGAGCGTGGGGTGGGTTTCGCAGACTTTGGACTGTATCATAAGGCAGCACAAGTGCAGATTATGATAGATCATCTTGACCTGACATCCAGTAAGCAATAGAGATGGATAATGTGGCATTGACGCCTGTGTCGTTGGCAGAATTGTTTTGGGTTCCCCAAAGAGATTCCCAGGAGTGTCCAGCGACATCCTTTCTAGAGGTCTTCTGGTCCAGATGGAAGGAAAGTGGTAGCACCCTGTGGCTGTACAACTTGCCCCTCAGCTGTATCTGGGGTCCTCCACTGAGAAATCAGATTGCAGAACCGCTCCAATTTCTATTGTGGTACGAGGCAGGCCTTCGCAGGGCGGGTCAGCTGTTGGAAGAGGGAAGGTTCTTATTAGAGAAGCTGGAGGAGTGACCGAGGACAGGTAGGATTTCGCCATTCCGATACCTACAGCTCAAAGTCGTGCTCGCAGACCAGAGAGGGGAGGGAACATCTTTGTAAAACCCTTATGACATTTGCGAAGCTGCTGATCCAGAATTGCTCATGGCAGAGCTGATACATCAGATACTGCCCAGAAATAAATGGGCGAGATATCTAGATATCAAAATAACAGATGGCTTATGGGCAAAAATGTGTAGGAGGGTGTCATACTCAATCATCTCTTTGCAATACAGAATGCAGGCTCTGAAGTTGCACATGTGGCATTATCCACCTGACAAACTTGCTAAAATGTATGCAGGGGCCAATCCTCGATGTTGGAAATGTCAAAGGGTAAAGAGGGTCTACTACCACATGTGGGGGCAATGTGCACATATACAGAGATATTGGAGAGAGGTACTCTCATGAAGCCAGAGAATAGAGGGAATTAATGAAGAACTCGCACCCTAACTGGCTCCCTTTAGGATAGAAGAGGGAATGGAGGAGGAAGATATGGTACTTATGGTGAGGATTCTCCTGGTAGCTGTCGGGAGCGGTCTTGCACAGGTATGATGAAAAATGCATTGAGCCTTCACAGAAAGAGAATGGGTCCAAAAAAGACCGGGAAACATGAGATGGAATACTTGACACACATCCTGAATGAGTCGAAAACAAATATTGAGGGAGCATGGATTCCATTCTTTAACAAGTATGAAGGTAGCCTCTCAAGCAGGAGAGACTAAGTTAGAGTATTGGGTTTTACTACAGATAATGGTGTGATAAAACAGGACAGAGGACACATGTTGAGTGGGATGGGGAGGGAGGAGGGTTTGGTTTACAAGATTAAACATGATGATGGTTGACAGGTGGAAAGAACGTGAATTATGATCCTTTTTTGCTTTAGATGTTAACATGTAAGAAAGTTTGCTGGAGGTATCTGTAATTTGAAAAATGACAAACTTTGATTTCGAAAAAGAATTATTCACTATATTTTCCATTCTTGCATCCAACCACTAATAGGCTAGTCATCTTGAAGTTTGATACTTCTAATTATGGCTGCACTGCGAGTCCTTAAATACAAATTTCATACACCTGGAATAACTTGCTATGGTTTAACCTTTAAACCACTCCACACCCTCTAGCTTACACCTTCATCCCCCGGAAGACCAGTCTTGGCTTTTTAGGGTACCTATGCTAGTATTGACTTTGTCATTTCCTTCGTATCACATTCCATTTGTTGTTCGGTTTGAAGCCAGGTGTACTTCAGTCAGTAGGTGGATTACAGATATAACTTTGGAACAAGATATATGAAATATTTTCCTTAGATGGATGTGTCTGATGCCATCCATGATCTGGTTTACTGCAATAACCGAGGTCCTTATACGAGAACTTGTGCACATGTCACTAACATTAAAATATTTGCCAAATGACTAGGTTATGGTTATGTCAGTAACTGAAAGGTTCCTTGGAAAGGATCTTAAAGATTCTAGCCTTGCCTCACTTCTATTCACACTCCTTCTTGCCTGGAAAATTCATCTCACCTTTTGGCATTTGATAACATCTCTTTGCAACACTACCCCAAATCATCGTCTCCTTCCCCTCATTCACAAAGTAATTATCCTACATCATTTACTGTTTCCCTGCCATTAATCACTGGTTGGCACTGTTTTAGTGAATACATTCCGCAAGCCACTTTTGCGGAACAGCCAGACAAACTTTCTGCTGTATGAATGAAAACCAGAAACAAGCCTTAACATTAAAGACTTCCCATTTGAGCGATCTAGGATGCTTCCAGACAGGAGGATGTGCAGTGCATTGACCAGTTGGTAATGCTGCGCAGTCTTTAATGCAGAAAGAGGAGGAGGTATGGGGCGATGGGATAGGCCATGGCCACAGAAAATGAGGAAGTGAGGTGCGAGGGAAAGTACAGGAACGGCAGAGCGGTTTTGTGGGGGGTGTTGCCTGGTCACTTCTGGGATTATTTATCAAGGATAGGGCTAAACGGGCAGGTGACAGGAGGATGGGGTGGCAGGACTCTCGCCCATAAGTAGCAGAAAGGAAATGAAGCAAGGCGCAAGCAGGTTGGGGCAGCAAGGGAAACGAAACAATGCAGCAGATGGCCTTGGAATAACAAACCAAACTAGTCTCCAAAGGGAAGGATGCAAAAACGGTATCAGCCTGCCATATGAAAAACTACCAGAATGCCAAATTTGGGGAAGGTGTCCAGCAGGTAACAATTAGAGAACCAATGCCACTTATGCGAGTGATGCTTAATGCCTTTCAAAATTGAGTGATCCTTATCCCTTCCCAAAAGCAGATTTCCAGCTCACCTATTTCCTTTCAATTTGATCTTCTCTCCACTTCCTCCAAGGCTCGCAATCTAGAAGTCATCTTTAACAGTGACGTTAAACTACCTCAATTGGTTTCCTCTACTACAACAGGTACCAGACTTTGTTCTTAAAATCAGAATGATCCACCCCAACCTAACTTTTCATTACTCAATTAACAAATTTCTGCAGAAGTTCTCTAAAACTCTCTAATTTGTCACATTTCTCTTGTTCAATCTCCCTTCATCCTCTTCCACCACTGCTCACCGGCAGTACGGACCTCCATTCTCAAACACTCCTATTCAAGGGACTAGCCCCCACCCCATATTCTTGGCTTAAACCCCTGATACACTCTCTCGTGTTCTCTCAAATCTCATGGCTATCTCCCAACCCCCCTTCCAGTAGTGGCACACCCTCTCCCAGATTTTAAGAATGCACCAACAGTGGGAGACTTCAAAATCACCCTGAAGATTTACCTACACTCGCTGGAAGCATTCTTACATGCCTGCAGATTCGGTATTCCTCCCAATGATCCAACTAAAGTGATTAAAGTATTGCATAATGTATAGGTTCCCTCAGTCTTACATTATATTTTGTATGTGCCGATCTGTGAAGTCCACTGTCAATGGGCCTCATTACGCGGAATGCGGTAAGGGTTTACCGGTACCGGTAAGGGCACCGGTACCAGTAAACCCTTACTGCCTTATTACAAGATCCCTTTGCGGGACCCGACCTTAACAGCTGGTGTAGACCAGCCGTTAAAGTTGGGACCCACAAAGGGACCTTGGTGCTAATTACAGTACCGCAATTTGCGGTACTGTAATTAGCCCCTTCCCCATTCCCATTGAGTCCTATGGGGCAAAAATGGGAATGGGGAAGGGCCATGGAGAAAGTGGGAATTACCGTCCCGCCAACCTTGGAATAGGGTGGTAATTCCCCTTTCCTCCATGGTGGTACCGGTGGCAACCATGGTGCTAATAGCACCATGGTTTACCGCATTCCGTGTAATGAGGCCCAATGTTTCAAACTCTTTCCACTCCACTAATAGATTTCGAGATCTTCTACTTTGCTACCACTTCTGTAAACACACAGCAATGGAATTGCTACCCCCACCATAATGACTTTTGGCAGAGCATTTCTGTTCAAAAGCACTTCACTTTTTAAAACAAATACAAGTAAAATAAATCATGTTTGCAAAAAGCCAAAATAATGTTTTGTGGCCTCTCATTCTCAAAATGAAAGGATAAAACATGCTTGTAACACACCATAATTATTTTAATGTATGTAAATGAAATGAATATAACATATACTTGTGATAAGTGTATATTCAAAGATGTGTTCAAACACTGCTAAGTTATACTTGTCTCTTCATTGCCTTAGTAAAACATTTTCTTGAAAAAACATAAGGATTTTTTAAAAACTATAAAATACACACAACGGTTGTAATTGGAAAGTGTTGTTTGTTGTCCTCACTTCAAGGATGCTGACAAAGGTCACTGAAGCATACCTGCTGTTTAAACATGCAGGAAAGATGATTCCTCTGCGCTGGTCTGTACACCCAGATCACGGACTTTACTCATTAGTTCCTCTATTTCTCTTGGACGTTTGCATGGCCGTTACAATAACAAGATTGGGATCTCCTGGGCACCTGGCATATCTTTGACTGAACCATTGAATATGTACATAAACACAATTGTATATAGTAAGAAAAGGAATTTTATTGCTGCCATTCACACAGCACAATCACCCACAATATTGAAAGACGTTATGCCACATTCACAGTGTTAAACATTAAGAGTAATTTAACATGAAACGTGACTTACTCGTGCTTCATTCTGCTGAAGTTTTTCTTCCATGCTTAAAGCTGTAGGAGAATCTAACAATGCGATCTGAAAAATATAAAACCAGAAAACACAGGTTTTAGTACAGGTCAGGTTTGGGCTGGGCTGTTCCCATTGGTGTCAGTACCTGACTGATTTGCATATGTCTATTCCCGTTTTGCAAAACGTGTAACATAACAGGCTAAAAATGATGGTGTGGAAAATTTGCCAGAACAGTGCCGGCAAGGGGGGTGGGGGGTTCAGATTTATTCAAAACCTTCCACCCATCACTTGTTTGGTTATAGTTAGTCTCCCTGTGTGAGAGGGTATGCTAAGACGTGGGTCCCTTGCTCACTGCACCATAGGGAAACCAGCTGCACCTCACAGAAGATGCTCAACAAGGCTGAAACATGTCTGGGGTTTGTGTTTCCGTGCAGAAAGGACCTGGCCTAGCAGTTTGGGCTGGGCTGCTCCCATTAGCGACAGTGCCCGACTGATTAGCATATGGCTAGACCCCTTTTGCAATGATGCAGAGGACTAAAAAATAGTGGTGTGGAAGGTTGCCAAGAGAAGTGCCTGTGGTTCAAATGTATTCAAAATCTTCCACCCATAACACTTTTGGATATAACCTGATAACCTGTATTAGGAGACATTACCTAACAACTACACAAACAGCAAAAAGCACATATACTGAAAATGTGTCTTTAAGACATTTTAATTGGCTGGCACAGCAACAAGCAAGTAAACATGACTCCATGGTCTACATAGCAGATTTTGGATCCCCAGCAATAACTGCCCTCCATATCACCATGCTCAATATTAGATCAGATATGCCACATTGTCTACGCAGGTGTGCTATTATTGATCACATGAGGAGGTGGGGTTGACTTGTGAAAGTTAAGCTCATTGTAACCTCTCTTTGTCTCATCTTATCCCCCTCACTTCTTGGGGCACCATGAAGAAAGTGTTTTGCAGTTGGAGCTGTACAATAAATACCTCTGACCCCACTCCCTTCCATCCTCTGATTTTTCTAGCACTCTCCTTTGAAATCACTGCCACCCAACTCCTCATGCTTACCCCCTCCGACCATCCTCCTTATTTATCACCCCCAGCCCCTAACTCTTCCTTTGATCTGTACCTCCTTCTTCACCCAATTCCTAATGAAGGCCCAACAACATAGCACTTATGAGCAACTTTAACCTCCACACAATCTCGATAAGCCACCAACTTGAACTCCACCCCCTCCTCTTTGGGCGACTCCCTTACATCACTCAACAAACCGTACACTCCATGTTAAAGGAATCTGTCTTGACCTTCTCATTCTTTCCTCCTCACATCCCACACCTAATCTCAATATAGCCCCGCTAACCACTCCATCCTCTACTTCATCTATGCCATTTGCACCCACCCTGTCTCTCTTCCATCCCCCACCATCTTGAAGTGCAAATTGAAACCCGACTCCTTGACCCACTACCTAACTGAAGTTAGGTCCCCCCTCCTCTCTCTTGCTCCTCCCAGGCCTACCACTATTGAACAGGTCTTCTCAGATTTTAGCATGTCTCTTTGTGCTCCCTCTAATCACCACTATCCTGCTTGTACATTCAACTCCTCTACTCCTTGCTCTCAACCCCGGGTCACCTCTGAGAATTGGCTCCTGAAAACAGATATACAATGGTACCTATGCAAGTCGCTGAAGGGCCGCACCCCTCATCTTCTCCTCATCTATAGAAATGCCCTCCTCTATGTCACCTCAGCCCCTGGCTCTGCTAAATCTACCTACGTGCCCCTATCTCAGTACTACTCTTTGATCTCAACCTTGCAAACTCTCCTCCCCTCTCAAAGCCATGCTTGCTTCTGCTCAACATCCCCTCTTCTTTATCTGTAAATTACATTACCCATTTCTTCTCCAACACGCTCACCTCCCTTCTATCCCTTTCTCCATAAGCTTCTTTCTCTTTCTCCTTATAATGCATATCTCTACCATCTCCTCATTATGCTACTTCACCACAACCTCTACCAGGGAATTGGAACCTTTCAGCTGTTCTCAACTCTTCAGCTTCTCGCTCTGCCTTGGAATCTTTCCTGCCTGTTTCAAGGCAGAAACTATCCTACGTAACGGATTGAGAATGTGTTCCTTCTCCCCAAGGGGGAGCCCCCCCCAAACCACCCATGTGAGGCTAGGGCGTTGACCTCACGACGCAACACCCTCCCTAAGGGTCGAGGCAAGCGGGACTTGCGTTCCTATGCGGAACAACCAAAAGGATAAAACCCTTGGAAACATCATGCCAAGATTTGTATACAGAGACAACAGCCATCTGTTACTGTGAGCTGGACTGGCGTACCTCTTTCCTAACTCACCATTTGTCCCAAGTCATTTTGGGCAGCTTTTCACCCAATTTTCTTCTCCACCTGTGGTGTCTCCCAGGGCTCAAGCCTCTCCACCTGGCTCTTCAATACTTACCTTGCTCAGCTGGCAATCCTCATTTCCTCCTTCTCCAGCCAATTCCAGAGCTATGCAGATGACACCCTATTCTTTTTAAAACTTCATGCTGACCATCTGGCATCTTCCATCATCCCAGGCTGCCTATCTGCCACCCAGCCCTGGTGTACTTCCAACGATCCCTGCCTCAGTGGCAGCAAGACTGTGATCATTCCCACTGGGACCCCAGTTCCAAGGTCAAACCATGAAATGCAGCTGGGTAGAACGTGGAGCCGTTAATGATGAGGCAAAAGGGAATCCAATAAACAAGGTCTGTGGTCGAAAACCAGATAACGGGAGTCGAGGTTATTAGGAAACTCCAAACGCTGGTCAGAACAGGTGAGAAGCACTGACCAACAGAAACACAGCTATTTTAAGTGTAGCGCTACGGGACCCGAATCACGTGATCCTGATGGCGTGCATCACGTGTTGGGTCCCGCAGTTCCTGGTTTGCTATAGGTACCGTGCCACGAGATCCAGACAAGGGTGTCACATGTTGTGATCTGTGGAACGAGGAAATGAGAACAGCTACAGAGCCTGGCGATGAGTGTGTTGGGGTTTGGAGCGCCTTGTCACGTACTCGCTGGCGTGCCAAAGATCAGGAGACCATTTCGCCTGTCAGTCGCTGCAGCAAGCGTCCCTTTATTGGAACACGGGGTCCACCAGGTATGCATAAACTCCAGGGCAAGCACCATCTGTGGTACAGGAATAGACGTCCTTGCTGCTGTGAGGTAACAGAATGTTTATTCCTGAGTGTAGCTCTGGACCGTGAGATGTGTGATCTTGGGGCATTACCTATATGTGATGGGGCATGCATGACACAACCTATGTCACATTTTATTATGAGAAGCTTCACCTCCGGAATTGGTTCTTGCATATGCTTGTAAAGCTCATTATCATACGGGTAGCCACAATTTACATTGAAATCTCCAGCTATGATCGTTAGCATATTTGGATTACCATGTATTATATCAGTGATTGTTAACAATATATCCTCGAGATGTGTGCCTTCGAGGTGGGCTATAGACATTCACAGCCAAGACTTGGTTGCTCTTGTTTATGTTAACAATCACTGCGATAATATTTGGTGTGTTGTTGGGTATTTTGATTTGAGTACAACTGAGTTCCTAATTCCTATAATTAACCCCCCCTTTGGTCTGCCTTTAGACCCCTTCCTAGCCACAGTAATAATTAGGCTATAGCCATTGAGCAGAAATTTCGATTGCACCCGTGTATCCTGTAAGAAAAAACATTGTCAAATAAAGTGGAGGTCAGAGAGCGAGCAAAATGGCTAAAGCCTCTTGAATTCCAGGTAACCATACAGAGGATTTTGCAGCCCAGGCTAGGAGCTCGGTATCTTCTGGGCCAAGGTGGTAGGCAGTGTGAGGGGTCATAAATGAGAGCCAGACACAAAGTTAAGGTATTCACAAAGTTAGACATTTTATTAAGCATAAGTGTGGTGGAAAAATGCCTCCCTACTCTAAAGAGGAACTTCCCTACATAGAAAACAAAAAAAACTGCATCAAGTAGTCAGTAACTTAAAAGCCGTCCTTGTGTCCAAAACACAGTAAGCTGATCCTCACACTAGAAACAAAATGACAAAGGGCGCAAGGAAATGTCTTTGAGATGAAGCTTCTTCATTGGGTCGGCTTCTCACACTTTGCAGACGTTCTTCCGGCGTGTCCTGCAGCTCTCTGATCACTTACCAGCTTTCTTCTGTGGCCTGGACTGGAGAAAGCTGCCTCTCTTCCAGGAGCTCTTCTGCATCTCCCAGTGCTTCCACGGTCCTTCGGCTGCATCTCTCCTCCCTTCTCGCCAGTATGTGTGTCTCGTTTCTACGAGCCGCCACTTGAATTTGCACGCCCTCTCACACTGCTTTCTCCTGCACGGCTCTCTTCCGCACTCTTTTTCATTAATATGGAGGCCCTTTCTAAAGGTCCAGCAAAACAACTAGCCTGCATGTCAGGGTTCAGGCTTTTTTTTAAAAAAAACAAGTTTTATTAATTTCCCAACCAAAACAACTTACAACAGGCTAACCATGCTTAACATTTGTTACAAAAACTTGTATTTGTTTTCATGTCTGTTACTTACCCCTCGCCCTCCCTCCCACCCGAGCCTACTTCGCTTCTTGATTTGCCTCTATTCCTACTTAAGGGGTACTTTTTCCGGTTTCTACATCCGAGTCCTGGTCACTAGACCAGTCCTGGGTGGGCCCACGGTGCTTCCAGGCCGTCAGGGATTTCGCTTCCTCCTCCCCTCCCCTACTTACCACTTCTTCCATACTGCTGTTTCGGCTTCAGCCGATTTTTGGAGGTCTTTCCACCAGACTTCTATCTGAGGTCTATTACTTGCCTTCCAACCCATGGCAATTCTACGCTTAGCGAGTATATACGCCAGATCTTTTCATTTGCTTACATGCTTTAGGTGCCTTGGCCTAGGGAATCCTCCTAATAAACATGCCCAGGCTGATCCGATGTTTATTTTGATCCCCTTTTCATCTAACCGGTGGGCTACCTCTTCCCAGAATTTCCCAATTTCTGGGCATGCCCAAAACATATGCGTCATCCCCACATTCTCTTCCCCTCACTTGGGACATACCTGCCTGTTTACATTCTTAAATCTGGCAATTTTTTGGGGAGTCACATATGCCCTATGGGTTATATATAACTGTATCTGTTGTAGCCTTTCGTTTCTTGACACTTTCTTATGGCATCCTTGGGCCCGCTCCCACATCCCGTCACTCATGGGCTCACCAACTTCTTCTTCCCAGTTATGTTTTTATTGTGTCACCTCTTTTCCCACTCTAGACATCAATAGTTCGTATAATCTGGATTTCTCATGCCCCCATCTGCTATATCGTATATTGCTTGGAAGGGTCGGGCTGCTCGTCTAGCGTTACTTCCGACCATATATCTTTAATCCGCCATATCAATCTATTGTATGTAATATATTGTCCTTCATGCAGCCCGGTTTCTTCCATTACCGCCCGAATGCCTTTATTTCCCCTTCTTGCCATATGTCTTCTGTTGTTGTAATACTCAGCCGTTCCCAGTGTCTCCTTATTATCTTTATGAGCTGCTCATCTCCTCCCGCCAGTGCTACCAGCGGGATCCGTGGTGAGCACAGGGCTGGGTTCTCCATTACCTGACACGCTTTGCGCCATATTTCCCATCCCAGCACTAGCATCCCCGAGCGCACCTTCAGCTCTGATTTGGGCAGCCATATCATGTCTTTCAGGAAGAACGGGGCACAATCTAATCTCAGCAATCGCGATTCTGAGGTGTGGTCTTCTGATAACCATTTGGCCACGTGTCGCAGTTGGCTAGCTAAATAATAGATCTCGTAGTTTGGCAGTTTTATCGCCCCTTTATCATGTGTATTCTGCAACTTCCAGAGGGCGATTCTATTCCTAGTCCCATGCCACAGGAATCCCCTACATATGCTCTGGAGTTTCATGAAGAATCGCCCTGGTATCAAGCATGGTATATTCCCAAAATAATGCAATAGTCTCAGAAATACCACCATTTTCAGCAGTGCCACTCTGCCCATCATTGCCAGGGGGAGCTTGGACCAAAACTTCATACTATTCTCAATTTTCTGTACTGCTTTATCAGTGTTGTGCAGATGTTCCGCTTCTACCATGTGATAGATATCTATTCCCAGGTACCTAAACGTATTTGGCTCCCATAGTATTGGTAAAACCGGTAATTTGCTGTGTGGGGTCCCTACATATCTGCCCAATGGGAATATACACCATTTTTTGGGGTTCACTGCTATAGCGGATAACAGCGCAAATCACTCCATTACCTCCAAGATATATTGGAGGTTTTCCTCAGGGTATCTCAAATACAGTAGCATGTCGTCTGCATATAGTGAGAGTAGATGTGGCACCCCTTTTATTTTTAGTCCCATCTCCTCGTACTACTGTCGTAGGCATATTGTCAGAGGTTCCAGTGCTAGGATGTAAAGCATCGGAGACCATGGGCATCCCTGTCTGGTGCCCCCGCTTAGCTGCCATTTTGTGGAGATGAAAGCTCCCGTTTTTACTCGAGCTATCGGTGCACTATATAGTAATTTGACCACTATCATATCCCATAGCGCGTCAGAGCTGCAATCGGCCAGGGCCATTTGACTGAGTCAAAGGCCTTGACTGCGTCTAGTGATACTATAGCCAGCCATTTCATCCGGGTCTCCTTTTGTATATTCCATGACCCGATGAAGTCTTCTAAGGTTATCGGATATGTTCCTACAAGGGACATATCACGTCTGGTCTGGGTGTATTAGATTGTTTATAATCCTTTTAATTCTATTTGCCAGTACCGCTGTAAGTATTTTACTATCTTGACTCAACATCGATAGCGGCCTGAAGGATCCGCACTCATTACCTGGTTTGTTGGGTAATGGGATAATAATTGCTTCTCTTAGGGACTCTGGTAGCCTTCCTGTCTCATGTGCTTCATTCAGCATTGTTTGCATCGGGGGGAGCACCTCACTTTTGTAGGTTTTATAAAATGCACTGGGGTGCTCGTCAGACCCTGGGGTCTTACTAGTGGGTAGCTGCGCTACCACCTCTTCTAGCGCTTCTTTTTTTTTAAAACTTGTTTTTATTGATTTACCATATAACACATTATGCAATTTCATAAACGTCAACGCCCATCAACCGCCCCCCCCACCCTACCCACCTGCTCTCCGGAAGAGAAGGTTACTGTTCCTTTTTAGTTTCTTGGGATCAGTTATGAGGAAAATATGTCCGTAAGTCTTATGTTGTGCGGGCACCATTGTTCCATGTAGTGTGATTGCAGATATTCTAAGACCCCCCCCCCATTCCTTCATGAAGGATCCGCTCGAGCCCTGAATTTGGTGAGTTATCTTTTCCATGGCCATTTGGGACCAGATCTTCTGCAGCCAGGTGAATATTAGTGGTGGGTCGCGCTTCTTCCAGTTCTGTGTAATAGTTGCCCAGGCCGCTATGACCAGGCCCATGAAGCTGCGCCATTGTGCTTTGCTGTATCTCCTGGCCTGTTGCTCTTTCCAGCCGCACAGCCACACTTTCTCTCCGAGCTGGTCTGCATCCGGTAACATCTTTTTAATTTCTAGTATCATTTCTCTCCAGAATCCTTTGACCCCTTGACAGTCCCACCAGATATGCCTCCAGGTGCCGGTCTCGGGGCATCCCCTCCAGCAGTGGTCAGACGATAGGGGGTACATGGAGTTGAGCCTTTCCGGTGTGTAGTGCCATTGAGTGACTATTTTTATCCACATTTCCCTAGTCTGCACTGCTCATGTCGATTTTGGGATATCCGCCCACAGCGACTGCCATTGGTGCCTAGGGATTTCCTCCCCCAGTGTTCTTTCCCATCTTTTCATGTAGGCCCACTTTATTTTCTCGTCTTGTGTGTTGATAAAGTTGTAGATCGTGGAGACTAATTTCTTGTCACCGGCGTTAGTTAGGAGGAATTTTTCGAAGGTGGTCAGTTCCCTGGTGACAGCCTGTGTAATTTCCGGCGTAGTAATCCAGTGTTTAAGTTGTTCAGATTTATACCTATCTGCTGTTGAGAGATTCCACAGCGTTTTGCATTCTGCGAATGTTCTGACTACGTTGTCTTGAAACATTTCCCCAATTTTTCTGCATCCTGCGTCCTCCCATTTCTTGAACACCCCCTGCTCTTGTCCGGGTGGGAATTGGGGGTTCCCAGAGATAGGCGTGAATGGGGCTGTAGCAGTGGTCATGGTGCCCTTTCTGGTTTGTTTGTCCGAGGCGTTCAGTGTGGTTTTCATTATCTCGCTGATGCAGAGGTTTGGGTGTCTAAGTTGCTTGAGTTTCCATAGCGTATCCGCAAGTGGGGTTCTCGCTACCGCCCTGTCTTGGGTTACCCAGATGGTTCGTTGGTCATCCCCCAACCATTGTTTCAGCACCCACAGTTGGGCCGCTTGGTAGTAATGTTTGAAGTGTGGAAGTGATAGTCCCCCGTCTCTGATATGCATCGTGAGGCCGGTTCTTGCTACCCTCGGGGTTTTCTGTTCCAGATAAATGACGAGACGGATTTATATAGCGCCTTGAAGAACGAGTTGGGAATTGATATCGGGAGAGCGTGAAAATAGTACAGCAACTTGGGAAGAGTTCATTTTTACTGATTGGATTCTTCCCCACCATGAAATCATAAGCGGGCACCATCTTTCTAGGTCTTTGTTCACTCTCATTAGTAGTGGGGGGTAGTTCCATTTATATAGCGTGTTCACCCTGTTTGTAATTGTTATCCCAGGTATTTGATTCCTTCCTCCGCCAATCTCAGGCCCATCCGAACCGCCTCCCTCTCCAGAGCCCCCCCATCCCCTTCCAAGAGGAGGATTTCCGATTTTCACCTGTTTATTTTTAGGCCTGAGATTTCCCCGAATGCCTCCAGCACTTGCAGTGTCTCCGGAAGTGTCTTCATCGGGTCCTCAAGTGCCAGAAGCATATCGTCTGCATAGGCAATGACCTTGTGTTGTCTGCCTGCCATTTCTATCCCCTTGATGTGGATTGATTCCCTTATCTTGATTAGCAATGGTTCCAGGAAGATAGCGTACAGGAGGGGGGATAGCGGACAGCCTTGTTTTGTTCCCCTGGTGATAGGTACCCTTTCCATAATTTCCCCATTTACCGCTATTCTTATCGAGGGGGATTTATAGTTGGCCTTGATCATATTTATGTATTGGTTTCCAAATCCCATGTGTTCCAGGGTTTTAAATATAGACCATTCCACCCGGTCAAAAGCCTTTTCGGCATCGAGTGACAATAGAATTGCTGGCGTGTGTGTGATGTCTATTTTCTCTATAAGATGAATTACCCTTCTGAGGTTGTCGTGTGTTTGACGGCCCGGGATAAAGCCCGATTGGTCGGGGTTGATTAGAGAGGGGAGCAATGGGGAGAGCCTGGCCGCCAAAATTCTCGTATAAATCTTGGAGTCTAGGTTAATCAGTGCAATGGATTTATACGAGCCGGGGAGGGAGGGGTCCTTCCCCGGTTTGTGGAACACCAGGACCTTTGCTTCATTCATGGATGGGGTTACATTTGCGCTGTCCCTGAAGGAATTCAGCAGTCTCGTTAGGATTGGGGTGAGTATGTCTGCATATTTTTTATAGAAGGGGGCCGTGTAGCCATCTGGACCAGGTGCTTTGTTATTTGGGAGGTCTGCTATTGCTTTCTTCACTTCTTCCTCCGTAATCTGGGATTCCAGTTCGATTTTGCCTTCTTCAGGGATTTTCGGTATGGGGAGGGACTTTAAGAAGATCTCCTGTTCAGCCTCGTTTGGGTGTTCTGTTGCGTATACATTTTGGTAGAATGCCCTAAATGTCTCCCCAATGTCTTTGGAGCGTTTAAAGGTCTCTCCCTGTGTGTTTTTGATGTTGAGAATGGTCATGGATTTTTGCTTTGCCGAGAGTTGCCTTGCAAAGAAGTCTGTCTGCTTTGTTGGCCTTAATAGAACAAGTTACTTTCTTACCTGGTAACGTTCTTTCGATGGGATGGTCCGACGACGTATTCCATATCTATGACAGGTAATCACCACAGCTGTGCTGCTTCGGAAACTTTTTTCGGCGTCTGCGTCCTGCGTCGATGACGTCGATGCGCCGTCGTCGAGGACCTCCTCTGACGTCCGACGTCATCCGATGTGATAAGTAGGACGCACGACGCCCGTAGCCTCAGTTGTAGTTTTTTCCCCCAGAACGTGTGGCATTAGTCAACTGCCAGTCCAACACAAAGCCTTGCGGAACGTAAGCTGCAATCGCAAAAGAAATTCTGCAGCGGGGAAGGCAGGGAGGGAGCGATATGGAATACGTCGTCGGACCATCCCATCGAAAGAACGTTACCAGGTAAGAAAGTAACTTGTTCTTCGAGGGGATTGGGTCCTCCGACGTATTCCATATCTATGACAGACTCCCAAAGCAGTACCATAGCAAGGAGGAGGGAAAGAATTTAGAATCAAAATTTAGAATTGCCAATCAAATAGCAGAGCAAAGGACTGCCTTGCCAAAGGCCAGATCCTGTCCTCGGATGGAATCGAGGGAATAGTGACGTACAAATGTATGTACAGAAGCCCAGGTGGCTGCATCACAGATGTTGCGAATAGGAATACCCCTCTGCAGGGCAGTAGATGCAGCCATACCCCTGGTAGAATGGGCCCGCAAGCCAGCCGGCGGGTCCTTACCCGCCAAGCGGTAACACTCCGAGATGGCCAAAATAATCCAGCGAGACAAAGTCTGTTTCGTCACAGCCTGTCCCAAAAGCTTTCCAGCGTAACCAATAAAGAGTTGATCGTCCACTCTGACCCGGGACATGCGTGAAACATAAAAGCTTAAAGCTCTCCTAGGATCAAGCCTATGGAGCCTCTCCTCTTCCTTACCAGGATGCGGAGGAGGATAGAATGCCGGAAGAACAACCTTCTGGGCCAAATGAAATTCCGAAACCACCTTCGCAAGAAAAGAAGGACGAACTCCAAGGACAACCCTGTCCTTGTGAAATACAGTGAAGGGTGGCTTAACTGAAAGTGCCTGTAACTCACTCACTCTGCGAGCGGAAGTAACCGCAACCAAAAACACAGTTTTCAGAGTTAACAGCCTCAAAGGACAAGAATGCAAAGGCTCAAACGGAGCACCCATAAGAAACTTAAGAACAAGGTTTAAATCCCAACCAGGCACCAGGAAAGGTGACGGAGGGAACACATTAGTGAGTCCTTTCAGAAACTGTGAAATTAAAGGGATTTTAAAGTAGGAATACTCTTCAGACGAGCGCTTAAAGATGGACAGCGCCGCCAGGTAACCTTTAACGGTACCCACTTGCAAGCCCCTGTGGGCCAAAGAAAGTAAAAAAGGACAGAACCATGGGGATGTCGCATGCAAAAGGATCCACATTCCGAACTCTGCACCAGTCGCAGAACTTACGCCAATGGCAACGGTACAGAGACTTTGTTGCTGGCCGTCGAGCCGAGAGCAACACCTCCAGCACGTCTCCAGGGAGGTCCAAATCCTTATACCTCAACCTTTCAGAAGCCAAGCGTGAAGGTTGAGGGATCTGACCTCTGGATGGAGAACCTGACCCCCCTCCCATGAGAGCAGATCGTCTCGGTAGGGAAGACGACGTGGAGGGCAGATGGACAAGTCGAGAAGGTCCGGGTACCACGTCCTCCGAGCCCACGCCGGAGCAATGAGGATCATCCGGGAACCGAACTTCTGTAACCTCCGCAGCACTTGCGGGATGACGGGGACTGGAGGAAACGCGTACAGCAGCGGGAATGACCACTCCACCACGAACGTGTCTCCTAAGGCTCCTTTTGGAGGAAATTCCCGCGAGCAGAACCTCTCGCACTTCCGGTTGACACTGGAGGCGAAGAGAGCCAACCGCGAACCTCAGGTACTTCTTGTGCTTGGGATGGATCGGCACATGGATGTAAGCATCCTTGAGGTCGAGAGACACCAACCAGTCCTGAAGCTGAAGGGCCTGGAGGACTTGAGAGAGAGTAACCATCTTGAACTTGTCCTTCCTGAGGAGTTTGTTCAAACCGCGCAAGTCCATGATGGGTTTCAATCCCCCGTCTTTCTTCGAAATCAAAAAATAAGGGGAATACCATCCCTTGTTCCTCTCCGCTACAGGCACCAGTTCTATGGCGCCTTTCTCCAGCAGGGCTTGAATTTCCTGCGCAAGGAGCGGATACGGACTCTGCAAAGAGAGGTTCCCCGGTGGATTGTCGCGAGGCTTCTGCCGAAAGGGAAGACAGTAGCCGTGGGTTATGATCTCCAGAACCCACACATCTGAAGTAATGGCACGCCACTCTACAAGATGCTGCGCCAGCCTTCCCCCAACCGGCAAACCATTTCACATGGCCTCATGACTGAGTGGTAGCAGCTGCGCGTTACCTGAGGGCAAAGAGGCAACTGCCCGAGCGGCCTTTTCACCACGGGTACCCTGTCGTCCACCTCTGGTACCCCTGCGTTGGCCTCTTTGACTGCCAGCTCCTCTCGCTTTACTGAAGGACGAGTAATAGCGAAAGGAAATACCCCTCCATTGCTGTCCCCTAGGACGAAAAGGCAGAGGTTGGCGAACTGCAGCGCCCAACGACTTCGCTGCAGCTTTGGAGGTCTGCAACCTCTCAAGGTTCTCGTCAGCCTTGCTGCCAAAAAGGTGTTCACCTTCAAAGGGCATGTTGGAGAGCCGGGACTACACATCAGGAGCAAACCCCGACTTCCGCAACCACGCTAACCTGCGTATCACGGTGCTCGCCGCCATGGACCTGCTGACGCATTCAGCCATGTCCAAACCCGACTGAACGGACTCACACATGGCATCCTTACCATCTTGGACCATAGCAAGGAAACCATCCCGTTCGTCCCCTTCGGGAATATGTTCAGCCGCTAACGCAACACAGTTCCACAGAGTGTGTGTGAAACGAGACAAGGCACAAATGGAGTTGGCCGCCTGAAGCGCCATACCACCAGAAGAAAACACTTTCTTCGCCCAGCCATCAAAACGTTTGTCGTCCCTATCAGGAGGGATGGTAGGGTACAACGCCTGCTTTGCCGGGGCCGTGGCCACCTGCACCACCAAACTCTCCGGAGTGGGGTGCCTGGTCAAGTAGCAGGGGTCGCTACTGGCTGGATGGTATTTTCGCGACAAGGACCTGCCCACCGCCGGGAGACTCTCCGGAGCAGTCCAAGCCGCCACCACCTTTCTCTGTAGAGCCATATGAAACGGCAGTACCGGGTCAGTTGGGGGACCAACATCAAGGATGTCCGTGAGATCATCCTGCATAAACTCCCCTGGTGGAGCAGACCAACCCAAGTACTTGGAAACCCTAGCCATAAAGCGCCAGTACGAGGAATCGGCACGAGAGCCAGGCTCAGGCCTACAAAACTCCACCTCCGGAGAGATGTCCAGTCTACTGGCATCATGCAGTGACTGCCTCAAATCGTCAAACTGACTATGGCCCGAGACCATTTCATCTGGAACCTGATTAGGAACCAGGCCATCAGAATCCTCATCCACCTCCGAAATATATTCCAGGTGGCGAAAAGAAGGCACCCGAGAGTGCTTGCGCTTAACCAGAGACTTCCTAGGGGGCTCCCCCGTGCCACGGGGTACCTCCGACACCCCGGCCTCGAAAGGCGCCGAGAGGATTGGCGTCGACGTCGAGTAAATCGGCGTCGAGGTCAGATGCAGCGCCGATAGCATCGACGGCGTCGACACAGTCCTCGAAGCCGGAGCTCCGAGCGTGTCCTTCGACGACCTGAGCGTCGACGGCTTCGACGACTTCCTCGGAGCCGGAGCCTTGAGAAAGCCTGTCGACGCCCTCGACGCCTCAGACGTCGATGTCTTCCTCGAAGACATCACAGGTGCACACGGTCTCGAACGCGTCGAGGACTGGGACCTGGAACGGGTACGTCGAGAACGAGTCCCCTTGTCCGAACGGGACCTCTCCCATGACTCGTGCCGACCACTCTTGCGAGCGGTGTCTCTCGACCTCTCACGGCCGACCCCACTCAGGGGCACGGACGGCTTAGTACCCTGCGACTCGAGAATCGCCAGCATTTTCTTCCCGAAGGAAGCCCATTCCTCTGGCGTCGCACGGCTGGTGGGGTAAGCGACGTGCCGGGCAGAGTCCTCAGAAGAGGACCTGGAAGACGACCGCTGTCGGCGCTTCCGAGAATGCCTCGAAGAGGCCGAGGAGTGGCGAGACCGACTCCTAGAAGGAGACCCACGAGACTTCCGACGTTGACTTCCGACGATGACGCGGAGAGTCACCTCTCGAATCATCCGTCGAAAGCCCCGCAGACTTCGACTTCCGGGGCTTGGACACCCGACCTACCGACAACAACTTCTTACGTTCACGTAAGGCTTTGGACGTGAGCGACTGGCAGTGGATACAGTCATCCGTGTCGTGGGCCTCCCCGAGGCACCAGAGGCAGGCGTCGTGCGAGTCCGTCACCGACATCTTGGACCCACACTCCCCGCTCTTCTTGAAGCCCGGATGCGGGGTCGAAGACGAAGTAGAAGACATTTTCGCACAAAGGATTTTCTCACAAAAACGAACAGGTTCGAAGAACCGAGAAGAACAGAACTCCAAAGAGTCGAGGCGTTAACCGAGATTCACGAAGCAACACGTTCGCGGAAAAAACGGAACTGAGGCCATGGGCGTCGTGCGTCCTACTTATCACATCGGATGACGTCGGAGGAGGTGCTCGACGACGGCGCATCGACGTCATCGACACAGGACGCAGAAAAAAAGTTTCCGAAGCAGCAGAGCTGTGGTGATTACCTGTCATAGATATGGAATACGTCAGAGGACCCAATCCCCTCGAATAATATTTTTGCCTTGGGTATAGGAGGGATCTCTCTGCTTTTTTGTTTTGGAGGAGTTCTAGTTGCCCCTTCGTGTGTCTGAGCGCTTTCTTGAGTTTCTTGGTGGGGTGAGTCAATAGTTCCTCTCGAATGTCTGACAGTTTCTTTTCAAGCTCTCTTTCCCAAGCATACCTCTGTTTGTCCCTGGTGGCCTTTAAGGCGATCATATGCCCCCTGAGAACTGCCTTGAACGCCTCCCAAACTGTTCCCATTGGGAAATCGTCCGTATCGTTCTGCTCAAAGTATTCGTTTCTTTTGTCCTTTAATGCCTCTCCCGTAAACGGGTCCATCAAAAGGTCCTGCGGGAGTTTCCAGCGCCAGAGCCCCCCTCCCTTCCCTCGGGTCTGAATGTCTAACCATAGCGGGCTATGGTCTGACAGAGATATGGGGCCTATTTCTATTCCCTGGATCTTGCCTAGCAGCCCCACCGAGATGCAGAAGTAGTCGATTCTCAACATCGTATTATGAACGTGCGAATAGTATGTATAGCCGTTGTTTTGACCCTTTAGCTCCCTCCATGCGTCGCATAGCGCCATATGCTCCATTCTTTGTTTGAGATGGTTGGATGGAGCGCCCTGGGTTTGGGGCCCCCCGAACTCCTATCTACCTGTGGATGCCATGCCATGTTCAGATCACCCCCCCATGATTATCTCTCCTTTCGCAAATCCCTCCAATCTCCCCATTGTTTCCCGAAGGAATCCATCTTGGCCCGTGTTTGGTGCATATATTGACGCTAGAGTTAGCTTGGTGTTGTCTAGCATGATATTAGCGAATGCATATCTCCCGTCTTTGTCGATCTGCTTGTCTATGAGAGTAGCGACTTGTCCACCCATTATAGCAATCAATACCCCAGCTCTTTTCCCCTCTGCATTAGATTGTGCCAATACCCTGTACCCTCTAAGACCTATCCTTCCCCTGTCCTTTACTTTGATGTGTGTTTCCTGGAGTAGCAGAATGTCCGCTTTCTCCCTCCTGATCAAATTTTCTAGTTTTTTCCTCTTCATGGGAGAATTCATGCCCCTTACATTTAATGTTAGTATTCTGGCCTTACCCATGTTTCTGGCCCGGATTGGAAGCCCATTGCACCCTTATGCTGAGGTCCCTTCTCTCTTCCGGCGATACCCACCCTCTCCTCCCCCCGAACACCCCAACTCCCCCCCCAACTGTTTAACAATAACCAAACTTTGATCCCGAGGAGGGCCCAGGTCACTATGGTAGCCATGGCGTTGCGAAAATCGCTCCTTGCCCTCAGAGTACTTGGGTCGTACTTTGCGGGGAGTCCTAAAACCCGCATCCTCTTTGACCCTTACTGTGAGTCTATACCTGATCCCCGGCCGGGCCGTGGATGGAAATTATCTACGATCTCGTTCCATGAGAGTTTTGATTGTCTCATCAGGATCAGAGGGTGGTGGCAGTTCTTTGTCGTCACTCTTCTTTGGGCCTAGCCCTATTCCACTGATGCCGGGTTTTCCCCCCCCTTTACCATTTCATCTTTTTTTCTGCCTTGCCTCCACCCACCCTCTCGGTCTTTTTGGCGATTCCCCCCTTGCCTTCTTATTAATGCGCACAGCCTCCTCTATCTGCATGTCCATTATATGAAGTCCCTCTTCGCAGGTTGACACCCTCCTTTGCTTGCCTTCCCACTCGAATAGTAGGCCGAATGGGAAAGTCCACTTGTACCTTATTTCTTTTGAGACCAGTTCTCTGATCAGTGGGGCCATTTCTCTCCTATTTAGTAGTGTCGCTGCTGCCAGGTCGCGATACAACTGGATGTCTACCCAGTTCATCCTTATTTGATCCATTTGCCTTGCCCTCCTTAGTATGTTCTCTTTCTGTGGGTACGAGGATAGCGCCACAAGCACATCCCGGGGTCTTTCCCCAGGGGCTCCTGTGCATTTCGGACCCACTCTATGAACTCGGTCTATTCCTATGGCTTCAACATCCTGTGCCTCGACCATGTCTCTGAACACTTCTTGCACTGTGTTCTTGAGATCCCTATCCAACACTGTCTCGGGCATGTTTTTCATGCGGATGTTAGATCTGCGGGATCTATTTTCCAGGTCTTCACATTGAATTTCCAGGTTGTGGGTTAATCGCACTAATTGTTCTTGTGTTTCACTTGTCTGTGTTGCTTCCTCTTCCACATTTTGACCTATTTTTTCCAGGGTATCAGTCCTCTCTTTGGCTAGGTCTATTTTTATATCATGTACAGCTTGCTTCATGTCGTTTCTAAGTGTAGCGAATTGGTCCTGTACCATTAACATAAATTTGTCCTGCAGTTCTACGAACCAGGCATGGATGTCTTCCTTAGAAGGGGGTTAATTGCATGGTTTGGGGGGATGTCAACTGTTGTGGAGTCTTCCTGTGCTCTCCCCCTGGTGTTCACTGGGGTTTCTGAAGCCCACAGTTGTAGAATGCTTGAGTCCTGTTTGGCCGCTTGTGGGTTTGGTTGGGATGTGCCCCGCTTTTCCTTAGCTTTAGACATTGCCCTCCTGCGGAAGTCTCTTTGTAGTTATGTGCTTATCTTCGTGGGTTACCACTACGGCCAACTGTCTATCTTGGAGGGGGGGGGTGCCCTTTTGTGATCACTCCTTGCTCTGGATTCGTTAAATGTGCTCTTTGTTGGGCAGGTACCTTCCCTCTTCTTAGGGATCTGACAGCAACTGAGCCCTCTTGCTGTTGGTGGGGGGGGAGCGAGGACTGACTCCCCCGCTCCTGCACCCCCCGCGAGGATCTATATGCTGAGATTTATGGGGTGTCTACCCCCTGCCAGTCCCGGGCCTGTCTGGCCCAATTAGTCCACTTATGCCTTGGGAGATGTGGAAGTGGGGGGGGGGGGAGGGGACAGATGGAGGCCTCTCACCTGCTGCTTAGCGTGGGCCACTGGATGCCGTCCCTGCGCTCTCTCCCGCTCCGGAGCCGCCCTGGCTCCCCTCGCCCGCCGACTGCAGTCTCGTTAGCCGGCTCCTCGGTGCCGGCAGAGTTTTCCAAGCCCCCGCTGAGGTCTGTCGGGGCTCTTTGAGTGTGCCGCTTCACCGGGGCCCCCGATCAGGAGTCCTGCACCTGCGGCTTCTCCCGCCTTCACCGGGGCGCAGCCCGCGCCTCAACCGGCGGGGGAGGGGCAGGCGTCCGCGGTGCTGCCCAGTCTGCCCGACAGCCGAATGCTGGTGTTGCGCTGGATTCCCCCGTCCTACTGTTGACACCCTGTGGTGCCTTCGGGTCCGGTGGTCCCCGTCCCCTGCTGCTCCCGCCCAGGCCCTCCACCCGTCACGGCTGCTCCGCACCCCGGCTAGTAGTTGCTCCGGCGGGGGGAGGGGCGTTCTTCTCTGTCGGCGCTGCGGCAGGCAGCCGCTCACGGGCTCCTACTTTCGTCCTGCAATGCCCCGTGACTGGGGGGCTTACGAGAGGCGTGTATCTCGTTTGGAAGTCACGGATCGGTGGTACTTTGAGGTGCTTTATTTTCGGCCCGGCAGGAGCGAGACTCATTCTCTCGTGTCTCCCTGTGTCGGCGGCCATCTTGGATCTTCCTCTTCTAGCTCTTCTAATGTGATCGGGGCATCTAGGTCTGCTCGCTCCTCCACGCTTATTTGTGGTAAGGCTATATCCTCCAGTGTGTCTAATATTTCCCGGCTATCGCACCCTTCATTGTCCTCATATAGTTTCCGATAATATTCTAGGAACTCCCGGTTTATACCCTCCCGAGTGTCTGCTACCTGCCCATTTTGTCCTATTATTGTTCTGATCACAGGTCTGGGGGGTCTCCCTTTTGTACAATCATGCCAACATCCTTCCCGGTTTGTCACCTCCCGCGTGTTTCCCTTCCACATACTTTTTAAAATTCAAATTACATAGGGCCTCATTACACGTTGGGCGGTAAGGGTTTACCGGTACCGGTATTTTACTGGTACCGGTAAACCCTTACCGCCTTACTTCGAGGTCCCTTTGCGGGTTGGTACATTAACGCCTGCTTTTAGCGATACCGTAATTAGCACCTTCCCCATTCCCATTATGCCCTATGGGGCCAAAATGGGAATGGGGAAGGGCAATGGAGGAAGGAAGAATTACAGCCTTCCCAACCTTGGAATAAGGTGGTAATTCCCCTTTCCTTCAAGGCGGTACCGGTAAATTACCGGCATGAACCATGGCGCTAATAGTGCCATGGTTTACCACCTACCGTGTAATGAGGTCCATAGTCTTTCCCAGTGCTCTACACATTTCAGTTACAATTGACTTATGATGTCTGCATCTTCTTTCGTGTCCCCGCCTTTGCTCAAGGTTGCCTCAAGTTCGGCCTCTGCCTGCTGCAAGTCTCTTAGTATGCCCCCCTGAAACCACTTGGATTTAGCTATCGCTATCCCCCTCACCCTCACCTTGAAGGCTTCCCACAACGTGCCGGCTGATTCCACACTCCCAGTATTGGTCTCGAGGTACCTTGCATATCTTCTCTCAGGTCCTCCCTAAATATCACATCCTTCAGTGCTTCAGCTCTTAGTCTCCAGGTTGGTATCCTAGCTCTCAAGGGTCTATATTGCCATTTTAGGATCAATGGAGAGTGGTCTGATAGGACCCTTGCCTTGTATTCTATCTGTACTGCTTCTGCTATTACTTCCTGTGTGACAAACATGTTGTCTAATCTCTTATACAAGTTTTGTGGGGCGGAGTAGTGAGTATTGTCTATCTTGTGGGTGGTGGATCCTCCATGTGTCTTCTAGGCAAAACTCTCAACAGGGCCTGTAGTGCTTTAGCTGCCGGGGAGGGCCTATCCTGTTTGCGGTCCTAACGGTCTACCTTTGGGTTCAGTGTGCAATTAAAGTCACCTCCCCAGATCGCCGCACCCCCCATATACCAGCTCAATTTATTATATAGGTTCCTGAAGTAAGTCACTGTATCCTGATTTGGGGCATATGTATTTATTATACAGATTTCTTTATTTTCAATCAATCCCCGTATCGCCACCATCCTCCAGTCCACCTCAACCGTGGACTGCAGTAATTGAAATGGGACTTGCGGTGCTACCCATGTGATAACACCCCCTGGCGTACGCGGAATAAGTTGCCCCAATGATGGTTCCCTTCCATTTCATTTGGAGCACCTCCAACTTCTCTTTCGTGAGATGTGTCTCCTGTAGGAGCGCTATGTCTATTTTCTGCCTTCTTAAGTACATCATGACCCTATTACTTTTTAGGTAGCTATTAAGCCCCCTGACGTTCCAGGAGAGTACCTTAAGGTCCCCCATGTTTCAGCCACTCTCCGCCCCCCCCAGTATCTTCTCAGCCCCCGTCCATAGTTTTACAATCGCGTGTAAACTCTTTCCCCAACTTAAAATCCCTTGAACTATAAACACTCCAACTCCCCCATCCTCCCCTCCACCCCCCTACTCTCCCAGCCCCAACATGCTTCCCAACGCTCAACGTTCCCTCCCCCCTCCCAACTGATGCCCAGCTCCATCCCTGGATCTCAGGCACCCCTGCATCTAGCACTTTGTGGCTTCTGCTTGTTCTCAGGGCACAGCAGGGAAGTGTCGCCCTACTGGCGCCTTAACTACTCTGCCTGCTGGGGAAAGGTCCTCTACATCCCGTGTCTCCTATGTTGATACCACTCTTTGTGCATTTGTTGCTCATAGTTTCATTATACAGTTCTATATTCCAGTCCAACAAGTCCATCTATTAAGCATATCGGATATTTAAATCTATATTTTACCAACACCCTCCTCATCTTCATTTTGAGCTCCCAATTAGAGCCCCCCCAACTCCCATAGTTTGAAGTATAGCGCCGGGTCACTTATCCTGTCCTTCGCCTCCTTGCCCATCTCCAGCCTCCGGGAAGCCCTGAGAATCCAGCCAATCCGTCACCTCCACCGGAGTGTCAAAGAAATGTGCTTTGCCTTTGTGGAAGACCTTAAGTTTTGTGGGATACAGAAGCATGTATTTGAGGCCAGTTGTACGCAATCTTCTTTTCACCGCCACATAGCTGTACCGTTGTCTTTGTACCAGCATGGTGTAATCCTGGTATGCAGTGACTGTCGCCGATGTACGTGTTATTGTTCCCTCTTTCCGGAAAAATTCCAGTATCTTTTCCCTGTCTCTGTAATTCAGTACCTTTGCTATGATTGCTCGGGGTAGGGCTCCGGGTTGCGGCCTCCTCATCAAGGCACTATACGCTTGTTCTATTGCGAATCCTTGCGAGAGCTTACCGGCCCCAATTTCCTGGATAAGCATATTTTACACATAGTCTGTAGGGTCCGAGCCTTCATCCCCTTCCAGCAGGACTTCCAAGTGTACATTGTTGCGTTGCTCTCTCCCTTCTGGCTCCTCAGCTCGGTTCTCCAGTTTGGACACTTGCTGTTTCAGTTTCAATATGTGGACCTCCTTAGCGTTGGTATTGATGGCCTCTGTGTTGACTTTTCACTGCACTCTCCAAACCACTTGTTCTTTCTGCCAGCGCTCTTACGTCTTGTCTAAGTAGGCCAACTTCTATCCCTACTGCATCAATCTTCGGTTCCAGGGCCGCTTTAAGGTCCGCCATCGTAGCCCCCCATGAGGATTTCAGGGCGGCTAAAATCTGGTGTTCGCTTGTCGACAGGGTCACGCCTTCCAGGATGGTGGTCGTTGCTTGTGTGGGCGTGTTCTGGGTCTGATGTGGTTTGGTGAAGATATCCATTGTTGGTTGCTTGCCTTTTCCTTTGCCTCCCTTGAGAGCCATTACCCCATGCGTCCATGGCTCTGCCCGCCCTCAGTACAAGGTTGCGTGCTGTTGGCCGTATTTTGATGCTGGTTTGGCCTGCATTTGTCTGGGCTCTTATTGACACTGCTGGCTATGCTTGTTTATTCCTTAGTGTGTGAGCCGCCACCTGCGTGGCCGCTGGTCTGACGCCTCGGCTTCTCAAGCCTGCCAGTTTCTGCTGTTTACCGGGGGTCCAGGCACTGCTCGGTTCTGTACCGGGGCCTTAGCTCGGTCTCCGCAGGCCTCTTTCCTGCATGTCCCACGCGCACCCTTACGCATTCGGCAATAGCCTTTGCCAGTTATTGGGATGTGTATATATCTCCTCTCGTGACTGGGGCGTTGCTCAGCTGGGCGAGATGAGTCTGTTGCTGATACTGCTTGTGAGATAGCCTGATGTGTGGCAGGTGGGATCTTGCTTGTTGTGCCGCGGATGTCCCAGTAGTGTGGCAGTCCTTACCTTCTACACCAAGGGCATGCTCCTCAGTTTCATCCTTCTGTTGGTCTGTCCCTGTATTGTTTATAGGGGATGTGCCCCAGACTATTCTTCCTTCCTGCGGCACTGCTAGTTTCACATGCGTTTGTTATTGGGACTTAGTTGATACCTCTCCTATATCGCACAAACTTCATGTTATTCACTTGTCACATTCCTCTGGGGCTCCTTTATTTTGTGCTCTGGGTATGTGGCTCCGCTTCGGTGCCTGCGCCCTTTGACTGCAGTCTCTTGGCACTCCTGGGCTGAGCATCCACCATACTTATCCCCTGGGGGTTATCTCTGCCAGAGTCCGGGTGCACTATTCTATTCAAGAGGTAGCATGTTTTTCTCGAGGGTGATGCTGCGGCAATGTTTCTGTTTTTTGTCTTGTGACAGTGTTGCAGACTACGCTTTGCAACATGTATCAATCCGCGGTGCCCAGTTCCCTCTTATTTCTTATCTGTGCAGTCCGCCGGGGGCCTCCGTTTCACCTTCACTACGGCGCGTCCCGGGAGAGCCGCAGTTTTGTGCTTGGATAACCACATTGGTCCGCCTTATGCCGATCGTTCCACTTATTCATATCTCATTCTCCGCTGCACTTCGGTCAGCCCGGGTTCGTAGCTCGTCATTGCCTCATCATGGGTGGCTCCAGGCACCGCGCCCGTTCATTCTCGTGCTTCTACGGAGGCGCACCTCCTTTTCTGCAACTCCTCCGGGGAAGCCACCGCTACATATATTGCATTTGTCAAGTGTCCGGTGTGCCAGCTGGGCGTGTTCCTCGTATACTGCTCCAGTCGGCACTCTTCGTAAGGGTGCCATTTGCCCTGGGTGCCTCGCTTCTTCCGCCCAGCACTGTCCTTCTGCTCGGAGGCTCCTTTGTCTGGGGCCAACCGCCATTTTGATTGTGGACCAGCGGCTACCGTCCGGAACTTCAACGTTCCATAACTTTTAATATACTTGTGCGATCAGCCCGCAGCAGCGTTCAATGGAGTCCACTCAGTTTCATATTGCAGTCATCCTCTTTTCATGTCGGTATTTGAGGTTTGAAGGCATGCGCTTGTTCGGATCACTTGGCGGATACAGGAGCTCAGAAGGAGAGCAGCCTAGTCCATGGCTGCCAGGCCACGCCCCCGCAAAGAGGGTTCAGGCTTCTCTTGGTTTCCATAAACTCCTTCCTCCTCAACTCAGCACCTGAAGGGTTATGGGAGTTGAAGTCCATAGATATTACTGGATTTCTTAGATTGTGTGGTTCAAAAGTCACACATGAAGACACATGAAATCCAGAAGATGTTGGGTGTGAGTTGTGAACGTCTGAGTCATAGATGGGGGCTTGACTAGCGTGACAATAGGCCATTGGGGACTCTCGCATTATAGGGTCTTCCTTACAGGAAATGGGGGAATACTGCGGCTCGTCCGATGGGAGTCTCCACCTCCTCCTGGTAGTTGTCCTCTCCAATGGGATCTTCCCTCACCCAGCTGCTGTCGCTTGGCCACATGGGAGTAGGTCAGCACCGGAGAATCAGGGATGACTCCACTGGATTCGTCACAGCCGCCATGCCCATCAGTGCACAAATGAAAATTGTCTCACAGGAATCGACCGCTCCCCCTTAATATATCTTCCCATTGCTGTACACGCAACTCTTAGTTCTGGGCGACCGTCTGGAATCTCTTGATGGACCAGAGACCCCGTTGCCAGGTCATACCCCATCTTCAGTAAGACCTCTAAAAAGGGCACTGTACATGAAAACACTTGAGTTGATTGGCAGAGGATTATCAATTTCCTTGTAGGTCAGTACACTTTGTTCAGGGATGAGGGAGAATAGTGACAAAAGGTATGCCCTATTAATGGTGCCATCATCCACAGGATCAAAGCTGTCTTGAATTATAAAGCACATGCTGGGACCAAAAGGTGCCAGGTGCTGTTTGTGCAAAAGCATTTCCCTTTGTGCGTCTCTTGCAATTGGCACTGGTGGAAATACTTGAGGGGGAGCCATGGACGGGGCTTCATCTTGGATTCAGACAATAAAGATGATGAGAGCAATTCATTCATCTCATCGCTTTGGAGGTAATCGTTTCCCCTAGCCTGACACTGTTTCAAGAAGACATACAATAATCAGAAATAAGAGTACGGTGAATAATGTATCTGCTAAGATTTATGTGCTGTGCATGTAATCCGACATCTAGTGGTAATCGCATAGTATGCATCTTTCTTTCGAAGATTGAAAAGGGATGTCGGCATGGGCATGACTAACACTATCCCTAACGTGATGTGTAGTGTACCCAAAATCCTTCATGCTTCGAGGACCCACCGGTTGTTTTTTTCTGCCATGAGGGAGTCTTACAGAATGCGTGAGAGTACAGAAGAAAGAAGGTGTAAGGTTCTATGTTCCTTCTACTACAAGAGGAGAGGAAGGGTGGGTGCATGAGAATCTAAGCAGATCCAATCATCAGAAATACGATTATGGTGAGTAATGTATGTCTTGTGATGCTTGTGAATCTGCTTATAATCACATGCTGTGCATGGACTAGCGAGCAGTACCAGGAGATGGAAAGTGTGAATCAAACTTAGTGTGCGTCTAAGCAGTAATGGTGAGTGAAGGTGTGAACAGAACTCAGGTAGCTACTTTGCAAATAGAATCAAGAGGAACATTTGCAATAAAGGCTATAGTAGCTCATGTGCCCGTAGTAGAGTGAGCTCTACTTGTAAAGGGTAACTCTCTTTAGGCAACAGAGTAACCTGGTGTGATGGATTTAACGATCCATTTGGAAATAGCTGATTTAGAGACAGGGTCCGCTTCTGTACCAGCTGCCACAGACACAAAGAATTGGCTTGTCTTTCTTAGGAGTTTAGTCTTTTCAAGGTAGTACACTACTGTTCTCCTAACATCTAGTGTATGGAGGCTTCTTTCAGCAGAGTTAGATGGATTCCGAAAGAAAGTAGGAAGTTTGATTGATTGGTTCATGTGGAACTTAGAAATGAATTTAGGCGCAAAACGTGGTGGTGGGGGTAGTACCACCTTGTCTTTGTGAATGGTCACAAATGGGTCTTGAAATGAGAAGGCCTGCAGTTCACTAACCATCCTTCTGGAAGTAATGGCCACTAAAAAGGCAGGCTTATAGCTGAGGGCTTTACGACTAGCCTTATGCATGGGCTCAAAAGGAGGTGGCATTAATCGTGTGAGAACAGCATTTAAGTCCCATCCAGGAGTTGGATTAGAAATAGGAGGGTGAAGTTGTTTAACCCCTTCCATGAATGCCTTCATTACGGGAATCTTCCCCCACTAAACCTTGCTCGGAGGTGTGGTATACACAGAGGGCAGCAAGGTAGACTTTGAGAGAGGTGAAAACAAGTCCTGAGTCTTATAGGTGTGTTAGATAAAGGACTATGGGCCTCATTACACGTTGTCCGGTAAGGGAATACCGTTAAAGAATTACCGGTACCGGTAATTTCCCAAGCCAATCACGACCCTGACCCACCGCTATTAGCGGACCCGGTAAGTACGGTGCCACTAATAGCGGCAAGGTCGTGTGCACGCGACCCCCATACCGGAAATAGCGCCATGGCGCTAATATCACGCCATCACAAGCCATGCGGACATGGCATTAGCGGCATGGAAAAGACCCCAAACTCCCATACCGGCATGGCGCAAATAACGGCATCTAAAAGCACCCGTTAAGAGACCTAAGCAGTGTTCCCATCTGTCACAGATGGACACAATCAGCACAGGTGGAGGCAATGGAGACACGCAGCACAAAAGAGCACACCACACCCCTTCCCACACCAAGATGGTCCCAATACCACCAACATGACATGGGCATCAGTACATGATTGCAGTGCAGCAGCAACAACAGGCCGCACCAGAGGTGACCCGTAACAGGTACCCATTCCTCACACCATACAGGCGATGGCAGCTATCCACTGAAGAGGTGGCTCCTAACCCCTGTACGGAACCCACAGAACCAGCAGGAAGAGGACTTCAACATTGCACATACCCGTACCCGCGTTGTGAAAGAGCCGTCATTCAGCCTTCCAATGACATTGCGCTGGTGCCTAAGCGGCCTGGGTGAGGCTCTCCTGTACGGCCGTGACAAAGTGCATAAGACAACCATGGCATGTGTAGAGCATCACAAAATGTGCATCTGATGGAATGTGCCTATGCCACTTGACATTGACATGCAACCACCAGATGAGGATGATGTTGATGGGGCTGAGTATGGGTGAAATGCTCCAGCAGGACATGCAAGAGGCGATGTCAAGGAGGCACACTATGTGCGTCAGCATCTGAATCAGGAATTCCATCAGGTACAAAGGTGAAATTACATGGATGGAGATGGGTATTGTTGCCCTGGTGCATGTTATGAGGCCCAAAAAGGACCCTATCCACAATAATTGACACATACACAATGATGGAGACGACGCCTGGTTTTTAACCTCTGAACAGTGTATTGTGAACATAATGTGATAAAAATGTGCATGACCCCAACTTCCCAAACGCCACCTCCCCCCCACCCCCCACAACACCCCCAAGAATACCCTCCCCCCCACCCCCCACAACACCCCCAAGAACACCCTCTCCCCCCTCCCCCCACAACACCCCCATGTGAGCGTTATAGTGTCTATGTGTGCTGCTCAACATGTGTCACCTAGTCCTTGCTGGACCTAAGCCACAGGGCCTCTTCCACCATTGGGTGGTTGTGACGTGGTGCGCCTCAGGTTGCGCAGAGAGCGGCGCAGGGGGCTTGTCTGCAGGGAACCCGAGGAGGAGGAGGTGCCCCGTTGATCCCGTGTTGGTGGTTGGTATTGCTGCTCCATGATGTCCCCAATACGGTTAATGGCCTGGCGGAGTTGGCCCATTTCCTGGCAGATCCTGTCAGTGCAGGCCTCAATGACCTCCCTTTTTGGCCTGCATATTTGCTGAGGTCATCCCTCAGACGGCCTGTCTCAGCCACATGCTGGGCGACCATTGCAGTAATGTCTGCCTGCCTCCGGCTGATGGTTGCAAGGTCAGGTTGGGTGGCATGTGATGTTGGTCTGGCTGCTGCGTCCTGGTCCGTTCCCCCGGCGTCAGGTGAGGACACCTGAGGGCTCAATGCCCCTTCAACGGTGTGGGTGTCATGTTCTCCACGGCTACCTGATCTGGACGTTGCCCTTGGACTTTCTGCAGTGGAATGTGTCGGGCTGGGGGAATGGCATTGTTCTAGAATGTCAATTGCGTCCTCCTAGTCAGTAAGCAGTGCGCTGGCTGCTGCCTCACCAGTAGAACTGGTGGCAGCGGAGTCCGTGCCCTCTGTGCGCATTCCATCTATGATGGGGCACACTGGCGTGGGTTCAGCAATGACAGCAGCCGTGCCCTCAGGCTGTGTGCTACTGGTGCTCCTGCTACCTTTGGGCCTCTGCCGATGGAGACTCCTCCCAGTTCCCCTAGAGCTGGTGGCGGTGTCACCTTTCTCACTCATCCTGGCCTTTTTGGCTGCTGGGGGGGTATGTGTGGCAGTACATGTGCCTTCAGTGTCTGACGGTGATCCTGTTGAGGACAAAAATAGGGTATATCAAGGTTAATGGTTCTAGGTGACTTATGCAGAATGTTCACGTCATGCTGCTCTATGCATTGGGTCCTCCTTATCATTGTTTCTAGTAATGGGGATGTCGGCTTGGTCATGCATGGATGGGTCTCGTGCATATGGTGATGCATGCATGTATGTGTGTGGCTGGATCAATGGCCTGGTCATAGACACATATTTGGGGGACCCCACACCCTTCACTGTGCATTGTTTGATGTATAGACTCGCCTCCATCGGTTGAAATGGCCACACCATGCTCCATATCTCCGACTCCGTCTATGGATTCGAGTCCAATTGTGGAGGCACATGTCTCCTCCACTCCTTCAGCTTCAACAGGGAATCTGCGCCACCTCCTGTGGCCATTGCCAGGTTGCGGTTGGCCGTTAGTATATTCCACACACAGACCCGGAGGTCGTCCCACCTCTTGCGGCAGTCCTTGATACTGCAGGTGGTAGTGCCCACCGCACTGACTTTGCGGGCAACTTCGGCCCAGATGGCCTTTTTCTTGTTGATGGCCTCCCGCCGCATATCATTGGCGAAAACAACTTCAGCATTAGCTGCAAGTGTCCCGGTCAACATGATCAGCTCCTCATTTGAACATTTTTCTTTGCGTTGCCGATATGAAGATTTTATTAGCGCCTTGGGCATCTTCGGGCTTTCCTGGATGATTTCATGTCGGAGTTCTCCGGAAAGAGGTCCTGGATACAGAGGATGGCAATGGATTGTGTTTTTAAAGATGGCCGCCATGCTCTTTCCCGTTCCTGTGCGATGACGCTATTTCCGGTTCCGCTTTTTTACGGTGACCGCTAATGGCGGTGACCGCTAATAGCGGGGACCGCTATTTGCATGTAGCGTGGGGGCGGAGGTGCTATCGGCACTTGTCGAAGCCAGTAAGGGGCATTTTGGGGACTTTTGCGGCATGGCGGTACGGACTTTTACAGCATGGCGCTATGCTCGTGTCCGCAAACTCGTAATGGGACACTTTTAGCGGCCTCTTGCGAGGGCGGTTACGCTAATAGTGCCATGCCGTAAATTTCCGATTTTTACCGGACAACGTGTAATGAGGCCCTATATCTTTGGGTGAACAGTCAATCAGATTGGCGTTTTTTAGAGTTGCACCAAATGACAAAATGTTTCCTCTTATTGGAGTGACAATGTCTGGTGTTAGGTTTCTGTGCCTCTTTAAGTATGTCCATGCATATTTGAGGTAATTGAAGATGCCCAAACTCTGACATCGGGAGCCAACCTGCTGAGTTGAGGGTTTGGGGGCACTGGTGTAGTGTCTTCCCTAGGTCCTGTCACAACGTGTTATACGGGCAGGGCAGTTTCTTGGGAAGGGATATTGACATTTTCATTAGATGGGAGAACCAGGGCTGTCGGGTCCACATTGGTGCCACCAGGATTAGCGCAATTTGTTCCTGGTGCATCTTGTGCACTATTCTCTAGAGAAGGGGAATCGAGGAGGGAAAGTGTAGGCAAATCTCACGGACCATGTTATCCAGAGACCGTTCCCTTTGGATTGTTTCTGAAGGTACCTGAAGGCGTAATCTGGGCATTGGGCGTTCTCCAGAGTTGTGAACAAGTTGATGTCTGGATGACCCCATTCTGCAAAGACGTTAAGTAGAATTGCAAGTGCCACTCGTGTTCTACAGGGAAGTGCAAGACTCTGCGGAACACGTCTACCAGAAGATTGTGTTTCCCTGGAACATGTTGTGATTGAGCGCCCACTTCCAAATGCTCTGTGACAGTTTGGATAGCCCTGGAGAGTGAGTGCCCCCCTGCTTGTTCAGATAGTACACGGCCGTGGTGCTGTCTGAGGAAAAGAACGGTCTTCCCCTGTAAATGTGTTTTGAATGCTTTCAGTGCTTTGTACACCAACAGTAGTTCCAACAGATTGAAATGTTTGGAAGCTACTGATGGAGACCACATGCCGTGCACCGTCTGTTCTAGTAGATGTGCTCCCCATCCTGAAGGAGATGCGTCTGTGGTGAGAGTGGCTTTCACGGCAGGGGTGGTAAAGTATTTCCCCTGAAGGTGGTTTTGTTTTGAACACCACTGCAGAGAATGAACGAGGGCTGTCGTGACAACCACTAGATCATCCCACTCACAGTTTGCCTGACCCTACTGGCTCGACAGCCACTCCTGCATGGGGGTGCATGCACAGACTGGCATGTGGAACCAGGAAGATGCAGGATGTCATTAACACCAATAGCCGCATGGCTTTGCGTACGGTTGTCCAGCGACAGGCTACACAGTGAGGGATCTGGAGCAGCATGTTTTGAACCCTCTTGTTGGAGGGGAAGATGAGGCTGTCTTCTGTCCGAATTAGTGCCCCGAAAAACTGTTTGACTTGATTGGGGACCAGACTTTACTTTTCTCATTGATTGAGAAACCCAGATTGAAAAGGAGAGCTACTGTTTTTTGGTTCAGATACGGTCTGTACGCCTCTTCGGTTATGAGCCAGACATCGAGATAAGGATACATTGGGATGGACTGCCTGCGAAGGTGAGCAGCCACCACTGCTAGAAACTTCGTGAACACCTCTTGGGCTGAGGCAAGGCAAGCACTTTGAACTGATAGTGAGTGTTCTCTATCTTGAACTTGAGGTACTTTCTGTGCACTGGCAACATTGAAATATGAAAGCATGCCTCTTCCCGTAGGATCTGCAGATGCTCTGCCAGTAGTCGTCTGTTCCTAGATGGATGGTAGTGGGGTGGTTCCAGGAATTCTAAGTAGTACTAGTGGACAACTCTCTTGAGTACCCACTGATCTGAAGTGGTACCCTCCCATGTCTGGGTAAAAGATGTTAGACATCCCCCAACAAGGGACCCATACTGCTGAGTCATTTTGCTGGTCGGGGCAGGGGAGTATCTGGCTGTAGAGTTTCTCCCTTCTATGCTTCTCACGTCAAAATCCCTACTGTTGTGGGAACTGGAATCCGCTGGAGGTACCTTTTCTGGAAAACCAAGGGGCTCCTCCTGGCCCGTACTCCCCCTGGGAGGAACAAAGAAGGACTGCCTGCTAAAGGACCACCTGGTATTGAATGTCCCTCACTAGCCAAACTGTTTAGCCAAGATCTGGTTAAGGGATTTGAGCTTTGTTCTCTTTTCTAAAGGTATCCAGGGCCTCATCAGCCGCCTTTCCAAAAAGAGCAGAATCTTCCACCGGTTTATTGAGGAGGGAAGCCTGAATTTCATTCTTTAACCCCACATTTTTCAGCGAGTCTTAGCGCTTCAGGAGAGTCTGTTATGCAAGGATGCGTCCCGCTGTTTCAGTAGAATCCAGAGTGTTTTTTAGGATATTATGTTTCACTTGGCATCTTTCAGCAACCACAGGTAGGATTTGGGTGCGAGCTGGCTCTGGGACGGTTTGGAGGCCCTCCTGTACGAGTCTTCATTGTACGTCACCATAGCTCCAAGCAGCGTGGTGTTATTGGTAATCCGGGTACAAAACGCAGCTGAGGTGGTGACACGTTGGCGTACAGCTTTTTGCAATTCTTGGCTAGAGGAGACTCTGACGAGGATAGTGGTACTCCTGCCCATTTCCTGGTGGTAGTCATGACCAGGGAGTCCAGAACAGCATGGCCCCTGATATACAGAGGGTCTGAGGGCGCCAGGCAGAACATCTTTTCTGCTCGGGGTTGACTTCCAGAGTGGGTGACAGCGTCAACAAGGAGAGGGACAGGCGTTTCATCACTGATTTTAAGAGTGGAATAGCTTGGCTGACCATGACCTTCTCCTTAAGAATGTCTTCCACGAAGTCCGAATCAGGGACCGCTTCTTGGTTGGTGATTTTAAAATGGTCCGCCGCCTTCTTGAGAAGGTTATTAAACAGCATCTGGTCGTCAATGGGTGATGAGTCCCTGGGTTGGACAATGGGAGGAGTGTCCAAAAAGAGGTTGTCAAGGTCCGGGTCATGGGTCGGGGCAGTGTGCCAGGTCCCTTAATCATCAATGGGATTCCAGTCTGGGTCTTGAGAGGCAGGGTCTTCAGATGAGTGACTTCGGACAGGAACATAGTATATGTCCTAGTCAGGGTCATCCTGATCACCATGGAAGATCAACCGGAGTTTACTGTGTATGCTGTTCATCTGGGGATGCAAATTGAGCACCAGGAGAAAGGAGCCTCTGGGAATAGGACAAGAATCAACAGGCCTATGTCTTTTTTTTCTTTTTAGTTTAATGATTTTTATCTATAAAGCTTATAAATTAATAATCGCAACCATGAATCACAATGACTAGATGAGTTTGATACAATACATATAGTATACATAAGGTATTAATATATAAAGAACATTAGAAATATTTAAATAAATGCAATCGAGCCAGTATAGACACAGGTAAGTGGTTTGTAAAGGTCACTGATACATTTCCATTAAATATGTAAAAAATCATAGGACACAAGAGGAAGAGGTGGATGGGTGCAAACTAAATGGTCTAATAAGCTTCTAGGTTCATCATTTTACAGATACAGAGAATACAATATGGCGAGATATACAAGATAATAATATAATGAAACATTTTCTATGAACCATGAGCCGACATATTGTGATAGTCTAAGTAGTTAATGCAAGGTTTCAGGTTATAATTAGGCAATTTATCCAAGTAGGAGGCCATGCAATGTTCAATTCTGTATGACAAACGCTGATCCACCAGTTCTTGCAGGAGATGTTTTGAAGTTGCTTCCAATTAGTGGTGACGAGCTTGATGGCGATAGCTATAAGAAGATCATATAAAGTGGAGGACGGGAGAGATATTTTTCCCTTAACTGCAATGCTGCCAAGAACAACATTAGCAAAAGAGGAATCTGAACTTTAAAGATGATCATCCAAACATCCTGTCACAACCGAAGAACATGAGGACAGTCATAGAACATATGTTTGTATGAACCAGGGGTATTTCCACAAGACCAACAGTTTCCATCAGCGTGGACCTGAGATTTTGTAAGTTTTAGGAGTAGTAAAGGCTCTATGAATGAAAAATAGAAGGTTTTGGGTGATGTTGGCCGAAGTAGAGACTCTCCTGATTCTAGGCCATAACAAAGACCATTTATTATCATCAAAGGTAGTGTAACAATCCGTTTCCCATTGAGTTTGGATAGTCATTTCGACATCAATGGTTCTACAGGTTCCAACAGTTTATAAAGTTTAGCAGCTTTGACATCAGAAGCGGTGGAGAGCAAATGTAACTTTGTGGTGTCAGGTGACAAAACATTATCATCATGAGCCTGAAATCTGTCTAGGCTGCATTAACCAATTTGTTGTAGGTGGTCAAATATAATAAAGGTAAAGAGAAAGATTTCCCAAGATCCTGAAATGATGTTATGGCGTGATTTTGGACAATTTGCTCTATATATCTAGTACCCTTGGTGAGCCAGACCTTTCCGGAAAAGATTCTGCTATTAGTAGTAACTGATTTGTTATACCACAGATAAGTTGAGAGCTCTTGGGAGGGGGGTTTAATTCATGGAAAAAGGAAAATTCTTACATCAAATCTGGATGCTTTAATGGAGTCAAAGAGGATGGAAGCCGCATGATGAAAGAGAAAGATGATGTCTACAATGTCATGAGGATGGGCCATTGTTTTTCAAGTTTACACCAGGATGGCTAATCTGCTTAAGTAGGTAAGCATGGTGATATTTTCTGAAGTCAGGAAAGTAGACTCCTCCCTGTTTAAACAGGGTTTTGAGTTTGTTAAGTGCAATTATTTTAGATTTACCTTTGCCCTAAAGAAAATTGAGTCGGATGGAGTTGATGGATTTTGAAAAAAGTAGTGGGAAGAGGAACGGGAAGCAGTTGTAGCATATATAAAATGATGGGGGAAAGCATCATCTTGATGGTGTCAAGACGTCCCCACCAGGAAAGAAATAGGGGGGGACCAGTGGAGGTAAGTTTGGAAAGCCTATTGAGTAAAATGTCTATAATGATTTTAATAGTACTGTTAATGGTGGAAGCAAACTGTATACCTAAATATTTAAAGGAGTTAGCACACCATTTGAAACCAAAAAACATCCAATTCATTTTTAAGGCAAAAGGAATTCAGGGCAGTAACTCCGATTTGTCTCTGTTGAGTTATTAGCCCGATACTGCCGAAAATTCCTGTAGTACAGCTAACAAGTGTGGAATTTGCTGTTTATGGTTCTTTGATAGGATAAGAATATCGTCAGCACATGCAGCGATTTTAGTTTCATAATTACCAAAAGAAATACCAGGGATATTTTTGTTTTGCCTAATGAGTTCTGAGAGAGGTTCAAGCGATAACACATATAGATATACGGGAAAAGGGGCATCACTGTCTGGTACCTCTTTGAAACGAGAAAAATAATGAGGGTTGACCAATGATGAAAATGGAGAATTTTGGGTTTGAGTAAAGAAGTTTTACTAGGCAGATGAAACCCATGCCATTTTAGAGCATGGAAAATAAAAATTGATCAAAGGCCTTTTTTTCGGCTTCTAGTGCAATGGTGGCATAACCCTGTTTGTCATTTTTATCTCTGGCAGTAATGTGTAAGGCGCTCAGTAAAAGTTTGGTTTTGGCTGAGATGTGTCTGCCCTTAACATATCATACTTTAATCGGGTTTAATCAATTCGGAAAGGTGAGATTCTATTCTATTTGCTAATATTTTGGTGAAGATTTTACTTTTACATTAATAAGGGAGATGGGCCTATAATTTTTAGGGAAGTCAAGATCTTTTTCTGGTTTAGGAAATAGAATAAGAAGGGCTTCAGAAAAAGTACTGGATGAAAATCATTTGGACATGAAAGGGGAAAATAAGGTTTTAAGTCTGGGGGTAAGCTGACTCGAAAATTGATGACAGAATTCTGTAGATAGGCCATCAGGTCCTGGGGCTTTGCTGGCTTGGTTAATTTCACAAGTTGCAAGTTCTCCTTCGAGGTCTGTAAGATCAGCTGTAGGGTAGGAGCTTCTGTTAATACCACTACAAAAGTTAAAAAGATTGGCTTCTGGGATAATAGAATCTGGGGAGTATAAATCAGAGTAGTATTTCTCAAAGATGCTTTCAATGATGCCCAAAGGATCTGTAATTACAATTCCTGATGTATCTTTGATACTAGCAATACGTGTTTTTAGTCTTTTAGCTTTGAGATGGGATGCAAAGGCCCTACCTGCCTTATTCGAAGTTTGATAGATTTTGGATTTATACTTTAATATAGCACCAGAGACTTGTTCAATGAGTTTATTAATTTGAAAACATAGGGAGCGGACAGTACGAAGGTCTAAATTGGAGGAGGAAAGATCAAATTGTTTTTCAGCCTTAGTAAGAAGCAAGTAAAGACTGTCAAGTCTTTTTTGTATTGTTTCTTTTTCATGCTGGAATAGGCAATAATGTGTACTCTAAGGGCGCTTTAAAGGAATCCCAATTATTACATACAGAAGTGTCATTGTCAGAGTTGTCTACAAAATATTGATGTTGGAATGAAAGTAGTGATTGGATGAACTCCTTATCCTGAAGGAGACAGTTGTTGAATCTCCATCTAGAGGATGGTCTTGTAATATCTGTGAGATCCAATGTAGTGATAACAGGGCCATGGTCAGAGAGAGTAATATTTGAGATGTGGGAGTTGGTAATGGAATTCTTAAGGGATTTGGTAGTAAATATGTAGTCGAAGCTTGAAAGGGTATCATGGGGAAGTGAATGGAATGTATAGTCAAAATCCACCGAATGTGCACGTCTCCAGTAGCAATAAGACCTGTCTCAGCTAGACATTGCTTAAAGGCTTTGTGTGACTTACAATTTCTGAATGAACATTTGGATTTTCTATCCAGGACGGGGTCAAAAACATGGTTCATGTCCCCACATAGTATAAGGTTAGGGAAGTTGGAAGTAAGTTTGATAGAGAGCCAAAAATCTGGATCAGGAAGAGTGGGACCATAAATTCACATGATTGTGATGATGTCAGATCCAATATGCAATTTAACCCAGGCCTATCTTCCCATGGTGTCCACATCATGACCAACAATCTTATATGATATTTTTTTTACTGATCAGAATAGCTACGCCATTCCTCTTACCCACAGCTGCACTAGTTATTACATCCTTTACCCAAAAAGATGTGAGTTTCCTAGCTTCTGGTATAGAGAGATGGGTTTCTTGCAAACATGCAATGGAGGCATTAAGTTTGTTCAGATGGGAGATATTATATATCTTAATTGGGTGATTACAGCCTTTCATATTCCACGTGACACATCTAAACACCATTGTGATATAAAGAAATTGTTAATATATATATCATATGATAGGTTATTTATAACGCGCTTAATACCCAGAGGTTTCTAAGCGCGGACCCGGGGATCGAACCTGTGTTGCTCCGTGTGTCTTATTTCCAAGGAGAGCACGTTGCTATCATCCCGAGGATAAATTAAGAAACCTGAGGGTAAAAAAAATCATTAAGTATTGTAAGCAAGATAATAAATACAGCGGTATATGCCAGCGTATGACAGAATACCCGATGCACCACCACTTGTAAGGATGACCACGAAAGGGAGACACAAAGGGATCATGGGAAGGGAAGGGTAAACTTGACCAGAAGGATAGTAAAAAAAAAAAAAGAGAAATAAACCAGGTATTCAAGCACATAACAGTGATGATACACAAAGGATTAGAGATGTAAAAGGGATCAAGTACCCTTAGGATAGAGAAAGGGAAAAAGAAAAGTTGGAGCAGATGACACCAGCAGGGCAAGAACAGCCGAGAGAAAATGGGTAGCCAGCGCTGCCCGACCCACCACTCTAGTGGGTACATTTTTAAAACTGCAGCATATCGTGGTATAGCAAAAATAGTCAGGTTCCAGATGTTGATGGGAGGATGGGCAGAGATGTATCCATGTTTTCGGTTTTGAGAGAACGCACTGAGGTCTGCAGGTTCATCAAATATTGAAATACGACCTTCAAAAGGTTACCTTAAAGGAGCACGGATGATATAGTCCATACCAGACAATGAGCTGTTTAAGCGCAGGACAGTAGGAGAGAAACTCCTTCCTACGTTGGGCAGTCTTCTTGGAGACATCCTGTGAGATGTAAATCCTGTTACCGTGAAAAATTAAAGAGTTCCTCTTTGGTTTTTGATATGAGCTGTAATAGGGTATATTCCAGTAAGCAAAAAATCATAGTGAGCGAAGAGCATTGCAATGGTAGTGAACTTCTGGCAGGGTCAATGCGGTGTGCACATTGAATATTGAGGCGCATTTCTTTAGGTATATGTAGTACCGCTGAAAGTATATTTTGAAGAAATGAAATGGTATCATTTCCCTCACATCCCTCTGGAAGCCCTGTAATGGGAAGGTTATTACGCCTGCCTCTGTTTTCTAAATCTTCAATATTTTTTGAAGATCTTTAACAGATTTTTCCAACAGTAACACTCAAGGGGAAATATCTTCCGCAAGAACAATTCTATTTTCCATTTCTGCCATTCTTTTTTTCAAAGACATTCCACCTTTCATCCAACTGTTGCAATTTTTTCTAGCAGTACGGTATCAATTGCAGGGTCCATAGAGGGCTGTGGTGGGGGCAATTCGTATTTTAGATTTTTATTGGCAGTAGACGTTGCCCGTTTCTCCTTTGAGGCTATGGGCAGTTTTTGATTATTTTTCCCATTAGCCATGTTAAAGTGATAGGAACCAAAAATGTGAGGGACATATCAAAGACGATATATTACCAGCCCAAAGTGAGTCAAATTTTAGAGCAGATAGCAAGAACTTCGTAAAGTAACATGTTCTTAATACGTGATATTTAAAGTGTGCTTCACTACAAATTACCTTGTTATCCTGAACAAAGAGCTGGTGTCTCATAAAGTTAATAGAATGTACTTAAATCAAGCTGTTAAAAGTGGGTTTCTCTTCAAAATACCTTTAATACTGTTTTTTTTTCCTTTATATCACAGGCGACCACTAGATGGCACTGTTACAGCTGCAGGATGCCAACTAGGCCTGAGCCGGCAGATTGCGTAATTGCTGTTGCCGAGGGCTTCCTCACACGTGATGGAAACACATCGTCAACAGCTGCTGTGAGAGCTGTGAGACGGTGCGGGCACTCCGTGGAACGTCAGAGCTGCGCGAAAAAGGGACAGGAGGAGTCCTCTGTGACTGCTGTCACTGTCGCTGGATATGAGGGAAAGAAATATGTTCTTAAGAAATGCTGCAAGGTAAGAAGATGATGTGGTGAGCTGGAGCTACGCGCTGAAGCCGCCACTCTCTCCGGCGCCAAACCGCGCCCACAGGCCTATGTCTTTTAAGGATATCATCAAAGTGGCATGTAAAGTTTATAAACTTGGCCATCTTATCTATCCATACATACTTCAAATTTGTCTCTAGTCCACCCATATGAGGTGGACTCGTGGCTCTCGGCATTCATAGTGTAGGCGGCCTACTGCTTAGTGCGCCTGTCTTTTAAGGTCTTAGGCCTAAAAAGCTTACAAGCCTTGCAACTTCGCTTGTCGTGGTCACGAGGGAGGCACCAGTTGCATTGATGATGGGTATTTTTCCAGGGAAATGTATCATTGCAAGACGGGCAGAATTTAAAGGGAATTTGCTCCATAACTGAGTGAAACGGCAGCCAGACTGAAAGAAAAAAAGAATTTAAAAAAAAAAAGGAGGTTGGGCAAATAAGAGGCATTCCCAGGAGAAAGTCAGTAGTAAACTGGCTCTGCATTGCACCTGGAACTTTCCCTAAAGTCGGTGGAGTCCGAAGGACTTCGGAACCGCTCCAAAATACCTAGCTATTTCATTTACAATGCCTCAATCAGACGAGTAATATGCGCTCAATTGCTTCCAATCATATGCCATAAAAGAGAATGTGTTGTCTTATCTGGCTGAACGAGGGCTCTATAACTAGTGTATACGAGAGCATACAAGGAGATTAGACTTCAGTGGTGCATAAGAAGAGCTAAAAAGAGGGTCTTAAAACACAATGATAAAACCGGAAGCCTTTATGTTGAGACATAGGAGTTCAACCATACTTTTGAATGGGATAAGTATTTCAAATGCATTCAAGGCCATAAATATGTATGTGATGTTTATGATTGTCAGTGTCTCTCCAACGTTAAGCCAATCTGATCAAAATGCACAGGTTTAGGGAGATATTTATCTAGTCAAATTGGGAAACATATGACCACAATGCTGGTTACCAGGATTTATCAAAGATACAGGCCTGCAAGAGCGACAATGCTTACTATATTTACCAGGTTTGTGAATTGATTTGAAAAGTAACAGGAAGAGGCTGCAAGTTTCTGATGCCCCACAAAATCGTTGCAATAGCTTTGGCAAAATGTTACATTTTTCTAATGCATTTGACTGCATATGCATTACAGGACAAACAGATCCCTTACAATCTTAAGGAATTAAGGAACTGGTTACAAAAAGAAACAGTTTTTACTGTAATGGACTACTATACACTTAGTACTCCTTCCTCCATAGTCAATGGTGTCCATCTCACGGTGATGGGACCTTCTCCCTTTTGCACTGGAAACAATTATTTCCATTTAAGCTTTATGTAAATGCAGGAACTTGTCAGTGCTGGTCATGTCCAACCACAGCTGACTCTGCCCACCAGGATTAACTGTCAGTCTTTTGTCCGTTCATCAGCTACTACAAGCTTACTGAGTTACAGGAGACGGTGGGCGTGGGTATTAATGTGCATATATTATAGTGTGGCGGTCGCCACAATATAGTTACGTTGAGTATCGAGATGCACAGGCAACCCCGAAAAATGAATTGCTAATAACTTTTGACTCGCATGACAGATTTAGCTGAAATATGGCAAACAAAAGGTTTGCCACGGCTCCCCCAGACTGGACATTTTGGGAAAGATCCATTAAAGAATAAAAAAAGTTATTAGAAAGTCAAAAAAACGCTCTTTCAGCCTAGTCCCCATTCTTTTTCCAATAGAGAAAAAGTCAAAATTTTGCTCTGGCGCACAGCCAAAACCGTTGGACAGAATTGGACCAGGAACGAAGCATTGACCCAATCCCGGGGTCAAAGGCGAGGGAGGGTTTGGGGTGGGCGGGTGGATTTGAGGTTATTCTGTCCAGTTGTTTTTAAAATATTTGACGGGGAAGGGGCTGCCCCTTCTCGCAAAATGATAGCTATATCTACCATGGAGCTTTGCAGCACAGAGGCCGATAGGCTTTTCAGAAATCAAAAAGCAAAACATTTTTCCCCCAAATTCTATTGCTAATAACGTTTGACTTGCTGGACAGATTTGGATAACATTTTCAAAACAAATGCTGTCAAGGGCCCTCCAAACTGCACATTTTGGGAACAAAACGTTGTAAAATGGGAAAGTTTTTTTAAAAAAACTTTTATTTTTGTCGGCAGAGGTTCACTAGGCACAAACTTCAAGGCAACAAGCATATAAACCAGGCATAGCATAAAACATCATAACGATTACAAAATATAGTTCCAACAGTGGTTACAGAGCATCACCAAATAAAGGACACAACAGAGATCACGATGCATGGATGGAGATTGGAGACAAGCCAGATCCGGGCGTGTTCTCACTTTGGTTGTTGAGATACGTATTAAATTCGCTCCAGATGTTCCTGGGGCGAGATTGGGCAGGCAGCATAGTCAGGTATTCCTCCTCACAGTTCCGTGACCATGTGAGCATACCCAGCCATTTCTGAGAGGCCGGTGGGGAGGAGCGCTTCCAGCTCTGGAGTATACATTTTTTGGCAATCATGCAACTTATGTTCAAAAACTTTTTCAGGCACTTAGTTTCGTCAGTCATCCAGACCCCAAACAGAACTGCCAAAGGATCGGAATCAATTACAGTTTCATTCCTGCACTAAGTGTATGTAGAACACCGTCCCAAAAATCGGACAATTTGTTACAGGTCTAGAACATATGCAAGTGATCAGCATCCACTGCCCAGCAACGCGGGCAGAGGTGCACCTCAGAGCGAGCAAACCCCGAAGTCCTGCGTGGAGTGTAGTAGAGCCTATTAAGAAGCTTATATTGCATGGCACGAAAACGGAAGTTGAGGGAGACTTTTTGGGTGTGGCAGCACATATCCTCCCACAATTCATCAGGTATTTCTAGGGCCAGTTCAGCCGACCATCCGTTGCGCGCCCCGAGAGCCGGAGTGGGGATGATGTCTTGTAGGATTTGATACAGTGAAGAGACGACGCCCCGTGCACCGCCCGAGTTAGCGATATATGCTATTGCCGGGTTATCTGGGGGCTCATCAGGAAAGGAGGGCCACATGGTGCGGAACGCAGCGCGGAGCCTGTAGTATTCAAGAGTCTCTAGGGGGGGATCTGGTGTGCCCCGGTCTCCAAGTTTGGGGATCTATGAATTTGCCTTCGGGATAGAAGTCGGATAGCGCCTGATACCCCAGTGCACCCTAGTGTCGGGCCAAAGCGGTATACAGCATGGGCTCCAGACCAGGGAAGGCGCATACGGGGAGCCATTTGTAATATGGGGAGGGCTCACTTGTCGAGTATAGCAGATGTGACCAGGCATACAGAGTCGCAGCAATGGGGTCAATGGGGGAGTCAGGTGCATAGTGTCTATGTAGTATTAAGGACATTAAGTTGATACCAGCGGACGCAAGCCGATCCAGTTTAACATGTGGGCGCACTGGGGAGCCAGGGTACCAATGAGTAGCATGCTGGGCCTGGGCCGCGATCCAGTATAGTGCTAGGTCCGGAGCAGCAATACCACCCCTTTTGTATGAAAGTGCCATGTCAGTCCACTTCTTGCGCACTGCACCGGAGTGCCAAAGGAATTGTGCACAAAGCGTATGCAATTTAGTGAAATAAGCCCTCCCAGGCCATATGGGTATATTGCAAAAGGTGTATAAGAGCTTGGGGAGCAAGATCATTTTAATAAGAGATAGTCGGCCAGCAACGGACAACGGAAGAGTGCGCCATCGTGAAATTTTGGTCTCAACTGTTTGTGCTACAGCTGAGTAATTATCGGCAAGCAAGGTGGGTTTAGTGAGGGATATCTGCACCCCAAGGTATCTAACACCCTCAGGGGCCCAGCGCAGGAGATACTCGGTGGTGGGCTGTAGGGTAGCTTTAGTGAGCGGGAAGATCTCCGATTTGGAATAGTTAATCGTAAATCCGGAGTGGGTGCTGACGCGGGTGATGTCTCTCAGTATGGGATCTAGGTGGGTTGTGGGATCTCTGACGTATAGTAGGACATCGTCAGCATATAAAGATATTATTTCAGGATCGTCAACCAGTCTTATTCCTTTACGCGAGTGTCGTGCATGGACAAAGTCCACCATTGGTTCCATCACCAAAGCGAAAAGGATCGGGGAGAAGGGGCAACCGTGTCTGGTGCCTCTGAATAGCGTGAACATCTCGGATGTTAGTGAGTTAACTCGTACCCGCCCAACAGGGGAAGTGTATAATAGTTTAATGAACCCTATCATGTTCGGGCCAATGCCCATTGTTTCGAGGACCAGCCACATGCATTTCCAAGAGACCATATCGAAGGCCTTCTGAGCGCCCAGCGTAACCGCTACGCCTGGACGTCTTGATCTATACGGGACATGACATTAAACAATCTCCTGATGTTATGGGAGGTGGACTTGCCGGGGACAAAGCCTGCTTGGTCTTCTTGTACCAAGTGCGTCATAATAGGCAGAAAGCGATTAGCAATGATCTTAGCAAAGATCTTTGTGTCGAGGTTCATGAGGGAGAGAGGTCGGTAGGACCCGCACTCGTCATCAGGTTTACCCGGTTTGAGCATCACCGTGATGGCCGCTTCCCGCATGGAAGGGGGAAGGATAGAGGCACGGAGTGCCTCACTCCAGTCCTCCAACAGCCGGGGGCCAGAATAGCTATGTGCTCTTGGTAGAAGTCCGCAGTGAGGCAGTCAGGTCCTGGCGCCTTGCCTTTAGGTAAGTCTGAGATAGCCGATACTATCTCTTCTAGCGTAAATGGGGCATTCAACTGGTCCCGGGTCTGTGGGGAAATTTCCATGGTGGGGATCTGGTCGAGGAGCTCTCGCATATGTTGTTCGGTGTGCTCTACGGGCTGGGAATATAGGGATCTATAGAACTCGGTAAATATATCCAGTATTCGTTAGTCCGTCCATTGAGCGTCACCATTTCGATCTTTGATGGAAGTGATCTGCGTTCAGCCCAATTCCCCCCTCGCAAGTGTCGCAAGCGTTTTCCCGGGTCTGTCGCCCTCTCCATATTTCCTGGCGGCCTGCGGGCGGCTGAAGTAATGAACTTCGCTGGTAGCTAGAGTGTTAAATACCTGGAGCTCATCCGAGATTTGGGCAAGAGGGGTGGGGTCAGTACCGGAGGAGCAACATTGCTCCAATCTTTTCAGTTTGGCCTTAGATCGCCCAAGAGCGGCTCTAATAGCTTTTAATACCCCTGCCTCCCGGGAGATAGACATACCCCTAATGTAAGCCTTAAAGGCCTCCCATCTAACCGCAGCGGACGTGTCCTGAAGAGAGTTAAGTTCAAAGAACGACTCAATGTCAGCTAGTATCTCAGACTTAAACACAATGTCTTTCAGGGCTTCGGACTTAAAGCGCCAGGTGTTGAGTGTTGGAATGGGAATTCCCAGTCCTAAGGACAGTGTAATTAGAGCGTGATCCGAAAATGTGCGGGGCAAAATGCATGCATCTTCCACCCTACCCATGACCTCTCTAGAGACCAAGAACAAATCTATCCTGGACGAGCTATCGTGTACAGAAGAGTAAAAGGTGTATTCCCGCTGCTGGGGGTGAAGTGTTCTCCAGGCGTCACAGATGTTGAGCGACTGCATGTGGCCATGCAGCCTACGCGCCGCACCAGACAGAACTCTGGCTGCCGTGGCAGTTCTATCCAGGACAGTGTCCAGAATAAGGTTCAGATCCCCCCCCCCCCCCCATATGATCTGCACCCCTACAAAGCCCAGCAGTATGGTAGTTACAGTGTCAAAGAATTCCGGAGAATCTACGTTGGGACAGTAAGTGTTAACCAGCAGATACTCTTTATTGACCAATGTGCAGTGTAGTATAACATAACGACCTTCAGGGTCGACGTAGTTTTTATGCAGCACAAACTTGATTGATTTGTGGATCATCATGAGAACGCCCCTAGATTGTGTGGAATAGGAGGTAAATAACCTGGCAGAGCCCCAAGATGGGGCAACAGCCCTCGGGATGAGTCCATTGGAATGTGTCTCTTGTAGAAGCAATATCTTGCAATTGTGTCTGTTGGCATAGGCCACGATTTTACGGGCCTTAGTGTGATTGCTCAGCCCCCGAATATTCCAGGACATTATGACAGTAGTCATTTCAGAGGTAGGCATCTACACACACAGTACCCATATTTCAGTGAACATCCCAGCTCCAGTGATGGTATGAGCTCCCAGAGTTGGAACAGCAAGTGGGCATGTGGCCCTTCAGCATGCGCGCCGCATTAACCTCATGTGCCTTTTTGAAAAACCACCCCTTTCCCACCCCCCACCCTCACCACTAACCATGGATCAGCAGTGTAAACATCGCCCACCCTTAACTGCGCGCAGTTGGGCCGTCCCCAACCTGGCCCAAACTGTCCTGAGGCCCAAATGGGGCCAACACGTACCAAAGGTTTGAAAAGAAACAGTGCAATCGCAATGGGGTGCGCCGTTGCCATGCGCTAGCACGCTTGGAGCCAAATGGCTCTGTTGCAAAACAGACAGTGGTGGCGGACACCTGACGCAGGCCCCGCCCGCGGAGCAGTTAATCGGGGACTGCGCACGAGCCCCTGCGGTTCTGAAAAAAACCAAGACAGTTTCAACAGTCAAATAGTGTACATCCCTGTGTCCCATATATGGGGAACGGGGCTTATCGCAGAGAGATTAAAGACCTGCATTTGAACAACAGGAAGACAGAAATTGAGGTAGGACAACAAAACAATGCAAGATTGGCTCTGTGGAGTGCCTCACTAACACGCCAATAAGGATGTGCACCTTAACGCTGTAGTTCGTAAGGACTGCAGGGACGTGGTTCATCGCAGGCGCAGAACGTTATAGTGAACAGAGCAACCTTACCAGTAACGCATTGCAGATTAAGTAAACAAGTTCAATAAATGTCTACAATCCGTGCCATTTGCAATCAATTATCATCAACACGGCCGTCTCCAGAACCCTGAAGCGGTATTTGCATCTCGATGAATTTCACCGCCTCATCAGGGACGGTGAAAAAGTACAGTTTGCCCTTATGGGTGAGTTTGAGCCGTGCAGGGAATAAGATGGCATATGGGACATTGCGTTCCTTGAGCATTTTCTTGACGCCAGGAATTGACGTCTCCTGCTGTACCGCCACCGAAAAGTCTGGGAAGATTCTGATAGTGTGAGACTCCAGTTGCAGCTCCCCCTTCTCCCGTGACAGGCGAAGGATGAGGTCCCTGTCACGATAATTAAGAATCTTGGCTATAATGGGTCTGGGGCTATCGCCAGGTCTGGGTTGCGGGAAAAGGGCCCGGTGAGCCCGCTCCACCGTGAAATAACGGGAGAGGTCCGGATCACCGAGCAAGTCCTTGAGCAGTTGTTCGACTGCGTCCTCCATGCGCCCCTTCAGGGCAGTTTCAGGGACCCCAATGATGCGAAGGTTGTTTCTACGGGAGCGGGACTCCAAGTCATCGCATTTTGCCTTAACGCTCTTCATGTCGCACGATAAGGTGGCCACAGTGTCCTGAAGTGCGTGTATCGCTTTTTCATTGGTGGAGATCCGGTTTTCAGCTTCAGAATTCTAGATCCAGCCTGGTCTACGCGGGTTTTGAGTGAGGCAACATTCGCATTAATGTTGTCAAGCTTCTCGTGAAAGGAGGCAACGTTTTTAGCCATTGATTCCATCATGGCAGTGAGGTCTGGCGCCGCCACCCCCGGATTAGGGTCGTTGTCAAGTTCTTCCTGTGAGGGCGACGTGTCGCCCACCTCAGGCCGAGGGACCGTCTTAGTAAATTTGTCCATGGCACCCCCTTTAGCAGATCCTTTGGAACGACTCGACATGGCCGGAACCAGAGGGGGAGGTAATAAAATGAAGGGAGCGGGCTCCGGCGGCGTTAGGGGCTGCCACAGGCTCGACGAGAGCAGCCTGGCAAGTTGAGAACCCAGCCCCCCTCGGTCAGTCCAGCTAGCGAGTCAGGTATTGAGGAGGCCCCGTGCGCGGGGAGTCTAAATATATAGCGCAGCCAAGTATGAGGCCAGGTGGATCATCACATTCTCTATTGCGGTTCCCTCGGGAAGCGGTGACAAATCCGGGCAGGCTGCAGCTCCGAAGCAATGTATGGCAGGGCGGCAGAGGGAGATTCCAGTGGGAGAGGTACCCCCTATAGCTACGCGGCTGAAGTGTGGGTGATAGGGCAATCCGCCGTAGAGTGGCCGTGTCCCAGTGTTCCAGGGAGTGGACCAAGCAATGCACACGCCACCAGTCAGTGTCAAGGGAGAGGGTAGAAGAATCGTGGATACATGTAGGGCCCAGGTGGAGCCACCCCCTCAGCTCCTCACTTGACCGTCACCGGATCAGCGTCGAGACAGGAATCCCTTAGAAAATGGACACACCATTTAGGTTCAGCTGGGTTACAGATCAGCAGCGATGCAGGAAACAGGCCGCGACAGCGTTCCCCACCGGTTCGCACCAAACAGCTCAGCCCAGGCCCCTCACGACCGTAGACGGGCAGCCGACGCCCCAAGCGGAAAGGACAGTCTGCCGGGGCCGGGACAGGAGCGGACCGGCCCACGAGTGTAGTGTGTGCCCCAAGGTGCCAGGGGCAGAGCAGCCAGCAGCGAATCCGGCGGAAGGCACCCGATCAGGCCACGATGAGGACAGGGCCTGGCCGAGGCCCAAGGGCGGCCCTCAGCAAGACACAGCGGGACGAAGATCTCCAGCTCCGAGGGTCCAATTTCTCCCAAAATTCGACGTGCGGATAGTGCTCATTGGCCGCAGTGCAGGGATCATAGCAGGGACACAGTATCCAAAGCAGAACCGCTGATGTCAACGGATAAAAGGCGGATAGGCACGGAGCTCTTGCACTAGGCGGCCATTTTGCAGGCTGCTCAACAGCGCCCCCGTAAAATGGAAAAGTTAATAAGAAAACAAAACACCACAGTTTTACAGTTTTCAGCCCATTCATTTTCCCCATAGAGAAAAAGTGCAGTTTCTGAACAGCTATAGTGCAAAAACTGCGGGGCATATTTGGACCAAATAAGAAACAACTTGGGCACAACGCATTGACTTTATTTGGTGACTAGTTTGGGGTAAATCCATCTAGTAGTTTCTAAAATATTCAGCCGAGAATGGGTATCCCCTGCTCCTTAAAACCTTTATATCAGCCTTGGTGCTTTGTACAGCAGTGGATCCAAAAGTAATATATTGGGGGAATATGTACAGTGGACATAGTCAAAGGCTATGGCCACCTAGTAGGTGTAAAAAAAACATATTGGGGGGACATATACAGTGAACACGGCCACTGGCCATGGCGACTGGCCCGTAAAACAACTATGGAATAATAATACCTTTGAAATTCACTGAAAAAAAGTTAAAGTGCAGTTAAGTTTAATAGATTTAACACAACAAAACCCTTGAAATTCAGCAGATGTGGGAAGTTATGACCAGCTTAACTCAGTGTGTTCCTGTCACAAAGCAGATGAGCACTTACATATTATAAAAGAAGGGATTCACAATGACATACAAAATGGCATTATGGGGACATGGCCTTATGGGGGTCATCAAAGGGAGCATGCCGAATTAAGCTGGTCATTCCACATCCGAGGAATTGTCAGGGTCTTGTTGTGTTAAATCTGGTCCACATAAGTGCACTTTAACTAAGGTGTTTTCAGTGAAGAGAGAGACAGAGAGAGAGAGAGAGAGAGAGACACAGAGACAGAGACAGAGACAGAGACAGAGAGAGAGAGAGAGAGAGAGAGAGAGGAAAGGGGGATATAGCCTCAGAGTACTGTAGTCAATACAGTGAGTAACTATTTCTTACTATGAGATATTTAAAAACATTACCTCATTAGGGAGGAGGGTGCTACCTAACCTGAAGCAATTAAGTTCTACAGGACAGTCTCGCCAAATCTGTAAAAGTATTTGTGTTTGCAAAATGTTGATGGAGAAGGCTGTTTCAGCAGTTCATAACAATAGTTGCTAGCTGCAACAAGCCACTTGGCTATTGTCCCCATAGATGCTTGACAACTAGGGTTCTGCTCCCGAAGGTGATACACAACCCCTTTCATTTCCTGATGTCTTTGGCTCGTTTGAAGTACAACTTTAATGCCTTTCTTACATCAAGATTGTGGAGCATGACTACTGAGAGAGCTTGCGGATCAGGAAAGACCATGGTGATCAGTTCTCATTAACTGGATACTCATTTTCAAAGGGAGGCTGTGTGGATGAGTATGGTGGTGTGATGTCTAACCACCATATTATCCCTGTGAAATATGGCATAATGTTTGGCAGATGAAAAGGCCAGAATGTCTCTCTTAACACCCCAGTAAAATTGAAGCACTGCATACTATATATTTAACAAAGTGTTCTGAGCCATTGATTGGAAATACACTGAGCTGTAGCTTAGTGGGGTGTGCTGGAAGCAACAGACTTGTTTTTCTTAACTTGTCTGCTGCTTCTTTACTGGCTCATTTAATATTGCATCTGTGGCATCTATACGATCTATACCTGCTGCTGTGATTTAGCTTCATATTTGTATACCTTGACATGTATTGTTACCTTGCAGGGTAGTCCCATGAACTTGTTGTACATGTTCTACACAAAGCTCTGCCTTAAGAGCACTGCATAATGTATTCGGCACTCTACACCAGCCCTCCATTGCCATCTTGCGCTTTTGTTTAACCATGAAATTAACAGGGCTGCGTTTGGTCTCTGTATTGTAGACTGGATTTACCCAACTCATTTCCAAATTTTCAGTCTTACTGCATAACGGCCTAACTCCTGAATACTTCGTTTGAGAGGGTGCTGAACATGGTTAATTTTTTGGGGAGAAACAAATGCCACAACCTTTATCATCTGGTTCCCCAGACAGTGGAGATGTTTTCTTTTAAGTGCATCGAGGATGGGTAAAAAAGAAAGCAATGTGTAGGAGGTGGCTTGCTGGGATGCAGGATATTGTACCACAGCAAATGGCACATTGCATCTCTGCCGGGATTAAAAAATCTTCATGGCAAGTGCTGCATTTCACTGTTTACTGTTACTTAATGTACTGCAAATAAAACAAAAAGTAACCATATCCAGAAATTAGATAGGATGGCTCTAGTGAAAAAAGGTAATGTCACTATTATTGTTTCAATCATTGACTAATTGACTCATTCCCTTCTTTACTTCGTTTGTAACAAAGACAATTTTGCAATGGGACTGTTATGCTTGATCTAAAATGGCGCTGGTGCGCAATGCATTCTGGGAGTGCTCAGAGCCATGATGGATATTATATCACATTTTGCTGAGTGTTAGATTCACGGTGCTGAGAAAAACATGCTTTCCAAACCTGGTATGCGGTCAAGGACATTTCTGCTGGGAAAGCTAACTTTGTTATGGTTTGCTACTGTTCTCCGTGGAGCGTGTTTTTAGAGAAGGGAGGCACTGTGCTTCTTGGGGGGAGCTCCCGATTGACCCCGCTGGCAACCGACGGCTGTTCCTCAACTGCGCAAGTGCAATTTCCAGAAGGTTCGAGAATTGACTCCCCTTTGTGGAGTGTGTATATATTCAGAAGCCCGGAGGTGGTCAGGTGAGACTTCACCCGGAGAAGGACGCTTACATCCGGCCCTCCTGTGAGCTGTGGTGCTCTCGGCCTGGCTGTTCCCGGGGTCTTCCAGCCGCTTCTGGATGAGATGAGGAATCCTGTTACGCTCACGGTGATGTATTTCCTTTTGAATTCTTTACTTCTTCTGTGATTTATGTCCATATTATTTCTGTGAGTTATTTCTATGTACTTCTAAGCTTTGAATAAATAGCCGTATAAGAGCTGATTATCTTCTAAGAGTGCGTGGCTGTGAGTTATTGTGTCTGTCTACGTTCAAAGTATTTGCTCTATAATTGCATTGATGATTTATGTTTGTTCCGTGCACTTTGGGGAGAGCAATACATTTTTGGCGTCACGAACAGGATACTTGTGATGAGTTGTTCCGAGTATTCAAGAATCTGTTGAAACGTAGATAGGATTTGGTTGTCTTGTAAGTGACATTTTTGAATAGTGAAGTTTTTTTTTTCCTTTTGTAAGTGTGTGAGTGCCTGTGGAAGTGATTGTAGCGTGGAGAGGAAAATATATAGATTCAACGAGGTTTTGTTTTGTTTGCGATAATGAGTAGTTTGTTCAGGAAGAAGAACGTAACCGCTGGCGGTGACTGTTCTGATGTTGTTATTCCAGTATGGACTAAGAGTCCATATGATAAATTGGCTCAGGCGTGGGCATGTGGTGCAGGTTTAAGTGAAACATGGGATCAAGGATTGGGAGATGCCGATCCGGCTGATGTAATGGCATGCTTGCAACAAGTTCCAGTAGAACGTGGTAAAGAATGTGCGGCATCAGGTAGGCGAGGTTGTGTTCTTTTGCATGCTTATAGGAAAATACATCAAATGAAGGTGGAAATGAAAAATGAGGTCTTGCGATTAGAAAGAGAGCTAGCTGCAGAACGGCAGACTGTGTTAATGCAGCAGATTCAAATGAAACTGTTTCAAGATAAGGCCGACACATATCAGGCGGTGGCCGAGAGGGCAGCAGTCAGGGCAGCCCAGTATAAATATAGCAAAAGACGGGGAGAGGTCAACAAAAGAAAGGTGGCAACCGTAATCGCTACCGCTGGCGAAGACTGGGATCCGGATAAGTGGGATGGTGATATTTTTGATTCGACCAGTCTAGAAAGTAGTTCCGCAGATGAGTCTGACCCCAAAACCGAGGCGAAACAGAAAACAGTGGCGGCTAAGCCCGTTAGAAGACGGCGAGCCGGACCCCACCCGCAGAATCCTGCTTGCGGAATGGTGGATTTAGCCACGCTGGAGGATTACACATAACAGGAGGTTGGGGAAATGATTACCCGTTTGAGGCAAAAATCAGGGGAGGCTTTACTGACATGGATGGTGAGATTACTAGATGGGGTGCTGCAGGGTTGTTGGTAGATTCTACGGATTCACCGCGTTTTTTACCCCTGTCAATTGACGCCAATGTACAGGAGGTCTTAAGAGCAGGACCGCCCCCTGATGCAAATGGTCAGGATACGCAGGTGTCTTTGTTGCACCTGGTAGCCAAGCATGTAACCGTAAATACCCTATTACCACAGATTGGCCCAGTGAAGAAACAAAGTGGTATACGTTGAGAGAAGCAATTCAAAAAGTCAGAGAGCATGCTATGAAAGAGGCTATTCACATAGATGCTCCTGATCACATGGGAGCCGTGCCGCTCTCAGTTTCAACTCGAAACATGGTGATTAGAAGTGCACCACCCGCATACAAAAGTATGGTATGACGGGCAAGGTGACTGATGAGGTAGCAGATGCCATTCGGCAACTTGCAGATTTGGGGGAGTGGGATAAGAGTGATAACAAGCCACAGGAGAGAGAGGGGCGTAGTGAGAGAAGAACCGAAGGCAGGCGGCAAGAAAGCAGAGACTCCCGAGTGTCCAGAAAATACATGTTTTTGGCTTTGTTAAAAGATGGTGTGCCACACGAGGAAATTGATGGCATTGAAACCAGAGTAATGTATGAATTATGCAAAAAACGAGGACTTGCAGCCAAAGAGCGCTATAAACAGGTTAAGAAACAAGTAGTCACCACGCCACATGGGGACACCTCACCTTCTGCTCCCCCTGCGGAAGAACAAGACGAAGGGTCTATGGGGACACCTTCCCCATACCAGTAAACATACGCTGATTTGAGAAAGGTGGTGAGTGCGATGCTAGAGGCGGAGTTGAGTCACACTCATTCAAAGTTTGACTAGGGCTTCGGCCAAGCTCCGGCAGCATCTGCCCGCATAAAAAGTGTATAGGCGGCCTCATGTTGATGTTAAGATTTTTTGAGGGCCAGGAAATACACAAGGGGTGTGAGCATTGATGGACACTGGGGCAGAGGCCTCTTTGATTCATGGTAATCCAACACGATTTAAAGGCAAACAGTTTACTATTACAGGTCTAGGAGGAAAGGAGACCCCCGCAGTACAAACGAAAGTGGAGATGAAAATAGGCAATTTGAATAGGCAGAAATATCAAGTGTTGATTGTCCCGATACCTGAATATAGAATTGGCTTGGACATTTTGGAAGGGTTAACCTTGGGACTTGGCGGTAAAACGTACCAGTTTGGGGTGAGTGCATTAATCTGTACACCCATTACCGTAGGCAAATTGAAGATGCCCCCAGTGCAAGTGCCAGTGGCAACCAAGCGGGTAGCAATGAAACAATACCGCATTCCTGGGGGGCACAAGGAAATGTCAGACACCATCAATGTGTACGTGGAGGCGGGTTTATTACGCCCTATTACCACCTCATGGAACAATCCTCTCTGGCCTATTAAAAAGGGAGATGGGTCGTGGAGGATGACGGTGGATTACAGGGAGTTGAATAAACATACTCCTCCCTTAGTGCCCGCAGTCCCAGATGCTATTACCTTGATTGAAAATGTCCAAAAGTTTGAGGGGACTTGGTATGCAGTGATCGATTTAGCTAATGCATTTTTCTCCGTGCCAATTGCTGACTAGTGTCAAGAACAGTTTGCATTTTCGTGGAGTGATCGTCAGTACACTTTCACCAGGCTACCTATGGGGTACATACACAGCCCGACTATCTGTCACCGGCTGGTGGCAGAGCACTTAGACAAGATACTGTGTAAACCTGACATACAAATCTCTCATTACATTGATGATATTTTGATCAAGGGCAAGGATGACATAGTGTGCAAAGCCAGTTAGATGTCCTTATGGAAGGATTGAAAAAGGAAGGGTGGGAGATTAATCAGAGTAAAATTCAAGGTCCAGCTGAAACAGTGATATTCCTAGGTATTCAGTGGCATCATGGGCATCGAGAAATAGTGCCAAAAGCCCGACAGAAAATACTTGAATTCACCACTCCAATGAACAAAAAGCAAGCTCAGCAGTTTATAGGACTGTTTGGGTTTTGGAGACAGCACATTCCTCATTTATGGCAGATATTGGTCCCCCTCTACAAGGTGACACGAAAGAAATATGAGCTTACGTGGGGGGAAGGGCAGCTGAAAGCCTTTGAGATGGCGAAAGACACCGTGCAGCAGGTGCTTGATTTATGGCCCTTGAAGGTAGGAGGGGTGGAATTAAATGTGTCTGTACAAGACAATTATGCCAACTGGAGTGTGTGGCAGAAACAAGACAGGAAACGTGTGCCACTGGGGTTTTGGAGTCGTAAGTTGCCCGACGCTGGTAACTCATACACTCCGTTTGAGAAGAAATTGCTGGTGTGTTGTTGGGCTCTTGTTGATACCGAGCAGATGACGGTGGGCCATGATGTATTCATGAGACCAGAAATACCAATTATGCAGTGGGTACTAAACTCTCCTAAAACGCATCGAATAGGACAAGCTCAAGAAGCCAGCATAATTAAGTGGAAATGGTATATTCAAGACAGAGCCAAATCAGGAAAGGGTGGAGTGGCAAAATTACATGAGCAAGTAGCCAACATACCGCCCTCAGATTACAAACCACCGCAAGTGCCTGAAAAACATGAGTCTCCCGTGAAATGGGGAGTACCTTACAGCGATCTGACCATGGAGCAAACAAAGCATGCTTGGTTCACGGATGGTTCAGCTCGATATGTGGGAACTGAGCGGTACTGGAAAGCAGTGTCGTACAATCCCAAAACAAAAAAGATGTTGACAACGACACGGAAAGGGAAGAGCAGTCAGTTTGCAGAACTTTACGCAGTTTACCAAGCATTGAAACAAGAGACCCGTGGTCAATGTTATGTGTACACAGATTCATGGTCAGTGGCGAAAGGATTGGCAGTGTGGTTGCCAACTTGGCAAAATAATGGGTGGAAGATTCATTCAAAAGAGTTGTGGGGAAAAGAACTGTGGCAATATATCGCGGAAATGTTATTACAAAGTGAAGTCACTGTATATCATGTGGACGCACATTGTGCCACAGATTAATTAGAACGTTGGTTTAATTCTGTTGCAGACGAACACACCAAGATTTCTTTCATCTGTGGATGCAGAGGCTCAGAAAGACGATTTGGAGGGTTTGGCCAAATGGGCCCAACAGAAATGTGGGCACCTTGGAGAAAAGGCTACTATCAGGTGGGCACAAGCTTGAGGAATCAGTCTTCCTTTAGAAGTAGTGAAAACGATCATTTTGCAATGTCCCGTGTGCCAACACCAATTGCATAGACCTATCCCTCAAATTGTTCGAGGCACATTGAGAAGAGGAAAATTACCCGGTCAAATTTGGCAGATTGATTACATCGGTCCCATGCCAATCAGCAGAGGTTGTCAGTATGCATGCACTATTGTGGATACATACTCGGGATATTTGATGGTTTTGCCGTGCAAACGTGCAACCCAACTGAACACCTTCAGGTTGTTATATCAGATCATATTACATTATGGAGTGCCTTTGCAGATTCAAAGTGACAATGGGTCACATTTCAAAGGCAAACTAATCCAGAGTTTTGTCAGTAAAAGAGCATTGAGTGGCTGTACCACATTCCCTACCATTCAGCTGCTGCAGGGTTAATTGAACGAATGAATGGGTTATTGAAAGAACAGTTGCACAAATCTGGAGATGGGAGTTTGACAGGCTGGCGTGATCTTGTGTTTGATGCGGTGCAAATATTAAACAATAGGCCTGTGTATGAACATGAAACTCCTTTGATAAATTAATGACTCCTACTTTTACAGGTTCAACCCAATTCAGTCAGAGAAACACTATTGTACTGGGAAATTACTCCAGGTTCTTTAGCTCCCTATCGAGCAACTCCCGAGTCAGCAGGGGTAGACTTGCATTCCCAAGAAGAAATCAGATTAGATCCAAGAGGAATAGTTGTAATTGAAACAGGAATTGGAGTACAGATTCCCCCAGAGCATATGGGATGGATTGCCCCTAGATCTGCCCTAGCATTGAAGAGAGTTCAAGTGTTGGGAGGGGTAATTGATGCTGATTACCAGGGTGAGATTAAAGTCATCCTAATGAATAGTGGGGATCAATTGTTATCATCCACAAGGGTGATCGAGTAGCCCAATTGATAGTCATTCCCATTAAGTTGTCCATGATTAAGAAGGAGGAGCCTCCTACAGTGTTAACTACCCGTGGGGACCGCGGTTTTGGCTCTTCAGACAATATGGTACCGGGTGCAAAGGTGTGGGTGGAAAAGCCTAATGGCCCACCAGTGCCCGCAGATGTCATTGCATCAGGCAAAGATCAAGTAGTTTTAGTTATGGAGCCTGGTAGAAAAAAATGGCAATATGTACCCGCAGACAAATGTTACCTGAGAGAGTGATGTGCAACACCGATATCACTTTTCTGGGTTTGCCTTGTAGATCCTGTGTCTGGTTGGTGTAACTGTGGCACTAAATGGACTCCATTTGGGAGAGTTAAACAGTCTGCTACTACCAACGAAAAATGTCACATCTGTGCCAGTGATCAAGGGGATACTGATAGTGATGAATAATGTTGTCCCCAAGCAGCCTTATGCTACTGCCGAAAAGCCAACCAGACAGAAGACATGGATTCGTGAAATGCGACAAACACATCAGGAGCCAGTGAAAACAACCTTGATGCCAGTCATGCAAGATGCGGTCGTAGGAAGGCGAAAACACTCTCCTATGATCACGCAAGATGAGAATATGTGGATATATCTGGCACAGCAAGTACTGAACATATCACACTTTTGTCTTACTGATGTGCCCAATGCTGAAGCTTTATTGACTACGTGTTTAGTAGCGGTGCTGACGCCTGTTCCGGTTTTAAAGCATATCTTCGGCATCACACACAATGATTCTTTAGTTCAAAACTCAGATATTAGACAATCTTTTTCAGTTTATGAATACTGTCGGTTCTGCCAAGAGACTGACCGTAAATTGAGAAATTTGACACGTGTTATTACTTATAATATAACCCAAGGTGATGTATGTTACGTTATGACATGCAATACACAAGAAATTGGCAAATGCTGACAAATAGAGTTGACCAATCAGCACAATCATACAATGTTCGAGAAAAGACTATGTTCGCGAGTGCCACGCAAATGCACCAGTGTAAATAACACCATGTCCTGCAATCATACAGTGATAACTGCTAGTCATTTGAATCATGTGAAACTTCCAACATGATGGCTCTTTTCATGTGGTAACATTACATACACTTATATTCCAGCTAACATTTCTGGAGGTCCATGTGCTTTAACTCGATTAGGATTAATGATGTTTCCTTTACACCCAGCGATAACTCGAGGTAAAAGGTCAACTTTCGAATCTGTAGGTCTATCTCCTGACTGTGATTCACATGTACATTTGTTATCAGAAGCTGAGGTTCTAGCATTAACCCTTTCATTAGTGGGAGTTTGGGATTTAGCTGCTGGAGGTTACAAATCTTTGATGAAATTAGCATGTTTAGTAGTCAAAAGCCTTAATCATACTTCGCAGGCTTTAGAAGAATTACTCCTTGATAGTCAAGTTATTTGAAAAGCAACTTTGCAGAACAGAGCTGCTGTTGATTATCTATTGCTAAAACATAATTTAGGGTGTAACGCATTTGAAGGTATGTGTTGTTTCAATTTAAGTGACCATTCACGATCTATTGAAAGTCATATTCGAGGTTTGAGGGATCTCAATTCTCAAGTGTCTCAAGATCGTAATAGAAATTGGTGGGATTGGTTATTTTCATGGATACCTGATATTGGGGGTACACTACGTTACGTTTTTGCTTGCATTTTTATTATATTGTCTATTATAATTGCTTGTTGTTGTTGCATTCAATGTATTCCCAATTTAGTTTTAACATTTCGTAGGTTTCAGAGACCGGTTCCTGTGCCACCGGGCTATGGAAGGTAAATATCCAAGGGTGGAATTGTTATGCTTGGTCTAAAATGGCGCTGGTGCGCAATGCATTCTGGGAGCACTCGGAGCCATGATGGATATTTACTTCATGCCGCAGTGAAGAACTGCACACATTTTGCTGAGTGTTAGATTCACGGTGTTGAGAAAAACATGCTTTCCAAACCTGGTATGCGGTCAAGGACATTTCTGCTGGGAAAGCTAACTTTGTTATGGTTTGCTACTGTTCTCTGTGGAGCGTGTTTTTAGAGAAGGGAGGCACTGCGCTTCTTGGGGGGGAGCTCTCGATTGACCCAGCTGGGAACCGACAGCTGTTCCTCAACTGCGCACGTGCAATTTCCAGAAGGTTCGAGAATTGACTCCCCTTTGTGGAATGTGTATATATGCGGAAGCCCGGAGGTGGTCAGGTGAGACTTCAGCTGGAGAAGGACGCTTGCGTCCAGCCCTCCTTTGATCTGTGATGCTCTCGGCCTGGCTGTTCCCGGGGTCTTCCAGTCGCTTCTGGACGAGATGAGGAATCCTGTTATGCTCACGGTGATGTATTTCCTTTTGAATTCTTTACTTCTTCTGTGATTTATGTCCATATTATTTTTGTGAGTTATTTCCATGTACTTCTAAGCTTTGAATAAATAGCCGTATTAGAGCGGATTATCTTCTAAGAGTGCGTGGCTGTGAGTTATTGTGTCCGTCTACGTTCAAAGTATTTGCTCTATAATTGCATTGATGATTTATGTTTGTTCCGTGCACTTTGGGGAGAGCAATACAGGGACCCAAAACTACACATCAAGGTCACATTCCGTATAAGGACTGCATAAAGGTGAACGATAAAGGGGTCTGTCACAATAAGGGGTAAGGGCACAAACCTGAACATTAATTCACAAATGTTGCAATCCTTGTGAATTAAGCATATACCATTACAATCTGTAATACGGTGTTGTTTTTAAAGTTAAAGGTCTTTTCGCACGTTTCTCCTTGTGAAATAAGGAAAAGAAACTGACTGATGATTGGGGTGAATGGGTACTTTTTATATGCTTATGCAGGTAAAGTTAAGACTTGTGCAGTGACAGCTGATATATCAATGATAAACATTTTAAAGACATTTTCCCCAAGACATTGTTGCAAGTTAAGAAAGAATCAAAGTGAAAACAACTACTAGACAAAATACAAGTCCTTAGTAGGGAATCAAAGGTGTGTAAACGGGTGTGATATGAGCAGAAACCGCAAGCAAAGACATTCAATATTAATGTAGTCTAGGTAGAAACCTGCAACTGAAGCGGACATCTTTGGCTTGTATGATTCGAACCCAAAACGCATTTCCCTTGCTACAATGGTAAACAACACATACAAAGTGCATGTGTTGTTTACCATTGTAGCAAGGGAAATTACTTTTGGGTTCGAACCATACGATACAACTGTGAGTATTCTTTAAGTACATACCAAGTATTCAGTGGTAGAAGGGGATACCAAGGGCTTCTAGCTGGACACTTAGTAATCATTACAGTGTGTAACTGTTTCTAAGTACAGTAGTCCATAGTCCTCTGTCCCCCATAGTGATAGGAGTCAATTCCATGGGGACAGGACCAGAGGCTTTTTTTTTTACGCAGCAAAGCTAACTTCACTTTTAAAATTAGGCATAAAAACAGGCATGTTGGCTGTACTTGTCTCCGCCCACAAGCTTCGCCCATAAGTCCTTTGCTTGTTGGCCCAATTTGTGGGGGATGGTGGGTGGGTCCTGTCCCCTTTCCTCCATCCCGGTGGGAGATGTCACAGCATATAAACTCGGGAGTGGGGGTCACCCAGGAAACTGGAAAAAGGTTTTTTGAAGAACTGCCTGACCAAACCTAGCCTTGGCCCTGGTGTTGAGACAGTATGTTTACCAACAGCTGACAGAGCAAACCAAATGGCAGGCTTGCTGATCACATAGCATGGAATGTTAAACTGGAAAGCCACAGCAGTAGCCTTGGGTCCGACAACATGAGCTTGTAACTCCTTCGGAAAGGAAGAAACTTCTGAAGTGTGTAACAATGATTATATTCTGGTGGAGTGGCGTGGCACTCCCCCCATTGGCATTTTCCAGGCCATACGAGCTGGTATGATATATGATATGATATGACATTTATAATGCTCCTGTACACAAGTGTTTCTAGGCACAAAACACTTGTGTACAGGCAAGGAAATTCCCTATGGCCCAGAAATTGCCCAATTGGGGTAAGCCATATCATTCCCCCAGTGTCGCTGCTCTGGCTGCAGATGGCAGTGAGGATTCCTCCCAGAAACCTGGCCTGGAACCCTTCTCATGTGGCCAGGGAAAGGCAGACGATGGGGTGGTGTGCTGCAGGAGGATCACATGGGGGGGGGGAGAGGAGGCAGGTCAGGAAGGCTGGGAATCCCCCATTACAGTTTCCCCGTAATCCCACACTTTTGATGGCTGTTTGCTAAACAGCCGACATTAGAGAATCTAATTTTGTTGTTGAGGACTACAAGTCCCATAAGTAGTGGGACGCGGAAGAGGACTAAAGCGTTATGCTGTAGCAGTAGTCGGGCAATTCATCCCAACAGTCAGCACCTTAAGAAATCTGGGAGGCATAAAATGCTCCCTCAGGTGCAGGCAATTAGAAGGTGCTGGAACTGGAACTGGAGTGCATGCAGTAGCTGCAGAGCTTAAAAGAAGGAGGCACAGAATTGGCAAGCCCAGCTGAAATAAGAGAACCAGAGGGATGCAGGAACATGGATGAAGTAGATTTCACCTGCTTGTTCTGAGAGGGTCCTGTTCCCCAAAACTCTGAAGTGCAGAGGCTACGCAGTGGAAGGCATGCAGGAAGGCTGCCTTTCCCCATGTGAGTCTGATTTCGGTGGCTGCCATGCAGGAACATGCCATGCATGCCCCTGAGCAATCCTCTCACAGGAGGATAGCTCAGGGGCAATGTGCTTGCCTTGGAAGCAAGACGACGTGGAGCAACACAAGTTTGATTCCGGGGGCCGCGCTTAAAAACCTCTGGGTATTAAGCGTATTATAAATAACCAATTACAATTACAACACGTGTCGGAGACTGAGGCGAGGAGCAGTTCTCAAGCCGTGGGTCTCATGAGCGAGAGGGGTTCCTTAATTGAGCGTTCGGGCCAGATACACCGTCAACTAGGAAGGGTGTGGCTCCCAAGTGAGCCAGAATCAGTAGAAGCTGTGTGACATGTGGAAATAGAATCAAAGAAGCTAGTGAGTCAAACATGGCTTTAGGATTCCTTGCGCAAGTACTGGCAGCAACAGTATCCAGCGTAATGTTAACTCGCATAGAAGCAGAAGCGAGTTGAAGTCGTTCGCTGAAGTTTCTAACAAGGGGACAATGGAAAGTAGCACTCGTGTGTGATCAGAAGTATTTTCTTTACTCGCGTAAAAGCAAATGCTGCTGAAAGCCATTGTTAAACACTTTAAGCTATAAAGAAGTGGTTGCATGTCTCATTAAGCACAACAAACGTTGTGGAAAGTAATGTTGAACATTTAAACCTCATACAACTTGAGAAGAAGTGGTTGTGTGTGCCTAATTTCGATTTCTAAGGGAAGAGGGAACTTTACCTCTTTATTCACATGACCAACCGTTGCTCATAAAAGAAGTTGAATGTTTAAACATTGTATCTCTAGTTGGAGAGAGAGCAAGCATTGCCCCAGCCAAGAGTATTCCCTTATTACGATTGAAAGCAGCCTTTCTCAAAGCCAGAAAACTGTTTAACAATTATTATGAGTCCAACAGAAGTTTAACCTTGCCTAAGTTCCAAGTGTGCAAGCATTATCTGAAGCCAAGAGAGTGGTACCAAGGCTTCTGGGTAATTATTTGGCTAACGGTTGGCAAAGAGGTGAAGGAAAAATTTGGGGTGGGAAACCTTGCTGATTATATAAAATACTGAAGTTGTTGTGGTTGCAGACAGACGAGAAAGGCAAAGAGGCTGCCCCTTTTGAAGGGAGATATTCAGAGGATGAGTGCCTTACCTATTTGAAGGTATTGCAGTGCCTTAAAGTGAATCTTGTCAGAACCTGTCTTGAAGCACGAAGTACTGAAGCTGTGTTATATCTGGTTGTCAGTAGATGCAAGATTTCAAAGTGCACATGAAGTAAAATACTATGAGGCAAAGGAGAACATCCTCATGGTAAAATCTAGTAGACTGAAAGTTGTTGATGTAGAAGCAGCAGCACTGTGAAGTCATCCTGACAAATATACCTATTGTGAATCCTAATCTTACGAATGGCGATATAACTGTTAACCAACCCTTGTGTTTCACTAACATTTATAGAAGTTGTATTCCCTTTGAACTGTACAAAGTCTTCTTGGATAAATGGAAGTAGTGCAAAGCATTGTGGCTCGGAATAACATTGAAGCTATTTTGAGGAAGTGGTGAGTATTTATTTCACCAAGAGGAAGAGCTTTGTTGTTGGAACTTTGGTTAACACATCTTTACCTTGACATTGAACCTACCTATGTGGATTTCCTTATTTCTTTTGATGAACATTGGAGCTGAATTTGCTTTGTATTCTGGGAAAGGGAGTTCACCCAGGTTCCTCAAAGGCTATCACGAAATTGTGAATATAACTGCTGATGTTATCTGAATTGCAACATATTTTCTTTGTGTTTAAGTGTGAGGGCCAGACATCCTGTGTTAAAGTGTTCCCTTTAGTTTTGTAGGCAGGGCACTCCTCATCAGAGTAGGGATAGAGATGTAATTTATATTATTTATACTTTAACTAAATTACATGTTTTGAACAATCAATCAAACAGCTGTCAGCCTTGCATTGCTGACCCTCGCAGCGCTCCTGTGATGATAGGGAGTGCTGTGGCGAGAGTAATCCAACCTGGGCTCTCTGGAGTGCCGCGCTGAGTTCCATGGTTCCAGTGCAACTGATCACATTGCCCGGGCTACACCTTGCAGATGTGCCCGTGCACTCTGAATTTCCTGCTCTCCCCACGCCTTAACCTAATCCGACAGGGGTAGACCACTCGCACCCTTATACAAAAGCTTCAGCGGGCTAGAACTTGGAATCTCATCCCTAAAGGTAACAAACAGGGAAACCTTCCCTGAACTACGCAGAAGTACAGCAGCTGTCGAAGACTGATGATTTGGGAAAAAAGTTGGAAGGAGAACCTCCTTCATAGTATGAAAGGAGGAAACCAACATATGCAGAATGGCTTAGTGATCTTTGAGACCAAACTTGTCTTTGAAATAAAATGGTGTAAGGTTTGAAGGTGTAAAAACCAAGTAACTCACAGACTTTTCTTGCAAATGTAAGGGGCACCAAAAGGGCAACCTTACAGGAAAACAGTTGCAATTCTTACTAAGCCATAGGCTCTCAACATAATCATAAAGATGAGAGTGACAGGGTTCTACTGAAATGGCCAGTAAAGGCAGAAGGGAATTAACTGAATTCAGTGTGCAATGAGGAGAGTTGATGTGGTTCTCCAGGACTAGTGGGAATATCTAACACACTTGCTTCTATACTGTGCACTGGTAGACTATTTTCTCGCAGCCTGACTAATCAACATATTTTCTGAGGACAAGCCAAGTGGACCCAGGGTTAGCTCCTCATGAACCAAGTGGCTAAATTCATCGGAGGAGGGCATGGGGGAGAACTTTTCCCTGCTGCAGGAGGTCGGGACAGTCCAGCAGGAGAATGAGACCCTCTATGCGAAGTTCAATCAGGTCAGAGTACTGCACTTCGGAGAGGATTCTGAACTCCTGCTGGGGTTCCTCTGGGGTGGGGAAGCTCAAGAAATCTGACAAGCCAAGAATTCTGTCATGAAAGGTTCTTGCTGAAAGTAGGATATCTTCCTCTTCATCACTGTCAGAGTCATTATCCAGATCTGGACTAACTGGGTCAACCGGCTCCTGCCATATAGTGTGCTAAGTGTTCTTTCTAGTCTTAGGAAGACTAGCATCCGGAAACGTAGGTAGAACCTTGATGGGCAGAGGTGCCTGTGGTGAAGAATCCTGAGCAGGAACCTCTGAAATAGCAAGCTCCACTAGACTGGTGTTGGCAATGTCATAGGTGGTGGGGCTTGTGGCATGAGCTCTCCAATTAGGCACTTAAAATAATCTGCCATGGACTTGCTTCTCATCAGGGTCTGGAACATGTGGAAGAAAAGGCCTTCATGAGCAGCTTGAGCAAGACATGCAGTAGAGGATGAAGCTGCAGGAGGCAATATTGCAGTCACTGGTGTAGATGGAGTGGTTTAAGTTTGTCGCACAGGTGGAAACCAATAAAGTTGATGAGGCAATGGTTGTGCTGAAAAGCAGCAAGGGTTCCGTTTTTTCCAATCTGAAGAGTGCCAGCAGAAATAATGTACCCCGCAGGACTGTTGGCAGTAACGGTATCAGAGAATTGGAACCCCTTGAGGTGGGTTTGGTAGTCAGTTCACTCTGGAATGAAGGGGCTTGGGTTGTTAGTCCAGTGTCCTAGGATCTTTGACCCGAAGGTACCTTTGATTTTGTCGTGGGACACTCCCTGGATGCCATCATATTCAGTTCAGTCATTTCGTGTTTTTGTGGCAGGCCCTTATTGTTGCGGACATGCAGGCTTTTCCCTCTCATTGTGGAGCCTCAAGATATAGATCTCAGCAGACGCTGTAGAAGTGTCCTGATGATAGGAGCCTCAGGAGTTGATCAATCAATGAATTGCTTATTCAGAAAATTATCCATAAAAATATTTATAGTACATTTTGGAGGCAAAATTAAAACCAGAGTATGGAACTCATGAATATTCCCCCCATCAGGCTGGGAATCCTCAGTAAAAAGAAAGCAGTCTTGCTTTAAAGGCTTGACAACTGCCTTTCTCCCATTAACCAATCACTGGAGTCTGGGTCATACTGCACCCATTCAATTATGACTGTCTCCCTAAACCCCTACCCGGGCCGCCATCTTCAGATTCGAAAGCACGTAAGGTGCCAGTATGAACCCAGAAGAGCCACAGTGGGGAAGGAGGGAGGGCTCGCATGTGAATCTGTGCCAAACCCATTCTGGAGAACAGCAGTTACAGTTAAGTAACTTGTTCCTTTTCCAGCATGGGGTCTGGCATAGATTCACGTACTCGTGAATAAGATTATACAGCAGTACATATACACAAACACACAAGGTGGCAAGGCTCAACAGAAGTACAACCACTTACCCCTGGAACAGACTCAAGTCAAACAAACAGGTTGCGTAGCACCGCCTGGCCGACTCTGGACTCCTCCATGGAATCTCTATTGACGCAGTAGAACTTCGAGACGGTGTGCATAGAGCTCCCCCTAGCAGCCCTGTAAATGTCCAGCAGGGAACCCCAGAGAGAAACGCAGTCGTAGCAGCGATGGCTCTGGTGGAATTGGCTCTCAGTCAGCCTGGGAGCTGTCTACTGGCCAGACAATCAGTGCATGATGCAGCAGAAAAACTACCTGGACATGGGAGCCTTTGACAGGGTCTTCCCATGATTCACAGGTCCAAAGTTCACAAAGGGTTGTGATGTCTTCTGAAAATTCTTTGTGCAGGCCACATACACCTTCAAGGCACGAGCAGCGCCCAGCGAATGCAGTGACCTTTCAGTGGCTGAAGAAGGATTTGGGAAGAAAACTGGAAGCACCAAGTGTTTGTTAAGGTGGAATTCAAACCAAACCTTCGGCATAAAGGTGGGGTGGGTTCGAAGCACCACCTTTGTAGCATGAAAAGACAGGTATGGGCATTTGAGAGTGCCTGAATCTCCCCGACCCGCATGGCCGAGGTGACGGACACAAGGAACGCTGTCTTCCAGGAAAGAAATTTCAGTGGAGCCTGATGCACTAGTTCGAACGGAGGCCCCATGAGTTAATTAAGAATGACATTGAACTCCCATGCCGGGGCAGGAGCTTTCACTGGCAGAAAGGTCCTGAAGAGGCCTTTCAGAAATTCTTCGACAAGCCTGTGAGACCACAGTGAAGGTCTGCCTGGTGATCGCATGTACTTGGAAATGGCTGCCAGGTGCACCATGAAGGAGGCGTGGGCAAATGCGGCCATGGCTAAAGACAGCAGGTACGGCAGTAGCTGAGTATCCGTGACACTTAGAGGTGTAATCTTCTGTGCTCTGCACCACAAAATGAAGTGTTTTCATTTGTGGCTGTAAAACAAAAGTGTAGAGGATGCTCTGGCCTTAGCCAGGACCTTCCTGCATTCTAGAGGAATGTCATAACATCCGAACTCTGGCTCTGCAGGAGCCAATCCGTGAGGTTCAGCCACGCTGGGTCATGGTGTAGTATCCTTCCTTCTCTGGAAAGGAGGTCGGGAAGAGGAGGCAGCCGGACGGCTAGAAGCCCCTGCCATGAGGAGCGGTTCCGGGTACAGATCTGGCGCAGCCATGTCGGTGCGGTCAGCATCATCTTGTTGTGGTAGCGTTTGAGAGTAGCGATCACACAAAGCAATGGAGGTATTGGAAGGAACGCGTACGGGAGCAGGTCCTTCAATGCAGACAAAAACGCATCTCCCAGACCTGGGGAAGGCTTGGCACTTCGAGTTTGCTTCTGTGTCAAAGAGGTCAATCTGGGTTTGGCCCCACATGTTGAACAAACGGGACTTCTGTGCGTGCCTGCTGCAGTTCCCATTCGTGGCAGGATCGCAGCTCCTTGCTGAGGGAATCTGCAATTGTGTTCTTGATGCCCACCAGATGAAAAGGGACGAGAGAACAAGTCCTGAAGAATGGTCCAGTGCCACACGGCCTGCGCGTCCAGGAACAGAGTGGGGGTACCGTGTCCCGCCCCGTTTCCGAATGTAGAATATGGTGGTGGTGTTGTTCGTGAGGATACTCACCACCCGTCCCCGCAGAAGAGCCAAGAAAGACTTGAGGGCCCAAAACACGTCCCACAGCTCCAGAACAGTGATGTACAGATCCTTTGCCTCTGGACGCCAGAGGCCTCTGGAATGGGACTGCCCAGTGTGTGCCCCCCCCAATCTGTCTAGAGATGCGTCCATAGTGACCGTAGCCTGGAATGGGGGGCCTGAAACAGGGCCACTTGTTTGAGATGCTGGCACACCCCCCACCACTGAATGGCATGCTTGAAGTCCTGGCTGAGGACAATTCTGTACAACCATGGGCCTGTGACCTGGTGCCACCTGGCATCCACAAACTCCTGTAGAGGTCTCATCTGTAGCCTGCAGAACGTAATCAGGTGAAAGCAGCGACTTGACGGTGGGCACTGTCGCAGACTGGGTTGAATCAAGGCGATGCACCTTACCCAACATAGCTGCCACCCTTTCCTCTGAGGAGAACACCAGAGATAACCACAGTGTTGAGGCGGGCGCTCAGGAATAGAGCATTTAGCGATGGCACTACGCAGGACTTCGGAATGTTGATGGAAAATCTGTGATCCGTCACAAGGTGTATGGTCTCCCTGGTGTGCTGCACAGTCATGGCTTGAGAGGGGGATCGATGAGCCAGTTGTCTAGGTATGGAGATGTGTATGCCCTTGAGACGCCGGTGCGCTGTCACCGGGGCCAGGCAGTTTGTGAACACCCGTGGCGTCGATTTGAGGCCAAAGGGCAGAGCTTTGAACGCACGTCCCGGAACCACAAAGCACAAGAACTTCCGATGCTTTGGAGGTATGGGGATGTGGAAGTAGGTGTCCTCTAGGTCTAACTTCTCCAGGAAATCCCCTTCCTCCAGCTGGCAGAAAACTTGCTGCAACGTGACCATCCTGAATTTTTGGGACTTTAGGTATTTGTTGAGGCGGACCACAAAGTATCTGGTGTACACTCCGGAGCCCAGGAGGTGCAGAGGGACGAGTTCTATTGCCCCTTTTGTCAACATGGCCTGTACTTCTTAGAGCAGCTGGGCCATGTGCAGCTCCTTTCTTGCTACAGGGGGAATGCAAGGGCACCTGTTTCCAAATTCCAGGGTGTGCCCCAGACAAAGTATGTCCAGCACCCACTCGTCGGTGGTAATGTTCTTCCACTCGTTGACAAAGTATGTCATACAACCCCCCCACCGGGGTGCAAAAGTGGGGGTCCAGGTTCTGGGCTGGGTCAGGCGTGCTTGGGTGTTTGTGTCCTACCTTGTGGACATCAACGCTGTGCCCCTGCGCCGAAGGCCTGCGACCAGCCCCTGTATGTCTCCTGTGACATGGAGCGTGAGGGTTGACGGTACAAGGTGGATGCGTAGCCCTTACAGTATCTGTTGAATTTCCCTCTTGAGGATCAGAAGGAAGAAGACCGTTGCTGCTGCAAGGTCCCCAGTGATCTTGCTGTCTCAGTGTCCATCTATATCGCCTGCAGCTTTTCATCCACCACCTTGCTGAACAGATTATCCCCATTGAAGGGCATATCAACCACCTTGGCCTGGAAGTCAGGTCTAAAGTTAGGGCCTTCAGCCGGCCCCGGCATCCGAGTGCCACTCCATTCCCCATTTGACGAAAACCTGATTCCGCAACATCCATAGCCACTGTGATGGTGTGGGCAGGGGCCACCTCGTCTTCCTGGAATAGGGCTAAAGCCTTGGTCATCCAGGCAAGAAATCCAGGAGTAGGCCCAGCTTGAACCACAATTCCCCATCATAACAGGCCAGGATGGTGGCGGTTTTCACAGTCGATGCAGCAGTATAGATGATACGCTTGTGAATTGCATCCAGCTTTTTCCCTTCCTCGTCAGGGTGAACCAGGGATCTGGAGGACAGGTTTACTGGCTGCACCTGAAACTACAGAGTCCGGGGAGCGCTGCGATCGAAGGCATTTAGGGGCAGAGTCTGACACTGTGTATTTCTTCTCAAGTCAGTCCGGTTTTGATGGTGTGGAGCCTGGGGTCTTCACCAGCACCAGGCCTTCATCCCAAACCTCATCCAGCAGAGGAATGGACATCACAGTCTCTCTGGACGATGTGCGCCTGTGGTAAAAAAAATCCCTCCTTTTCCTCAGGCACTAAGTTGAAGAGGTTAGATGCCCTTGAAAGCATTGAGTGGAATGAACCCACCTCATCAAGGAGATGCACTGGGGGTATCATCAGAAGGTGAACCGCTGGCAACAAAGTCATCAAACTCATCCATCTCTGTGGTGCCAGTATCCATGCCCATTCCAGTACCCACATGGGGTGGATGCCCTACAGGTACCGCTGGAGTGGGTGCTGGCATTGGCCACCTTGGTGTTGGAGGCTGCTTTGGAGAAGCAGCGTGGCACCTGTCCCGAGGTCTTGAAGGGCTGTGCCTGGGGGTGCTCCCAATCGGGGCCAACAGGAGTGGAAGCTGCTGCTGTATTTCTGACACTAAAGTATGTCGCGTAGTCAGAATATTCAGGGACATGTCTGTATGGCCCTGTTGAGGGACCGCCAGGGCAGGCACTGATGGAGGGCTAGAGCGCCTCATTGGTATTGAAGGAGGGCTAGCGTGCCTTGGTGGTACTTGCGGAGGGCTCTGTGCTGAGATTGATGGCCGGTCCTATCCTACAGGGGGGTTTCCACACCCATCGGGCTGTGCCCGCCCTCGTCTGAGTATCTGCCTTCTTGAAGGACTCATTGGCCCTCATTACGACCCTGGCGGAAATCGAAAAACGATGGCGGAAATGCAATACCGCCATCGAATAGCGCTCGGTGCGACTATGACCCGTCACCGCAAAGTACGAAGCCATTAGCGACACCGTAGTGAACGCCAACGCTAACTGCACCAAGCACGCGCGCGCGCGCCATGCCAAACCGCAAACACCACCATGGTGCAACGGTACGCCAATTCCGACCCTAGCGGACATGTACCTAACGCCATCAGGCATGGCGGAATGTACCATTCCGCCATGGCGAGAAGTACGGCATCGCGAATCAACCGTAAACGGCCCCACTGAGTGCCTGTACACCGCTCCCTGCCCACAAAGTACAACTCCCGGTAGGTGCAATGAAGTCACAATGCAACCATTGAAATGTACAAAGCACCCATGCATGCCAACGAACAAAAGCAACACAAGAGGGGCCAATGGGAGCTGCAGGTCACAGATGGCACGAATACAGAAGCCATCCCAATGGACATGACCACAGTCCCCCACCAAGAAACGCACGCAAACACAGGCACCTGTGCCCAGCAACATTCCGAAAATCACATCATTCCACCAGTCCACCTGGCTGACCGGCATCTGTTACACAAAACCCAATCCCCCGCCCCTGAGCATGACAACATTCAAACTGTCATATAGGCAGCCCCCATCCCTGACCTCACGGGCTTAGTAGGCAAACGCGCCCAGTACAGTACCACGCAACTAAACCCCGAAGCTGGAACCCAATGCAGATCTCCTCACAATACATCGCCCCCCAAATAGGCATATGCCACATCACTTGCAAAGAAAAACGCTACACGGGCCAAATCAGAATAGCAATTTATGCACATCAAAGACACCAAGCCCATACAGCCATCAGGCCATGAACTCCAAAACACTAATCACCATTGTGGGCTGCATCCGCAAGAAATGACCAGCCACTACTTGTGTGTCGCCCTGTACCCCCATGGTACACAGAGCCACATTCACGTACGAAAAGGCAACATGGAAGCGCACAGAACCGCAGGGCTGTCCCAATGGGGAGGCACTAGTCCAGCTGAAAGGCCGAAATGTTGCTCCGAGACACCAGTACTGCGTAAGGGCATGTGGGCCATTGGCGATCGTCCCATAAGATCGTAATGCTGCTCCACCGATTAACACGAAGCAGCAGGTGTCGGGAGTAAAATCCATCTGCAGGAGTGGCATACAGATGGCAGTGGCAAAAGGGGAGGAGATACCTGTCAACCAAAAGAAAAGAAAAAGAACAGAATGGCCATCAGAACTACATTCGAACAACTCACTTCAATGATCACACGAAATCCACAGCCATATGCATGCTAGCCCACTCAAAAGGATCATCACCACCCCAAAACCACTTGCGACTCATAACCATCTATATCGAGGTGCAAACACCATCACAAACGAGTGTACCTGTGCATGCGTCTGTCAAAACAGAATCCATCAGATGGGAATGTCAACGTGCATGGACACAAGTGTCTGAGGGCGCCTCGAGACAGGGAGGGCTCAACAAGGCCAGATAGACGATGGTCCCACTATGGCAGGCCTGCATCACATAGCGTAGGGGAGGCGGATAGATCCCAAGAAGCCCTGTACATGGCAAACTCTGTATCAAATCACCTGCCCATGCATCCATTCATCATTCCCTCATCCCGGGATCAAAACGCCTGAATAATTACTCACATGACATTAGAAACATCCATTGAGTCTGTGCGTTATGCAGCCTGCAATATCCACAGTGCCCCAGCCCCTAATTCCAGTGTTGTGAAGTAACATGTATTTGGGAACGGCCGGCCTCATCGCCCACGTAGCTAATGCGCATCCCAAACTATTCATATCAATCATTGCTCCCTCGCCATGGGCCCTGTCTCAAGGACATTGAACAATAGAACGTTATATTTGCAGTCAGACCTGTGGGCATCTCCTCGCCGCCAGCTGATAACCGAAAGCGCCGCCCTTCGAATTCCTCATTTGCAACATCACGTCGAAAAGGCATCTGTGGCCGTTTGAAATCACTAATTATTCCATCGAGTGCGGCTGTGTGTGAAAATGGCAACTGCCTTCACCCACGAATAGGACGCCCCGCCCGTCGTTGCAACTCGGTACAGTGATGCATGAGGGCCCACCGTTACTCGAGTACTACGTTCCACTGACCCTTCACAAGTCTGTTCGCGACTGCACAGATAGAATGGGAAACAATGGGACCATAGCCGAATGAACATAACAACCAATCCAACACGCCCATCGGGTACAAATACATGATAGCAATAGCAAGATACCATTCCCCGAATTGCAGCGTTGTGCGCGTGACGTGCTCGGCCAAAGGGGAGGGCAGTTTGCACAGGTGGAATGAATCACCACAGGTGGAGGCCATACAGCCTGAAAACACATGAATTGCACAGCCAGTCTCCTCCCACAACCACACCGAAATGCTACCGGCAGGACTCGCGATGTTGGCCCTGGGGGACCTGATAGCACTGCAAGTGCTCCAACTCCAAGAGGAAGACGAACACCAACTACAACCGGCCGCACGGAGGAGACGCAGGAGGAGGAGGAGGGCAAGGCAGGGCCAGCAAGGCCCACCAGCACAGCCACTACCACCACGCAGGCAGCCCGCAATCCCACGCCTCCGAGCACATCCGTTCAACCTCACTGATGAGCAGATCCACACCCTCTACCGTTTGGACCGGGACACCATAGCCGCCATTGTGGACATGACACAGGCTGACCTTGTCAGCATGATAGATAGCCCAACCGCCATCCCACCCCTACTGAAGGTGGTGTCTGTACTCCACTTCCTGGCCACAGGCACCTACCAGCACACAGTCGGACAGTTGCATGGCATTTCTCAGCCACTGTTCTCACGGACACTATTGCAAGTGCTCGATGCCCTCCTGCAGCACGCAGACGACTACATCTCCCTACCACGCTCGGAGCAGGAAATTACAAACACGAAAGTGGGATTCCATGCACTTGCCGGCATACCGGGTTGCATTGGTGCCATCGACTGCACCCATGTGGAATTGGTCGTCCCACATGCCATGGAGGCCCAGTACCGCAACCGAAAACAATTTCATTCCCTGAATGTACAAATGGTGTGTGACTCCAACAGGATCATTACACATTGTTGTGCCCGATTCCCTGGATCAACCCATGATTCTATGGTCTTGAGGAACTCTACAATACCACGCTACATGGAGCGACACGCAGGGAACAGATCCTGGCTACTCGGTGAGTCTCATTACATGCATGATGATGTGGGGTATGTGAGTTGGCAATGACCTGGCAGGAAGGGGGGGGGGGTGTGTGCGTACGTATCAATGGCATTCCACATCATACGTTTCTCGTCCACATACAGGTGATGCTGGATATCCACTGAAGAGATGGCTCCTCACACCAGTCCGGAACCCACGGGACCAGCATGAGGAGGACTACAACCATGCCCACTCACGTACCCGTGTAGTCATAGAACAGGCATTCGGCCTACTGAAGGGCCGTTTCCGCTGCCTCAGCAGGTCTGGCGGGGCACTCCTGTACCGCCATGAGAAGGTTGCAAAGATGGTGATGGCATGTGTCATGCTCCACAACATGTGCGTACGTAGAAATGTGCCCATGCCCCCTGACGCAGAACTGCAAGCACCTGATGATGGTCATGATGAGGGTGGGAATGTGGCAGCACCTCATGGAGTCTGCGAGGCACCGGAGGCCCGTGACATTCGTCAGCATCTCATTGATGTATGCTTCTAGCACTCACGCCTGGTGGCTGATACATGGACACGGGACTCGTGGCACTGCGTGTGTCTGGGACATGCACAATATGGACTGTACGCCTATGATGGCCTAGTACACAAAGATCAATGTCCACACATCTCATTGGTTGATCGTGCACTTTTTATGGCATATGTGATGTCATGTTGAACACCCTATCGACCCGCCACCCAAGTGAGCCCAACACACCCCCTCCACCCCCCTACCTCCCCCCCGAACACCAGTGTCCAAAGATGCTCATTGTCAGTGGGCTGTCGCTATTGCAAGCCCCCTCTGCGGGTATCAGGGGCACCCCTGCCTGTGGAGCGCAGGTTCCTTCCAGATCTACGTTGGGGGCTGCCCTGGACGGAGCTTGCAACGGATGATGTGTCTGGCTGCTCACGTCCATGCATGTCCCTAAGGGTTTGCGAGAGCTCAGTGAGCACAGGGCGCACTGCGGCAAGTTCGGCACATACGTCCTTGGCCGTCGCATGCAGTTCCCCCCTGAGGCTCTCGGTGCTTCTCTCCATTTGGACTCTCAGGCTCTCGGTGCTACTCTCGATTTGTGCCCTAAGTGTCTCAGTTGATGTTTCTATGTCTGCCTTAGTGCCCCCACATTCATCAGCATGGTCCTTGAGGAGCGTGGCCAGTTGCTGCTGTTGTTCGATCAACTGGTCGAGGGACTGTTGCCTCTGCTGGGCCAAGGCCATTTGCGGGGGTGTCACAGAGGGGCTGTTGTCCTCATGTTGCATTGCCACAGGGCTTGTGGGGGATGGCCAGTCGTCGTCTTGTGGGTGCCCCTGCGTGGTATCCTCATGTTGTACGGGACGGGCCCCCCATGGGGATTGGGACAGGTCATGGATGGATCTGACTTCGGCATCCCCGTTTTCTGTGTCGGAGCATGCTGCCATCAATGGGGTGTCACCTATGGTGCTGCTGCCACCGGAGGCAGTGCCTTCTGTGGCATCCATTGGGGGGACCTGTGGTGGTGGTGTTGTGGGCATGCTGGCTGCTGGGGTGCCTGTTGATGTTCCCTCCTCTGTGCTGCCACCTGATTTGTGCTGCTGCCGTGTCTTGATGCGTGCAGCTGAGGTGGAGGGTCTCTGGCTGTTGGTATTGGCCCTCTTTGCAGGTGTGCTGGTAGGGGTGTCCTGTAGCTCGTCGTTTGGATCGGACCCTGTGGTGGAGTAGAGGAGGGCGAGGGTTATTGGTGGGTCTGTGGGAATTGGAATTGCATTGTGTCACATGCATTGGGGAGGTACCTGAGGGTGATTTGGGCCGGGCCCTTGGAGGTGCTTTGATTTGTGTGTGGAGTGAGGGTGCAGTTGTTTGGCAGCCTGCAGTTAGGGTGTGCCTGCTGCACGTGTAGTGCGTGTATTAGGGGTTTTTAATTATTTATGTATTTATTGTGGGTTTTAACGTGCGCTATCAGGCCGATGTGTGTGGACGTTCTCCTGGACATGTGTTTCTGTTGCACTATGTGGACGCATGGTACTTCACATGGATGGACTGTGTGGATTTGGCATTGTTTTTCCTGGCCCACCTACCTGTATCTTCGGATGTCTGCACTCCTTTCTCCATCCCTCCGACTCCCTCTATGCTCTCCATTCCGATGGTGGAGGCACAGATTTCTTCCCAGGGGGTCAACTTGATGGGTGATTCAGGACCTCCCCCGGTGGCTGTGGCAATGTTGCGGTTGGCAGAGAGTATGCTGCGGACGCGTATCCGCAGGTCGTCCCATCGCTTGCGGCATTGCTGTGGGGTGCGGTCCCCACCGCACTTACCCGCTGTGCCACCAGAGCCCATATGGCCTTCTTGTTTGCAAGTGCCGTCCTGGTCATTTGCGTGCAGAAGACGACGGCAGCATTCTCCTGGAGGGTCTCTGTTAGCACGGTGAGTTCCTCACGGGAGAAGTGGACCTGCCGCTTGCGGTCGCACGCTTTCTTCGCTGCTTTTCCCATTATTCTTGGTTTCGCTAGGGTGGTTGACGGGTTGGGGTGTGTTTCAGGGTAGTGATTTTAGTGGTTGTGTGGTTTTAGTGTATTTATAGGTGTACGCCGGGATGTTTCCCGTTCCGGGCCCATGTTTTAACTTCCGTTTCCGTATATTTCCGGCCACCGTACTTTCCGGTAGGCGCACACTGCGGTGACCGCTAAGAGGGGTGGCGGTATTGCACCTGGGGCGCCGTACGGCGGCGGTGTGGGCCGTTTTGGGGTCATTTCCGCCATCGCGGACTTTGCACTTCCGCCATGCCGTGGTGCTCGTGCCCGATGGGTCGGAATGGGCCGCACTTTGCTCCTTCGTGCAATGGCGGAAACGCTATTTACGCTGTGGCGCTCCGGTCAGTCGCTTTCCGCCAGGGTCGTAATGAGGGCCATTGTCTGAGCTTGTGCCATGACAGGATCCCTTGTAACTTCCCTTAGAAGGTCTGGGGAGACAAATCTGTCGGCGGCAAAAGCTCCCTTGATCTTCCTGCCTCCTTTGGGAAAAAGGAAGTGACTGGGGCCTTCACAGACTGAGTAGTCGTGGTCGAAGCGGTCATAGCTGTGGCTGGAGCAGTCGTAGTCATTGACCGGGGATTGCAGTGTAACCCTCGTTGAGGATTTTGCCAAGGATTTTGCTGTGGTAGTCGACGGGACAGTCATTGACTGGGTCGTCGAAAGGGATGCAGCAACTGTCGTCGACAGGGTACCGTTGATGGGGTCCTGGTCATTGTAGGCATGGTCGACGGCGGTCTCGCAGATGGAGCCCTCTGCTTGCGAGATGCTGACGGTATCACAGCTGGCGAAGTCGTGGACGTAGGCATCAACGAGGACCTTGGAGTGCATTTCTTGCAGGAATATTTCCTTGGTCTATCCTTCGAAGAAGGGCCATGCTTGGAAGAGAGGGACGGTCTCTCTGAAGATACACAAACCACCAGCAAGCTTACCGTGGATGGCGATTGCAAAGGAAAGCGCATGGGCTCCGAACTGTGACCCGTGGCAGCAGCGTCCCCTGTTGGATTTGCAGCATGGTGCTTGGCCTTTCTGTGGACATCCTGTGGAGGAACAACATCAAGTTTCATCTTGGAGAGGAAGCCTCGGCAGATGTCGCATGGGTCCTATTCATAATCAGGATACAGACAATAGCAGCACCTTGTATGCCGATCTTCCACGTAGATGTTCCTCAATCCACACTGGGAGCAGAGCCTGTACAGACTCCTCTTGCCTTCCTCTGACCTGGGGAGGCGTGATGTAGGCCTCAACTAGGCCTTCCGAACTTGAAAATCGAAGATCCGACAATGTAGTGGTCGACCTTCACCGGCAACGTGTCACTGCTGCTGGCAGTGACCAATGGTCAGTGAACGAGAGAGTTTCTGACAAAAATAGGTCCATTTACCTGTAGAATACTTACCAAAATCAGAAAAAATAGCTTGAAGATCAACTTGAGAGGACTCCCTACAATGAAACATGCTGTAAAAATCTGAAGATGTCCGCCAGGGGTGGGGTTTAGGGAGACGGTTTTCACTTGATGGTGCAATATGACCCAGTCTCCAGTGATTGGTTAATGGGAGAAAGGCAGTTTTCAAGCTTTTAAAGCAAGACTGCTTTCTTTTTACTGAGGATTCCCAGCCTGATGACAGGGAATATTCATGAGCATGTGAATCCATGCCAGAGCCCATGCTGGAGAAATACATGTACCGAAATTACAATGTTTCGCATTGATGTTCCTATAGCTAAAACAGATTACCTCAGGAGTATTGGGTGAAGGCATAGGAAGTACAGTTGTACCCTCAGTGACTGGAGCTTTTTACCATCTTTCAGGAACTGAAGGGTTGCACTACGGCTTTCGTACCTCATGCTGATAGCTTGTGGTGTCAAAACATCCATAATAGTTTTATTAATAAAACTCTTACTCACCAAAATAATATCAATGCCCAGGTCAAATGAATCTCCAACTACATGACCTCTATAATAGATAGTACAGAATGTGTCAGGGATTCCCCTGTTTTTTCCTTCAGCTTAGTAAGAGGTTATTGATATAGTCTAAGCTCAAACCTACCACGTGTAAAAGGGGATGTATCTCCTGCCACACTATTTAAAGAATACATCTCAACCCTTGCCCCATGGGTGACTAGTTTCATTAACCGATCTTCCCATGAGTAATATGTCCCTGAAAACAAAGTAAGCATGGGTTACACCCCTGTGTAAGAAGGAAAACCTAGATCCTACAGAGGCTTGGAACTATCGGCCGATCACAAATGTTCCTTTTATCCTAAACATTTTGGATAAAACTGCCTACTGTCAATATCAGACTTTTGTTGAAGAACAAGACATATTAGCTACACAACAGTCCGGCTTCCGACCTAATCATGGGACCGAGACTGCATTGCTGGATTTGAAATCATATATTGCTGGCATAGTCGATGAGGGTAACACGGCCTTGCTGTTGCTTTTGGATCTGTCCGCCGCGTTTGATCTTGGTGATCATCAACTTTTGGCGGACAGGTTAATTTCTGTTGGCAAATCTACTAAAGAAGCGACGGCATGGTTTAAATCCTTTCTGGGTCCACGAAATATGAGAGTAACTAAGGACAACGCGTTTTCCATTGCCTCTACACTATTATGTGGTGTTCCTCAAGGGTCGTGCCTTTCGCCCTGGCTTTTTAATATCTACTCACGTCTCCTCTGTGCTCTCCTGTCGGCCATGGGCATATATCTTTCCAATTATGCCGACGATATGCCGATTGTTATCAAACTCACTGGTGAGTATCAAAAAGATCTAGAGCGTATCCATCACATCTTTGCAGAAATCCAGAATTGGATGGTCTTGAATTCCTCGGCTCTTAATAATGCCAAAACTGAGTTGCTTGTTTTGGGCACTCAGCAGCGGCTAAAGAAGCTGGATATGAAATACGACAACTTTCTGATTGGTCAGCATGTTATTCACGTAATTCACGTATCAAAAACTGTAAAAACTCTTGGGGTCTTTTTCGACCCTCAACTGTCTTTCACTCGGTAGACCAACTATCTTAAGTCTTCCTGCCACTTTTACATCCAGCTCCTTTGGCAGATTCGGCCCTATCTGTCCAGAGAAAATCTTGCATTGATTACAGCTGCGATTGTGAATTGCAAGCTGGATTAATGCAACAGCCTCTTGATTGGTACATCCCAGGCCAATCGTAGAACGCTGCAGGTGTTCCAGAATAGCGCAGCGCGAGCTGTGCTTGGATTCAGGCGCAATATGCACATCTCTGAGGCTAGGCACAGCCTGCACTGGCTGCCTGTGCAACAGCGGCTGCAGCATAAGGGTTTGTCCATTGTGTACAAATGCTTGCATGGCAAGGCCCGTCATATTTTATTGTTAGGTTAAAAAAGAAACCTGTGGGTTGTCTATTACGATCGAAATGCAATATCTCTTTGATTCAACCCCTGCCTATTCTGAAGAGATTTGGAGGAGCTGGTTTCAATTCCTGGGCTCCTGCCCTATGGAACTCCATGCCAAAATATCTGGCTGACATCAGCTCATTAATTATTTTTACGAAACAACTAAAAACTCTCTTGTTCGATATAGGTTATGGGTAATTCTCCCTCTCCTTATGTTACTGATATTCACTCCTACATTGCCAAAGAAACCATTAGTCTGCAGGCTGGTAAAAGCAGTGACACTCTGTACTGTTAGGGAGAATTCTCTTATAAGTATAATTTCCCAAACCTAGTCAGTCCCCCAGCAGCTTTGCTGGATTTTTTTTTTTTTTTTCTCCTGCTAAGAGTGAGACTCTTTTCCTCCCACTCTTAGGCACGATTTGAGGTATGTCTTTGACTGTTTGTGTGATTTTGGGCTATGGGGTCTTTTACTCCATAGGGTATCATCTGTTTTTTTGTGTATGTGTTACACAGCACCCTCAGTGCAGTAACACAGGGGTGTCATAGTGACCCCCAAACCTAGACTCCATACCCTGGGACTAACTACTGTCTCCCAGGGCATGTAAAGTCACCATTGACTTTACTAGTCCTAAATTGTGAACAGAACTAGTACAAACCATCATATTGTGGAAGTACTGGAAGGGGTTAATTATATTACCCGTGGGTCTGTTTTCAAGTGGGCACTGTCCAGTACCCCTTGTCGAGTTTCTGGCTGGTGGCAGTGGTTACCATGCGGGATTTTCCCATTGATTTTAAACGCACCACTTTTTGGTGCAATTTTAAAGATACTGCTGGTTTATTTATTTAATATTAAATTCACGGTTGGGTCTTTTTGCAGGAACTCTTTTCTAAAATGGCGTTCGTGTCCGTCTCTGTAACTCTGACCAAGGTCGAGCCCTTTGTTCCACTTTTTTGGTGGGCTTCTCCACAGAAGCCCTCCAAATGGTGCCACTCTGTCTGGGTTCCACAGGATGGGTGGAGAGGGGAATTGGCACCCTGGACTGCGTTGCCTTAGCAACTCAAGTCGCACTCTGTTCTGATTGGGCTAGTGGTGAGCCGCCCGGCTCACCACTTAGCATGTGTGATTGACAGCAAGGCTGTTGAATGGGGGTTTTTCTGCATAAAGGCAGGGCCTTTGGGACTGCAACTTCAGAAGTCGCCACAGGACCTAAGAATCCGAAGAGGGAAGAAGCTGAGCCATCAGCAACGACGACACCACTGGTGAAGCCCTGCTGCAACAACCTCACCACTTTCCCGACGACAAGAGAAGATCTTCTGCTGGACGAGTCTTCTTCCTCTGAGCTGGTGGGATCAACCAGTTCGCCCTTTTCACCTTCCAAAGACGTCTCTTGGTTGAATCGCCCGTGCCAAGCACCCCGGCGGTCAGATAGCCAAGCTTCACCACTTTGACCGCAAATAAACGGAACGCACCTTTTATCGACGAACTCCGCGGCTGGTTTCATCCCTGTGCAGTGCAACGACTCCACGTTTCCTCCTCGACGAGATCCTCTCTTCCGCTAGTCGAAACAACAAACTGCAACCACTGCCAGGAACAATTGCCACCGCTGGACCTTCCTCTTTCTTAAGGTACTGTGTCCTGCCTGGCCTCCCTTTCTTCGGTTTGCCCAAGGTGACCCTTAAATCCTTGGCTTGCCAACTGGGTTGGCCCCAGACCTTCTAACTTTACCTTCTTGAATCACCCCAACCTCTTTTGAACATTCTGCAAAGACTTTTAGTGCATTTTAAACCGTGTGATCCTGGGCACATTTCGCTGTGCTCCATTTAACGTGGGCCTGGCCTATGAACTTTGGCTCTACAGTATCTACTGCCTTTCTTATCTTGCTGAGAACTCTCCTTTTTCTCTCCCTTTAACCTAACTATTGGAGTGCCATCTAGGTTACGCGCTCACATCTGTCTTAACAAATAGCAGTGCTTTAACCCTGACTTGTCTGATGGTTATCAAGGGAGGTGTTCATACTTTACTTGACTGTGTTTTAAACTTACTTTTCATTGAACGTGCTAGTGTATTACCTAAAGTGTGTTTTAAATAAATAACTCTATACTTTTGATACAAAGCTCTGGTCAGTGTTTGTTTGCCCTACTGTGTTTTTGGCCCTATTGTGTATACTCTACATACTGCCCTACTCTTCTTGAGAGAAGTCTGACTGCTCAGCCACAGCTACCAGGTAAATCTGGGTGGTGCGGACTGCTACCACTTGGATTTACTGCTTACTCCTGTAGTCTTTATCTTTTTGCAGTGTTCCCTAAGGGAACTGCACAGGATTCTGCCTAACATGTACCACCACTCGGTCGGTCTCGAAGGATCCAAAGAAACCCTCCTGTACTTGGTGACCCTGTGAAGGAATTGCATTAGCAGGGAGCCTATGAAAAAATGAATCTTACCTCAAGACCGCAGGTCACTCCTTGGTGTTGAAGTAACTACATTCCTGAAGCTATGATGTGGGTGGGGCTTCACCAAAAAGTCCTTCTACCGGTTCACCGCAGGTAATACTGATGGGTGTCCGACGGGGGGACACTCGATTTAGGAGGCGCAAGAGCTACATCAGTTATCACCAGTACAGGCTGATGTTAGGACAGTAAGGGGTTGGTGGATAATACTTCATTGAAAAATAGAGGGAAGCTGTGCAACGTTAAAAAATCTTGACTGTTGAAGGTGCAAAGCGTCCAGTCCTGTCAAGCAGTAAAAAACAGACCAGTAGGCGAGGCTGGTGGGGGCTGAGTCAGCACAGGCAATGCATGCAATTGAGTGCCTCAAATTTAAAGGGGAAGCTAGCTTTGTGGTGCAATAAAGGCTCTGGTCCTATCCCCGTGCGGCAGACTCCAACGAACCTTAAGAAACTCTCATTACCGTTTGTGCATCAAAGGCGTTTGAACATAGTTTTGTACTTTTAGGACTAGAAAAAGGCATCCATTTATTAAAAAGGGAGCTTTTAAACTTTCTACATTTTTAGAATTGGTGTCAGGGTTTTGTTCACAACATATGTCAAGACCAAGAGTGTAATTCATGGCACGTGTAATTGCCCTTAGCAGTCTTCAAGCCTTCCATATGATTCCAAACGTATGCGTGGGACAAGCATCTGTCTATGCCAGTCATCACAAGGTACAGGCACAGCATCAGAGCTGGAATGGTGCCCTACAAATATGCGAGGAAGGCCAGGCTTGAAACAGGTGTCTCATACAAAGAAAACAAGACTAGCTAAGGCTTTTCATGACCAACCAATTGCACATTAATTTCCCTATTTCCTGTGCAAGGATCCAAAATCCTATTACTCCCTACCACCACTACAACCATCTTTGGGAAAGTTGGCACTGCTTGTGCCCACCCATGTCCAACCGACACTGTCCGTTTAAACATTGAGCAGAATACAATACTCCATACTGAAATGTTCCCATTGATAAGTGGCAACCCCAACTAGAACAAGTATGTTGTGTCTATATATGAAGGTAGTGGCATACAGTATGTGCGTGACAAAATGTGGCTGGGATGATTCGGGGAAAACAACGTTTTTCACAATACAGAATTAAGTCAATTTATCCAAGTAAATTAAGTGTTAACTCATTTTGGGTCAAATGTTAAGTAAATTAAGAATACAACAGCATAATATATTTGTTCTAACTCATGTACAATCCTCATTTTAAGATCTCTCCAGTAAGACAGACGAATATGTGTTTTGGAATGCATACTATTGCTGTCACACTCGCATTGCCACAGTTGGGTGTAATCTGTGCCATACACACCTCTTACTGCCCTAAATGTAAATCCTGCACATTATCTTGTGTTACTGAAAAGAAAAAGTGATCTGCTGTTTTATAAAACTCACTGTAGGAAATGCATATCGGAATACTATCCGATGGAATTAACTTCTTCTGTAACAACAAAATATAAAAGCAGGTGGCACATGTAAATCAGTAGAGAAAGTTAACTTCTTATGTTTAAGAGGCACTCCCTCACTTAATCCCAAATCAATGTAATGAAAGGATAATTATCTCATTAAGTTCTAGAATGTGTATGATAGGACTTAAGAAATTATAAGCATATATCTCTGTTAAGAACTCACCTGATTCCCTTGAGCAAGTAGAGCCTTCAGACGTGCTATTTCAGCTCGGAGCTCGCGGATTAATTTGACGTTCGCATCCTCATTAATGGTGGGCTTGTTGATGATGTTTTTGGCTCTATTTGCATAGCGAAGTGTGCTTAACGTTTCTCCATAATTGATATCAGCAGGTGAAATAGCTGTGAAGAATTAATTCAGAATGAAATTACCCAGTGGCCTGCACTTCATTTAGCAGGAAGTTTGTTTATAATTTGCAAGTCAGATCAGTGCACTGCAAAAGAGGCACTGTTTATTTCTGAACATCACTGTTAACATGCATAAGAATCCTTCTTGCCACAACCCTTATGCATGCCTTTTATAGAGCCTGTTCAAACGATTAGTCGCAACAAAAATGCAAATTGCTGCCCTAAAATGTAAGATTTGGAGATTAACGTTAGAAAAGTATTTTTAAAACAGTGAATCAGTACAATGAATACTTTTGGAACGTAATGCCATCAGGGAACTGTTTGGACAAGTTTAATCAGTTATTTAACTTTTAAGCTACTTCCAACCCTCGGACCTTCACAATTGCACATTTTACCTCTAAATAAAATAATTTTTTTACAATAGCTAAACTACATTTGTATCACTAGCGTAGTCATGTTTCTGGAAATATTCCCCCATTTATGCTTTGAAACAGAACATTAAGGCTCAGCTCTATCATTATAAAGTGCCAAATTTATAATCAATTATTATTCATGCTTTTTCACATAGCACTATGTTCCAGCAAGAGGGAACCTTAAACACGCCCCTAAACGCTCACACCAGAAAAAATACAGCCCGCTAGGGAAAAAGGCCTGAGATGTTCTTGCAAGTCAAACACGGATGTATTTCTCCAAAATAGTTGCACCAGCAAAGAACTCTACTGCCATGGAACGTTCTGCCAAAAAGTATACAAGCAGTATTTTATAAGATGACGTAATTGTATACAGTGAGAACCTGCGCACGTGGCTTGTTGTTGTGACCCTATACATGGTCGGCCTGATCTATAGGGGATGCCAGATCAATGGTCCCAGTCCAGTCAGTTCGTCTTCCATCACATGGGTTCTGCTGGGCTCATCGTCTCCAAGGAACCAAGGCCAAAGAAGCAATTAGCTACATCTGTACTCTATCATTATACAGTGCACCTGGCAGGCTCGAAGATTAGCACAGGGGGAGTCTCAAGGTCACACTGACCCACAGATGCTTCACTCATTCCTGATTGCGTCTTCAGTTCCCAAGGCTTCCACCCTCGCTTTTGAACTATAATTTATCCCTCCCTATACCTCATACTACAAACCTTGTCATTATAGGATAAAGGTGGGACGACCATACTCTCAGATTTGTATGGTTGATTGGTTTATGGTCTGGGGTCAACTGGTATCTTGGAATTCAGGGGTCTCGGTACTAGAGCAATTGTAGGGGCTATAACTCGTAGATATGTGGGTGGGGGACGGAGGTCTGCATTGGCCTGTTTGTGATAACATGTGCACAAAAGCATCCAGTACTGTCTCAAGTCCTTGCCTTGAGAAAGACCACCTAATAGCATATCTGTGGTGTAGTTGCATTTAGAAAGTGTGCCTAATACTATATGTGTGGTCTAATGGCATTTGAAAGTCTGCCTAATAGCATATCTATGGTCTAGTTGCATTTAGAAATCTGCCTAAAAACACATAAATGGTTTAGCTCCATTTAGAAAGTCTGCCCAATAGCATATCCGTGGTCTAGCTACATTTAGAAAGTCAGCTAATACCATATCAGTGGTTTAGATCCACTCAGAAAATCTGCCTAAAACAATTATACCATGGATATGTTATTTGGCACACTTTCTAAAAGCAACTGCACCACAGATATGCTATTTGGCACTCTTTCTAAAAGCAACTACACCACAGATATGCCATTCACCACACTTTCAAAATGCAACTACACCACAGATATGCTATTAGGTGGACTTTCTCAAAGCAGCTACACCATAGATATGCTATTAGGGAGACTATCAAACACAACTATAGCACAGATATGGTATTGGGTGGATTCCTAGGTGCAAACTAGACCACAGATATGCTTTAAGCAGACTTTCTAAATGCAAATATACCATAGATACGCTATTGGGTGGACATTCTAAGTGCAAACTAGACGGCAGATTTGCCATTGGGCAGACTTTCTAAATGCAACTAGACCTCAGATATCATATTAGGAAGACTTTCTAAATGCAACTACACCACTGACATGCTATTAGGCAGACTTTCTACATGCAGCTATACCAGCAGATATTCTATTAGGAGGACATTCTAAAAGCAAACTATACCACAGATATGTTATTTGGCATGCTTTCTAAATGCAGTATTACCACAGATATTCTAATAGGCGGACATTTGAAATACAACTACACCACAGATGGAAAAGTTTACAACATTTTCGCCTCTAGGGTTGACTGGTAGGGTAGTATGGCGTGGAGTAATTGCTTCTGTCCCCGCCCTTGCCACACTTACTTATTGTTGGCTTCTTGCTTCTCCTGCGGATACCTGCAGATAAGACCTGGTGCCGTCTCTGTAGGAGCCGTCCTTGGCCACGGGTTTCTTGGCCGACGCGGCTGCCAGGCAGAAGGCTGCCCTGGGAGGGTCAGTTATGACCGGGTGAGTCAGCCAATCAGGGCAGTGGGCGGGTCGGGAGGCGGGAGGGATCGCGGGAACCAGGAAGAGGGAAGCGGGAGGGGGAAGGAGGCAAGGGGGACGCAAACAGGGGCGCAGGCCCAGCGGCAAGGCCAGATAATCCGCAAAATAGGTGCCTACTGGTTTGCAGACACTCAGTGAGCTCCAAGATGGGAAGCGAGTTGTTAGGCCTGCAGTGAGGACGCTTTTCAGCCAATCACACATGAGGTGGGCGGGGTGGGGGTTGTGAGGCTGCGGGGATCAGGAAGTGGGAGCGGGGAGGGGAAAGCAGTGGAAGAAGGCTCGGGCCAAAGATTACATTGAAGGTGATAACCTCAATCTCATCTAATCCTCTTCTCCCCTCCTAAACTTGGCAGACCATGCAGCCATCACATTTTCTTCAACACACGCGCTGGCAGCCCACAAGGATCAGAATTAACACTCTTTGTTGGACGTCGTTCCTTCAAAAATGTTCTAGTAGGTTCACTATATAACAGCTTCTCATGAAAAAAATCCACCCTCAGCCCAGAAAAACTAGCAAATTGTCGACTGATCGCGAGCCTCCCATTTATTGGCTATGTTATAGAAATAAAAACAACTACTTACAAAAATCAAGGCACTCTAGCTGCTCTGGAATTACCAATCCGGGTTGTGCCCCAAGTGCAGCAGTGAAACAGCTACCATTCAGATAGTTGATGCCCTTCAAATTATGGACAAAAGGGAACTTGTGCCTGTGATGGATTGCCATCTGGCAAGGATGGGGAAACCATAGCTTTTTATTTGTATTAATAATAAAATAATGTGAGTAATCCACCTCAGAAAGGGTGGTCTGCTAATCAGAACTCTCTTTCATCGGAAGCATAGTGTACACCTGTGCCCTGCTGCACCAGTATCCTGATCTACAGGGCCTGCTAGCCAATGGAACAGAGCAGCTTCAAAGGTCTTAGGTGCCCTGCCTGACAGCAGAGCCATTGCAGTGCAAAGGCTGCATTTCAAAACGGCACCTCTGTTCCAAAACCACATAATTATTCTGACCCATGCTCATATTCTGAGCCATGCGGCACATGTATCAACTGTTGATACCCTTGAAAGCCCTGCCTTGACATTATCATTGCTTTATAATGGGAAAAACATGACTAACCGAGGCTAAGGCAAGAACTAATTGACTTTTTACACTGAATCCGGTGAGTTTGATTTAGTCAAAAATGGCTGCAGTCAATTCATGGCAACCATCATACCTGCCTTGTTTGCCCAACAGCCCGCCTCAGCGCTGTGCGGATTGGCCCACAGTTCAGCTAAATACTCCTGACCTAAGGAGCCGGCAGGCAAAGGCAGCCCCTTACAAAGGCCAATTACTAATGTCTCTATCTACCCCTATCAGGCCTTGAAAGACCTTGGCCCCTGCCTCCCAAAAAGGTACATTTTAATCAATCCCACGGGATCTACTGCTAACATAGCCTCGCCACAGAGGCCACCTTATGCGACAGTCACCCTGTCTCATTTCTGCCTCCATGTATTTACACTTTAACGTCACTATGCATGCCAATATCCCAATGGTCCTGCTCATAGTCCGTGACTGTCCTCTACCTCCTGCTCGCAATGCCAAGTCATGCCCTGACACTGCTACTCCTTCCGACCTCTCTCAGAGCTCCCTTGCCTACCTTCCGTTGCACAATACTCCCGTCTTGGTGAACATCCATGCCCTACACGAGCCTTGTAAGGCTTAAGCACCTTTTGGCGTGCACCAAGACATCACCATGCAAGACACTGCCTTGTATGGGTCATGCTAGGCTGAAGCCCCTATCAGCACGATTTATACACCAGCAACTGCATGCCATTAAGCTACGTCCCTCCGTACATAAGCCTTGGAATAGCTGCACATGCACAAGCCTCTCTGCCATCCAAGGGCCTTACGCCTATCATTGCACCAGATCTGACCCCCTTACCTTCCTCCCTTCTCCAACTGCTGACACCAGCATACCTAATCCCAAGAAATATGATCACGAGCCTACCAACATTGTGCTCACTAATGTGCTACTGAACTGTGATAATCCACCTGTACTGGACACATCATGTCTGAGCCACACAGTTTTACAGAATTAGCACACCTGACCATCCCCTTCACATTACCTTGGCCTCAATACATAATTGTGTTACATCCATCTCTACGTCTAGTAGACCCCAAGGCCACAAAGCAGACCTACTGCAAGCCCTCTCCATCCCTAGCCACGCTCATTCTCCTGCACCACAAAGCTGCACGATATCCCCATGCCTTGCTCTCTCGCAAGCTGACCGTGCTAACCCCATTCGAATACCACGCCAATACCTTTATGGGAGCCCTTGTCATCGCAAGATCCATTATGGCCCACCCCTTTAGACATTGCCAACCTTATTCTCTCTAAAACCTTGATCTACTAGCCATAACTGAAACATGGCTGCACGCTACCTGGGACCAGTGTTGTCCCTGGCACTTCCCCCTAACTACACTATTCTCTATATGGACAGTTGATTTCCAGAGGAGGGGGGGGGGTTGCACTTATAGCCAGAGACTCAATTACGCTTTGAGAAACCAGTAACCTGTCCCTGCCTTCAGGAGAACTAGAACTCTCCACTAGACTCAGCCTTTCGCACACTAGTTCATTAAATATTCAGGTTGTTTACTGTGCCCCTGGCCTACTTCTCTCCTTTGAAGAGATTATCCTGCAAATGCTGTCCCTGACTAAACCAACTTCCATAACTATGATACTAGGTAGAAATATGTGAAGAGATTGCATGCTGGAGGAGACAAACCAGGGAGAATGTTAGCATGGCTTTGTAAAAATGAAACCCCGAGACCTACAATTAGGACAATAGTGAAAGAAGATGGGAGTATGGTGGACACCCAGGAGGGGGTCAACCAAGAGTTTGTAGAATACTATCGAGCTCTATACGGAGATGCAGGAAAAAGCGATCATGAAAGAATAAGGGAAACGCTAGAAGATATTGGCTTGCCCCAAATTAGTGCAGAGGAGCGGGAAGAATTAGATGCCCCAATTACCCTAGACGAATTCGAAGTAGCAGTGATGCAATTACCCACAGGCAAGACCCCGGGAGCTGATGGACTCCCCGAGTGAATTTTACAAAAGATACAAAAATGAGGTGCTCCCCCACTCCTGGCAATGTTAACTGAGGCTTATGACAAGGGGAAGCTCCCAGAGACCCTACGGGAAGCAATAATCATACACCTCCCGAAACCCAATAAACCTGCCAGGGAATGCGGATCATACAGGCCACTTTCAATGCTAAATCAAGATAGCAAAATATTAACAGCAGTTTTAGCGAACAGAATGCGGAAAGTCTTTACCAAACTAATACTTTCCGGACCAGACCGGGTATGTCCTGAATAGGAATATTACTAATAATCACAGACGACTCCATCGAATTATTGAGTATGCCAATGACAATGAAGGAGAGACGGCTATTGTGTCACTGGATGCAGTAAAAGCATTTGATTCAGTAAAATGGCCTTGGCTGATGGCAGCCTTGACCAATTACGGGATAGGGCCAGGGTACCTTCGATGGGTTAAACTGTTATATAGTAAGCTTTTAGCTAGAGTAAAAACAGGAGCGGTAGTATCAGAGAGATGGCAGCTTAGCAGAGGCATTAGACAAGGGTGCCCGTGGTCCCCAATGTTATATATCTTTGCATTGCAGCCCCTAGCGATATGCCTAAGGCAACAATACAACGAGATAGGTATCGCCATAAAAACAGAGCCACACTTAATTTCCCTGTATGCAGATGATATTTTGTTGTACCTCCTATACCCAGAGGAAAACCTATGTGCTAGAAGTGATGGAACAATTCGCTTTATTATCTGGTATAGCAGTAAATCCCAAAAAATCATGCATATTCCCGCTTGGTAGATTTAGGGGGCTCCCCCTAGAGCAACTGCCAGTCTTACAAATACCATGGGAGGTTGACACGTTT